>NW_026970311.1:0-322037 GCF_028390025.1 Pseudophryne corroboree
CTCTTTTGCAAAGAGCTGCGCATTGGAAAATTCAGGGCTATGTCGTGTAGATGATGGCCTAACAGGAGGCTTTAAAATTATCTTTCTAGTGTCCTTCGTTTGGGAGAAAAATGCAAAGGTACAAGACAGCTTTTCCTTGCCAATATCTCTCTTTTGCAAAGAGCTGCGCATTGGAAAATTCAGGGCTATGTCGTGTAGATGATGGCCTAACAGGAGGCTTTAAAATTTTAATTCTAGTGTCCTTCGTTTGGGAGAAAAATGCAAAGGTACAAGACAGCTTTTCCTTGCCAATATCTCTCTTTTGCAAAGAGCTGCGCATTGGAAAATTCAGGGCTATGTCGTGTAGATGATGGCCTAACAGGAGGCTTTAAAATTTTAATTCTAGTGTCCTTCGTTTGGGAGAAAAATGCAAAGGTACAAGACAGCTTTTCCTTGCCAATATCTCTCTTTTGCAAAGAGCTGCGCATTGGAAAATTCAGGGCTATGTCGTGTAGATGATGGCCTAACAGGAGGCTTTAAAATTTTCTTTCTAGTGTCCTTCGTTTGGGAGAAAAATGCAAAGGTACAAGACAGCTTTTCCTTGCCAATATCTCTCTTTTGCAAAGAGCTGCGCATTGGAAAATTCAGGGCTATGTCGTGTAGATGATGGCCTAACAGGAGGCTTTAAAATTATCTTTCTAGTGTCCTTCGTTTGGGAGAAAAATGCAAAGGTACAAGACAGCTTTTCCTTGCCAATATCTCTCTTTTGCAAAGAGCTGCGCATTGGAAAATTCAGGGCTATGTCGTGTAGATGATGGCCTAACAGGAGGCTTTAAAATTTTAATTCTAGTGTCCTTCGTTTGGGAGAAAAATGCAAAGGTACAAGACAGCTTTTCCTTGCCAATATCTCTCTTTTGCAAAGAGCTGCGCATTGGAAAATTCAGGGCTATGTCGTGTAGATGATGGCCTAACAGGAGGCTTTAAAATTATCTTTCTAGTGTCCTTCGTTTGGGAGAAAAATGCAAAGGTACAAGACAGCTTTTCCTTGCCAATATCTCTCTTTTGCAAAGAGCTGCGCATTGGAAAATTCAGGGCTATGTCGTGTAGATGATGGCCTAACAGGAGGCTTTAAAATTTTAATTCTAGTGTCCTTCGTTTGGGAGAAAAATGCAAAGGTACAAGACAGCTTTTCCTTGCCAATATCTCTCTTTTGCAAAGAGCTGCGCATTGGAAAATTCAGGGCTATGTCGTGTAGATGATGGCCTAACAGGAGGCTTTAAAATTTTAATTCTAGTGTCCTTCGTTTGGGAGAAAAATGCTAAGGTACAAGACAGCTTTTCCTTGCCAATATCTCTCTTTTGCAAAGAGCTGCGCATTGGAAAATTCAGGGCTATGTCGTGTAGATGATGTCCTAACAGGAGGCTTTAAAATTTTAATTCTAGTGTCCTTCGTTTGGGAGAAAAATGCAAAGGTACAAGACAGCTTTTCCTTGCCAATATCTCTCTATTGCAAAGAGCTACGCATTGGAAAATTCAGGGCTATGCCGTGTAGATGAAGCACTAACAGGAGGCTTTAAAATTTTAATTCTAGTGTCCTTCGTTTGGGAGAAAAATGCAAAGGTACAAGACAGCTTTTCCTTGCCAATATCTCTCTTTTGCAAAGAGCTGCGCATTGGAAAATTCAGGGCTATGTCGTGTAGATGATGGCCTAACAGGAGGCTTTCAAATTTTCTTTCTAGTGTCCTTCGTTTGGGAGAAAAATGCAAAGGTACAAGACAGCTTTTCCTTGCCAATATCTCTCTTTTGCAAAGAGCTGCGCATTGGAAAATTCAGGGCTATGTCGTGTAGATGATGGCCTAACAGGAGGCTTTAAAATTTTCTTTCTAGTGTCCTTCGTTTGGGAGAAAAATGCAAAGGTACAAGACAGCTTTTCCTTGCCAATATCTCTCTTTTGCAAAGAGCTGCGCATTGGAAAATTCAGAGCTATGTCGTGTAGATGATGGCCTAACAGGAGGCTTTAAAATTATCTTTCTAGTGTCCTTCGTTTGGGAGAAAAATGCAAAGGTACAAGACAGCTTTTCCTTGCCAATATCTCTCTTTTGCAAAGAGCTGCGCATTGGAAAATTCAGGGCTATGTCGTGTAGATGATGGCCTAACAGGAGGCTTTAAAATTTTAATTCTAGTGTCCTTCGTTTGGGAGAAAAATGCAAAGGTACAAGACAGCTTTTCCTTGCCAATATCTCTCTTTTGCAAAGAGCTGCGCATTGGAAAATTCAGGGCTATGTCGTGTAGATGATGGCCTAACAGGAGGCTTTAAAATTTTCTTTCTAGTGACCTTCGTTTGGGAGAAAAATGCAAAGGTACAAGACAGCTTTTCCTTGCCAATATCTCTCTTTTGCAAAGAGCTGCGCATTGGAAAATTCAGGGCTATGTCGTGTAGATGATGGCCTAACAGGAGGCTTTAAAATTTTCTTTCTAGTGTCCTTCGTTTGGGAGAAAAATGCAAAGGTACAAGACAGCTTTTCCTTGCCAATATCTCTCTTTTGCAAAGAGCTGCGCATTGGAAAATTCAGGGCTATGTCGTGTAGATGATGGCCTAACAGGAGGCTTTAAAATTTTAATTCTAGTGTCCTTCGTTTGGGAGAAAAATGCAAAGGTACAAGACAGCTTTTCTTTGCCAATATCTCTCTATTGCAAAGAGCTACGCATTGGAAAATTCAGGGCTATGCCGTGTAGATGAAGCACTAACAGGAGGCTTTAAAATTTTAATTCTAGTGTCCTTCGTTTGGGAGAAAAATGCAAAGGTACAAGACAGCTTTTCCTTGCCAATATCTCTCTTTTGCAAAGAGCTGCGCATTGGAAAATTCAGGGCTATGTCGTGTAGATGATGGCCTAACAGGAAGCTTTAAAATTTTCTTTCTAGTGTCCTTCGTTTGGGAGAAAAATGCAAAGGTACAAGACAGCTTTTCCTTGCCAATATCTCTCTTTTGCAAAGAGCTACGCATTGGAAAATTCAGGGCTATGTCGTGTAGATGATGGCCTAACAGGAGGCTTTAAAATTTTCTTTCTAGTGACCTTCGTTTGGGAGAAAAATGCAAAGGTACAAGACAGCTTTTCCTTGCCAATATCTCTCTTTTGCAAAGAGCTGCGCATTGGAAAATTCAGGGCTATGTCGTGTAGATGATGGCCTAACAGGAGGCTTTAACATTTTCTTTCTAGTGTCCTTCGTTTGGGAGAAAAATGCAAAGGTACAAGACAGCTTTTCCTTGCCAATATCTCTCTTTTGCAAAGAGCTACGCATTGGAAAATTCAGGGCTATGTCGTGTAGATGATGGCCTAACAGGAGGCTTTAACATTTTCTTTCTAGTGTCCTTCGTTTGGGAGAAAAATGCAAAGGTACAAGACAGCTTTTCCTTGCCAATATCTCTCTTTTGCAAAGAGCTGCGCATTGGAAAATTCAGGGCTATGTCGTGTAGATGATGGCCTAACAGGAGGCTTTAAAATTATCTTTCTAGTGTCCTTCGTTTGGGAGAAAAATGCAAAGGTACAAGACAGCTTTTCCTTGCCAATATCTCTCTTTTGCAAAGAGCTGCGCATTGGAAAATTCAGGGCTATGTCGTGTAGATGATGGCCTAACAGGAGGCTTTAAAATTTTAATTCTAGTGTCCTTCGTTTGGGAGAAAAATGCAAAGGTACAAGACAGCTTTTCCTTGCCAATATCTCTCTTTTGCAAAGAGCTGCGCATTGGAAAATTCAGGGCTATGTCGTGTAGATGATGGCCTAACAGGAGGCTTTAAAATTTTAATTCTAGTGTCCTTCGTTTGGGAGAAAAATGCAAAGGTACAAGACAGCTTTTCCTTGCCAATATCTCTCTTTTGCAAAGAGCTGCGCATTGGAAAATTCATGGCTATGCCGTGTAGATGATGGTCTAACAGGAGGCTTTAAAATTTTAATTCTAGTGTCCTTCGTTTGGGAGAAAAATGCAAAGGTACAAGACAGCTTTTCCTTGCCAATATCTCTCTTTTGCAAAGAGCTGCGCATTGGAAAATTCAGGGCTATGTCGTGTAGATGATGGCCTAACAGGAGGCTTTAAAATTTTCTTTCTAGTGTCCTTCGTTTGGGAGAAAAATGCAAAGGTACAAGACAGCTTTTCCTTGCCAATATCTCTCTTTTGCAAAGAGCTGCGCATTGGAAAATTTAGGGCTATGTCGTGTAGATGATGGCCTAACAGGAGGCTTTAAAATGTTCTTTCTAGTGTCCTTCGTTTGGGAGAAAAATGCAAAGGTACAAGACAGCTTTTCCTTGCCAATATCTCTCTTTTGCAAAGAGCTGCGCATTGGAAAATTCAGGGCTATGTCGTGTAGATGATGGCCTAACAGGAGGCTTTAAAATTTTAATTCTAGTGTCCTTCGTTTGGGAGAAAAATGCAAAGGTACAAGACAGCTTTTCCTTGCCAATATCTCTCTTTTGCAAAGAGCTGCGCATTGGAAAATTCATGGCTATGCCGTGTAGATGATGGTCTAACAGGAGGCTTTAAAATTGTCTTTCTAGTGTCCTTCGTTTGGGAGAAAAATGCAATGGTACAAGACAGCTTTTCCTTGCCAATATCTCTCTTTTGCAAAGAGCTGCGCATTGGAAAATTCAGGGCTATGTCGTGTAGATGATGGCCTAACAGGAGGCTTTAAAATTTTCTTTCTAGTGTCCTTCGTTTGGGAGAAAAATGCAAAGGTACAAGACAGCTTTTCCTTGCCAATATCTCTCTTTTGCAAAGAGCTACGCATTGGAAAATTCAGGGCTATGTCGTGTAGATGATGGCCTAACAGGAGGCTTTAAAATTTTCTTTCTAGTGACCTTCGTTTGGGAGAAAAATGCAAAGGTACAAGACAGCTTTTCCTTGCCAATATCTCTCTTTTGCAAAGAGCTGCGCATTGGAAAATTCAGGGCTATGTCGTGTAGATGATGGCCTAACAGGAGGCTTTAAAATTTTAATTCTAGTGTCCTTCGTTTGGGAGAAAAATGCAAAGGTACAAGACAGCTTTTCCTTGCCAATATCTCTCTTTTGCAAAGAGCTGCGCATTGGAAAATTCAGGGCTATGTCGTGTAGATGATGGCCTAACAGGAGGCTTTAAAAATTTAATTCTAGTGTCCTTCGTTTGGGAGAAAAATGCAAAGGTACAAGACAGCTTTTCCTTGCCAATATCTCTCTTTTGCAAAGAGCTGCGCATTGGAAAATTCAGGGCTATGTCGTGTAGATGATGGCCTAACAGGAGGCTTTAAAATTTTCTTTCTAGTGTCCTTCGTTTGGGAGAAAAATGCAAAGGTACAAGACAGCTTTT
Source organism: Pseudophryne corroboree (assembly GCF_028390025.1). Taxonomy (NCBI): domain Eukaryota; kingdom Metazoa; phylum Chordata; class Amphibia; order Anura; family Myobatrachidae; genus Pseudophryne; species Pseudophryne corroboree. The sequence continues at coordinate 5,315 of NW_026970311.1, forward strand.
CCTTGCCAATATCTCTCTTTTGCAAAGAGCTACGCATTGGAAAATTCAGGGCTATGTCGTGTAGATGATGGCCTAACAGGAGGCTTTAAAATTTTCTTTCTAGTGACCTTCGTTTGGGAGAAAAATGCAAAGGTACAAGACAGCTTTTCCTTGCCAATATCTCTCTTTTGCAAAGAGCTGCGCATTGGAAAATTCAGGGCTATGTCGTGTAGATGATGGCCTAACAGGAGGCTTTAAAATTTTAATTCTAGTGTCCTTCGTTTGGGAGAAAAATGCAAAGGTACAAGACAGCTTTTCCTTGCCAATATCTCTCTTTTGCAAAGAGCTGCGCATTGGAAAATTCAGGGCTATGTCGTGTAGATGATGGCCTAACAGGAGGCTTTAAAATTTTCTTTCTAGTGTCCTTCGTTTGGGAGAAAAATGCAAAGGTACAAGACAGCTTTTCCTTGCCAATATCTCTCTTTTGCAAAGAGCTACGCATTGGAAAATTCAGGGCTATGTCGTGTAGATGATGGCCTAACAGGAGGCTTTAAAATTTTCTTTCTAGTGACCTTCGTTTGGGAGAAAAATGCAAAGGTACAAGACAGCTTTTCCTTGCCAATATCTCTCTTTTGCAAAGAGCTGCGCATTGGAAAATTCAGGGCTATGTCGTGTAGATGATGGCCTAACAGGAGGCTTTAAAATTTTCTTTCTAGTGTCCTTCGTTTGGGAGAAAAATGCAAAGGTACAAGACAGCTTTTCCTTGCCAATATCTCTCTTTTGCAAAGAGCTGCGCATTGGAAAATTCAGGGCTATGTCGTGTAGATGATGGCCTAACAGGAGGCTTTAAAATGTTCTTTCTAGTGTCCTTCGTTTGGGAGAAAAATGCAAAGGTACAAGACAGCTTTTCCTTGCCAATATCTCTCTTTTGCAAAGAGCTGCGCATTGGAAAATTCAGGGCTATGTCGTGTAGATGATGGCCTAACAGAAGGCTTTAAAATTTTAATTCTAGTGTCCTTCGTTTGGGAGAAAAATGCAAAGGTACAAGACAGCTTTTCCTTGCCAATATCTCTCTTTTGCAAAGAGCTGCGCATTGGAAAATTCATGGCTATGCCGTGTAGATGATGGCCTAACAGGAGGCTTTAAAATTTTCTTTCTAGTGACCTTCGTTTGGGAGAAAAATGCAAAGGTACAAGACAGCTTTTCCTTGCCAATATCTCTCTTTTGCAAAGAGCTGCGCATTGGAAAATTCAGGGCTATGTCGTGTAGATGATGGCCTAACAGGAGGCTTTAAAATTTTCTTTCTAGTGACCTTCGTTTGGGAGAAAAATGCAAAGGTACAAGACAGCTTTTCCTTGCCAATATCTATCTTTTGCAAAGAGCTGCGCATTGGAAAATTCATGGCTATGCCGTGTAGATGATGGTCTAACAGGAGGCTTTAAAATTTTAATTCTAGAGTCCTTCTTTTGGGAGAAAAATGCAAAGGTACAAGACAGCTTTTCCTTGCCAATATCTCTCTTTTGCAAAGAGCTGCGCATTGGAAAATTCAGGGCTATGTCGTGTAGATGATGGCCTAACAGGAGGCTTTAAAATTTTCTTTCTAGTGACCTTCGTTTGGGAGAAAAATGCAAAGGTACAAGACAGCTTTTCCTTGCCAATATCTCTCTTTTGCAAAGAGCTGCGCATTGGAAAATTCAGGGCTATGTCGTGTAGATGATGGCCTAACAGGAGGCTTTAAAATTTTCTTTCTAGTGTCCTTCGTTTGGGAGAAAAATGCAATGGTACAAGACAGCTTTTCCTTGCCAATATCTCTCTTTTGCAAAGAGCTGTGCATTGGAAAATTCAGGGCTATGTCGTGTAGATGATGGCCTAACAGGAGGCTTTAAAATTTTATTTCTAGTGTCCTTCGTTTGGGAGAAAAATGCAAAGGTACAAGACAGCTTTTCCTTGCCAATATCTCTCTTTTGCAAAGAGCTGCGCATTGGAAAATTCAGGGCTATGTCGTGTAGATGATGGCCTAACAGGAGGCTTTAAAATGTTCTTTCTAGTGTCCTTCGTTTGGGAGAAAAATGCAAAGGTACAAGACAGCTTTTCCTTGCCAATATCTCTCTTTTGCAAAGAGCTGCGCATTGGAAAATTCAGGGCTATGTCGTGTAGATGATGGCCTAACAGGAGGCTTTAAAATTTTAATTCTAGTGTCCTTCGTTTGGGAGAAAAATGCAAAGGTACAAGACAGCTTTTCCTTGCCAATATCTCTCTTTTGCAAAGAGCTGCGCATTGGAAAATTCAGGGCTATGTCGTGTAGATGATGGCCTAACAGGAGGCTTTAAAATTTTCTTTCTAGTGACCTTCGTTTGGGAGAAAAATGCAAAGGTACAAGACAGCTTTTCCTTGCCAATATCTCTCTTTTGCAAAGAGCTGCGCATTGGAAAATTCAGGGCTATGTCGTGTAGATGATGGCCTAACAGGAGGCTTTAAAATTTTCTTTCTAGTGTCCTTCGTTTGGGAGAAAAATGCAAAGGTACAAGACAGCTTTTCCTTGCCAATATCTCTCTTTTGCAAAGAGCTGCGCATTGGAAAATTCAGGGCTATGTCGTGTAGATGATGGCCTAACAGGAGGCTTTAAAATTATCTTTCTAGTGTCCTTCGTTTGGGAGAAAAATGCAAAGGTACAAGACAGCTTTTCCTTGCCAATATCTCTCTTTTGCAAAGAGCTGCGCATTGGAAAATTCAGGGCTATGTCGTGTAGATGATGGCCTAACAGGAGGCTTTAAAATTTTAATTCTAGTGTCCTTCGTTTGGGAGAAAAATGCAAAGGTACAAGACAGCTTTTCCTTGCCAATATCTCTCTTTTGCAAAGAGCTGCGCATTGGAAAATTCAGGGCTATGTCGTGTAGATGATGTTCTAACAGGAGGCTTTAAAATTTTAATTCTAGTGTCCTTCGTTTGGGAGAAAAATGCAAAGGTACAAGACAGCTTTTCCTTGCCAATATCTCTCTTTTGCAAAGAGCTGCGCATTGGAAAATTCAGGGCTATGTCGTGTAGATGATGGCCTAACAGGAGGCTTTAAAATTTTCTTTCTAGTGACCTTCGTTTGGGAGAAAAATGCAAAGGTACAAGACAGCTTTTCCTTGCCAATATCTCTCTTTTGCAAAGAGCTGCGCATTGGAAAATTCAGGGCTATGTCGTGTAGATGATGGCCTAACAGCAGGCTTTAAAATTTTCTTTCTAGTGTCCTTCGTTTGGGAGAAAAATGCAAAGGTACAAGACAGCTTTTCCTTGCCAATATCTCTCTTTTGCAAAGAGCTGCGCATTGGAAAATTCAGGGCTATGTCGTGTAGATGATGGCCTAACAGGAGGCTTTAAAATTATCTTTCTAGTGTCCTTCGTTTGGGAGAAAAATGCAAAGGTACAAGACAGCTTTTCCTTGCCAATATCTCTCTTTTGCAAAGAGCTGCGCATTGGAAAATTCAGGGCTATGTCGTGTAGATGATGGCCTAACAGGAGGCTTTAAAATTTTATTTCTAGTGTCCTTCGTTTGGGAGAAAAATGCAAAGGTACAAGACAGCTTTTCCTTGCCAATATCTCTCTTTTGCAAAGAGCTGCGCATTGGAAAATTCAGGGCTATGTCGTGTAGATGATGGCCTAACAGGAGGCTTTAAAATTTTAATTCTAGTGTCCTTCGTTTGGGAGAAAAATGCAAAGGTACAAGACAGCTTTTCCTTGCCAATATCTCTCTTTTGCAAAGAGCTGCGCATTGGAAAATTCAGGGCTATGTCGTGTAGATGATGGCCTAACAGGAGGCTTTAAAATTTTAATTCTAGTGTCCTTCGTTTGGGAGAAAAATGCAAAGGTACAAGACAGCTTTTCCTTGCCAATATCTCTCTATTGCAAAGAGCTACGCATTGGAAAATTCAGGGCTATGCCTTGTAGATAAAGCACTAACAGGAGGCTTTAAAATTTTAATTCTAGTGTCCTTCGTTTGGGAGAAAAATGCAAAGGTACAAGACAGCTTTTCCTTGCCAATATCTCTCTTTTGCAAAGAGCTGCGCATTGGAAAATTCAGGGCTATGTCGTGTAGATGATGGCCTAACAGGAGGCTTTAAAATTTTCTTTCTAGTGTCCTTCGTTTGGGAGAAAAATGCAAAGGTACAAGACAGCTTTTCCTTGCCAATATCTCTCTTTTGCAAAGAGCTACGCATTGGAAAATTCAGGGCTATGTCGTGTAGATGATGGCCTAACAGGAGGCTTTAAAATTTTCTTTCTAGTGACCTTCGTTTGGGAGAAAAATGCAAAGGTACAAGACAGCTTTTCCTTGCCAATATCTCTCTTTTGCAAAGAGCTGCGCATTGGAAAATTCAGGGCTATGTCGTGTAGATGATGGCCTAACAGGAGGCTTTAAAATTTTCTTTCTAGTGACCTTCGTTTGGGAGAAAAATGCAAAGGTACAAGACAGCTTTTCCTTGCCAATATCTCTCTTTTGCAAAGAGCTGCGCATTGGAAAATTCAGGGCTATGTCGTGTAGATGATGGCCTAACAGGAGGCTTTAAAATTTTCTTTCTAGTGTCCTTCGTTTGGGAGAAAAATGCAATGGTACAAGACAGCTTTTCCTTGCCAATATCTCTCTTTTGCAAAGAGCTGCGCATTGGAAAATTCATAGCTATGCCGTGTAGATGATGGTCTAACAGGAGGCTTTAAAATTTTAATTCTAGTGTCCTTCTTTTGGGAGAAAAATGCAAAGGTACAAGACAGCTTTTCCTTGCCAATATCTCTCTTTTGCAAAGAGCTGCGCATTGGAAAATTCAGGGCTATGTCGTGTAGATGATGGCCTAACAGGAGGCTTTAAAATTTTCTTTCTAGTGACCTTCGTTTGGGAGAAAAATGCAAAGGTACAAGACAGCTTTTCCTTGCCAATATCTCTCTTTTGCAAAGAGCTGCGCATTGGAAAATTCAGGGCTATGTCGTGTAGATGATGGCCTAACAGGAGGCTTTAAAATTTTCTTTCTAGTGTCCTTCGTTTGGGAGAAAAATGCAATGGTACAAGACAGCTTTTCCTTGCCAATATCTCTCTTTTGCAAAGAGCTGTGCATTGGAAAATTCAGGGCTATGTCGTGTAGATGATGGCCTAACAGGAGGCTTTAAAATTTTATTTCTAGTGTCCTTCGTTTGGGAGAAAAATGCAAAGGTACAAGACAGCTTTTCCTTGCCAATATCTCTCTTTTGCAAAGAGCTGCGCATTGGAAAATTCAGGGCTATGTCGTGTAGATGATGGCCTAACAGGAGGCTTTAAAATGTTCTTTCTAGTGTCCTTCGTTTGGGAGAAAAATGCAAAGGTACAAGACAGCTTTTCCTTGCCAATATCTCTCTTTTGCAAAGAGCTGCGCATTGGAAAATTCAGGGCTATGTCGTGTAGATGATGGCCTAACAGGAGGCTTTAAAATTTTAATTCTAGTGTCCTTCGTTTGGGAGAAAAATGCAAAGGTACAAGACAGCTTTTCCTTGCCAATATCTCTCTTTTGCAAAGAGCTGCGCATTGGAAAATTCAGGGCTATGTCGTGTAGATGATGGCCTAACAGGAGGCTTTAAAATTTTCTTTCTAGTGACCTTCGTTTGGGAGAAAAATGCAAAGGTACAAGACAGCTTTTCCTTGCCAATATCTCTCTTTTGCAAAGAGCTGCGCATTGGAAAATTCAGGGCTATGTCGTGTAGATGATGGCCTAACAGGAGGCTTTAAAATTTTCTTTCTAGTGTCCTTCGTTTGGGAGAAAAATGCAAAGGTACAAGACAGCTTTTCCTTGCCAATATCTCTCTTTTGCAAAGAGCTGCGCATTGGAAAATTCAGGGCTATGTCGTGTAGATGATGGCCTAACAGGAGGCTTTAAAATTATCTTTCTAGTGTCCTTCGTTTGGGAGAAAAATGCAAAGGTACAAGACAGCTTTTCCTTGCCAATATCTCTCTTTTGCAAAGAGCTGCGCATTGGAAAATTCAGGGCTATGTCGTGTAGATGATGGCCTAACAGGAGGCTTTAAAATTTTAATTCTAGTGTCCTTCGTTTGGGAGAAAAATGCAAAGGTACAAGACAGCTTTTCCTTGCCAATATCTCTCTTTTGCAAAGAGCTGCGCATTGGAAAATTCAGGGCTATGTCGTGTAGATGATGTTCTAACAGGAGGCTTTAAAATTTTAATTCTAGTGTCCTTCGTTTGGGAGAAAAATGCAAAGGTACAAGACAGCTTTTCCTTGCCAATATCTCTCTTTTGCAAAGAGCTGCGCATTGGAAAATTCAGGGCTATGTCGTGTAGATGATGGCCTAACAGGAGGCTTTAAAATTTTCTTTCTAGTGACCTTCGTTTGGGAGAAAAATGCAAAGGTACAAGACAGCTTTTCCTTGCCAATATCTCTCTTTTGCAAAGAGCTGCGCATTGGAAAATTCAGGGCTATGTCGTGTAGATGATGGCCTAACAGCAGGCTTTAAAATTTTCTTTCTAGTGTCCTTCGTTTGGGAGAAAAATGCAAAGGTACAAGACAGCTTTTCCTTGCCAATATCTCTCTTTTGCAAAGAGCTGCGCATTGGAAAATTCAGGGCTATGTCGTGTAGATGATGGCCTAACAGGAGGCTTTAAAATTATCTTTCTAGTGTCCTTCGTTTGGGAGAAAAATGCAAAGGTACAAGACAGCTTTTCCTTGCCAATATCTCTCTTTTGCAAAGAGCTGCGCATTGGAAAATTCAGGGCTATGTCGTGTAGATGATGGCCTAACAGGAGGCTTTAAAATTTTATTTCTAGTGTCCTTCGTTTGGGAGAAAAATGCAAAGGTACAAGACAGCTTTTCCTTGCCAATATCTCTCTTTTGCAAAGAGCTGCGCATTGGAAAATTCAGGGCTATGTCGTGTAGATGATGGCCTAACAGGAGGCTTTAAAATTTTAATTCTAGTGTCCTTCGTTTGGGAGAAAAATGCAAAGGTACAAGACAGCTTTTCCTTGCCAATATCTCTCTTTTGCAAAGAGCTGCGCATTGGAAAATTCAGGGCTATGTCGTGTAGATGATGGCCTAACAGGAGGCTTTAAAATTTTAATTCTAGTGTCCTTCGTTTGGGAGAAAAATGCAAAGGTACAAGACAGCTTTTCCTTGCCAATATCTCTCTATTGCAAAGAGCTACGCATTGGAAAATTCAGGGCTATGCCTTGTAGATAAAGCACTAACAGGAGGCTTTAAAATTTTAATTCTAGTGTCCTTCGTTTGGGAGAAAAATGCAAAGGTACAAGACAGCTTTTCCTTGCCAATATCTCTCTTTTGCAAAGAGCTGCGCATTGGAAAATTCAGGGCTATGTCGTGTAGATGATGGCCTAACAGGAGGCTTTAAAATTTTCTTTCTAGTGTCCTTCGTTTGGGAGAAAAATGCAAAGGTACAAGACAGCTTTTCCTTGCCAATATCTCTCTTTTGCAAAGAGCTACGCATTGGAAAATTCAGGGCTATGTCGTGTAGATGATGGCCTAACAGGAGGCTTTAAAATTTTCTTTCTAGTGACCTTCGTTTGGGAGAAAAATGCAAAGGTACAAGACAGCTTTTCCTTGCCAATATCTCTCTTTTGCAAAGAGCTGCGCATTGGAAAATTCAGGGCTATGTCGTGTAGATGATGGCCTAACAGGAGGCTTTAAAATTTTCTTTCTAGTGACCTTCGTTTGGGAGAAAAATGCAAAGGTACAAGACAGCTTTTCCTTGCCAATATCTCTCTTTTGCAAAGAGCTGCGCATTGGAAAATTCAGGGCTATGTCGTGTAGATGATGGCCTAACAGGAGGCTTTAAAATTTTCTTTCTAGTGTCCTTCGTTTGGGAGAAAAATGCAATGGTACAAGACAGCTTTTCCTTGCCAATATCTCTCTTTTGCAAAGAGCTGCGCATTGGAAAATTCATAGCTATGCCGTGTAGATGATGGTCTAACAGGAGGCTTTAAAATTTTCTTTCTAGTGTCCTTCGTTTGGGTGAAAAATGCAATGGTACAAGACAGCTTTTCCTTGCCAATATCTCTCTTTTGCAAAGAGCTGCGCATTGGAAAATTCAGGGCTATGTCGTGTAGATGATGGCCTAACAGGAGGCTTTAAAATTTTCTTTCTAGTGTCCTTCGTTTGGGAGAAAAATGCAAAGGTACAAGACAGGTTTTCCTTGCCAATATTTTTCTTTTGCAAAGAGCTGCGCATTGGAAAATTCCGGGCTATGTCGTGTAGATGATTGCCTAACAGGAGGCTTTAAAATTTTAATTCTAGTGTCCTTCGTTTGGGAGAAAAATGCAAAGGTACAAGACAGCTTTTCCTTGCCAATATCTCTCTTTTGCAAAGAGCTGCGCATTGGAAAATTCAGAGCTATGTCGTGTAGATGATGGCCTAACAGGAGGCTTTAAAATTATCTTTCTAGTGTCCTTCGTTTGGGAGAAAAATGCAAAGGTACAAGACAGCTTTTCCTTGCCAATATCTCTCTTTTGCAAAGAGCTGCGCATTGGAAAATTCAGGGCTATGTCGTGTAGATGATGGCCTAACAGGAGGCTTTAAAATTTTAATTCTAGTGTCCTTCGTTTGGGAGAAAAATGCAAAGGTACAAGACAGCTTTTCCTTGCCAATATCTCTCTTTTGCAAAGAGCTGCGCATTGGAAAATTCAGGGCTATGTCGTGTAGATGATGGCCTAACAGGAGGCTTTAAAATTTTAATTCTAGTGTCCTTCGTTTGGGAGAAAAATGCAAAGGTACAAGACAGCTTTTCCTTGCCAATATCTCTCTTTTGCAAAGAGCTGCGCATTGGAAAATTCAGGGCTATGTCGTGTAGATGATGGCCTAACAGGAGGCTTTAAAATTTTCTTTCTAGTGACCTTCGTTTGGGAGAAAAATGCAAAGGTACAAGACAGCTTTTCCTTGCCAATATCTCTCTTTTGCAAAGAGCTGCGCATTGGAAAATTCAGGGCTATGTCGTGTAGATGATGGCCTAACAGGAGGCTTTAAAATTTTCTTTCTAGTGTCCTTCGTTTGGGAGAAAAATGCAAAGGTACAAGACAGCTTTTCCTTGCCAATATCTCTCTTTTGCAAAGAGCTGCGCATTGGAAAATTCAGAGCTATGTCGTGTAGATGATGGCCTAACAGGAGGCTTTAAAATTATCTTTCTAGTGTCCTTCGTTTGGGAGAAAAATGCAAAGGTACAAGACAGCTTTTCCTTGCCAATATCTCTCTTTTGCAAAGAGCTGCGCATTGGAAAATTCAGGGCTATGTCGTGTAGATGATGGCCTAACAGGAGGCTTTAAAATTTTAATTCTAGTGTCCTTCGTTTGGGAGAAAAATGCAAAGGTACAAGACAGCTTTTCCTTGCCAATATCTCTCTTTTGCAAAGAGCTGCGCATTGGAAAATTCAGGGCTATGTCGTGTAGATGATGGCCTAACAGGAGGCTTTAAAATTTTAATTCTAGTGTCCTTCGTTTGGGAGAAAAATGCAAAGGTACAAGACAGCTTTTCCTTGCCAATATCTCTCTTTTGCAAAGAGCTGCGCATTGGAAAATTCAGGGCTATGTCGTGTAGATGATGGCCTAACAGGAGGCTTTAAAATTTTCTTTCTAGTGTCCTTCGTTTGGGAGAAAAATGCAAAGGTACAAGACAGCTTTTCCTTGCCAATATCTCTCTTTTGCAAAGAGCTGCGCATTGGAAAATTCAGGGCTATGTCGTGTAGATGATGGCCTAACAGGAGGCTTTAAAATTATCTTTCTAGTGTCCTTCGTTTGGGAGAAAAATGCAAAGGTACAAGACAGCTTTTCCTTGCCAATATCTCTCTTTTGCAAAGAGCTGCGCATTGGAAAATTCAGGGCTATGTCGTGTAGATGATGGCCTAACAGGAGGCTTTAAAATTATCTTTCTAGTGTCCTTCGTTTGGGAGAAAAATGCAAAGGTACAAGACAGCTTTTCCTTGCCAATATCTCTCTTTTGCAAAGAGCTGCGCATTGGAAAATTCAGGGCTATGTCGTGTAGATGATGGCCTAACAGGAGGCTTTAAAATGTTCTTTCTAGTGTCCTTCGTTTGGGAGAAAAATGCAAAGGTACAAGACAGCTTTTCCTTGCCAATATCTCTCTTTTGCAAAGAGCTGCGCATTGGAAAATTCAGGGCTATGTCGTGTAGATGATGGCCTAACAGAAGGCTTTAAAATTTTAATTCTAGTGTCCTTCGTTTGGGAGAAAAATGCAAAGGTACAAGACAGCTTTTCCTTGCCAATATCTCTCTTTTGCAAAGAGCTGCGCATTGGAAAATTCATGGCCATGCCGTGTAGATGATGGCCTAACAGGAGGCTTTCAAATTTTCTTTCTAGTGACCTTCGTTTGGGAGAAAAATGCAAAGGTACAAGACAGCTTTTCCTTGCCAATATCTCTCTTTTGCAAAGAGCTGCGCATTGGAAAATTCAGGGCTATGTCGTGTAGATGATGGCCTAACAGGAGGCTTTAAAATTTTCTTTCTAGTGACCTTCGTTTGGGAGAAAAATGCAAAGGTACAAGACAGCTTTTCCTTGCCAATATCTATCTTTTGCAAAGAGCTGCGCATTGGAAAATTCATGGCTATGCCGTGTAGATGATGGTCTAACAGGAGGCTTTAAAATTTTAATTCTAGAGTCCTTCTTTTGGGAGAAAAATGCAAAGGTACAAGACAGCTTTTCCTTGCCAATATCTCTCTTTTGCAAAGAGCTGCGCATTGGAAAATTCAGGGCTATGTCGTGTAGATGATGGCCTAACAGGAGGCTTTAAAATTTTCTTTCTAGTGACCTTCGTTTGGGAGAAAAATGCAAAGGTACAAGACAGCTTTTCCTTGCCAATATCTCTCTTTTGCAAAGAGCTGCGCATTGGAAAATTCAGGGCTATGTCGTGTAGATGATGGCCTAACAGGAGGCTTTAAAATTTTCTTTCTAGTGTCCTTCGTTTGGGAGAAAAATGCAATGGTACAAGACAGCTTTTCCTTGCCAATATCTCTCTTTTACAAAGAGCTGTGCATTGGAAAATTCAGGGCTATGTCGTGTAGATGATGGCCTAACAGGAGGCTTTAAAATTTTATTTCTAGTGTCCTTCGTTTGGGAGAAAAATGCAAAGGTACAAGACAGCTTTTCCTTGCCAATATCTCTCTTTTGCAAAGAGCTGCGCATTGGAAAATTCAGGGCTATGTCGTGTAGATGATGGCCTAACAGGAGGCTTTAAAATGTTCTTTCTAGTGTCCTTCGTTTGGGAGAAAAATGCAAAGGTACAAGACAGCTTTTCCTTGCCAATATCTCTCTTTTGCAAAGAGCTGCGCATTGGAAAATTCAGGGCTATGTCGTGTAGATGATGGCCTAACAGGAGGCTTTAAAATTTTAATTCTAGTGTCCTTCGTTTGGGAGAAAAATGCAAAGGTACAAGACAGCTTTTCCTTGCCAATATCTCTCTTTTGCAAAGAGCTGCGCATTGGAAAATTCAGGGCTATGTCGTGTAGATGATGGCCTAACAGGAGGCTTTAAAATTTTCTTTCTAGTGACCTTCGTTTGGGAGAAAAATGCAAAGGTACAAGACAGCTTTTCCTTGCCAATATCTCTCTTTTGCAAAGAGCTGCGCATTGGAAAATTCAGGGCTATGTCGTGTAGATGATGGCCTAACAGGAGGCTTTAAAATTTTCTTTCTAGTGTCCTTCGTTTGGGAGAAAAATGCAAAGGTACAAGACAGCTTTTCCTTGCCAATATCTCTCTTTTGCAAAGAGCTGCGCATTGGAAAATTCAGGGCTATGTCGTGTAGATGATGGCCTAACAGGAGGCTTTAAAATTTTAATTCTAGTGTCCTTCGTTTGGGAGAAAAATGCAAAGGTACAAGACAGCTTTTCCTTGCCAATATCTCTCTTTTGCAAAGAGCTGCGCATTGGAAAATTCAGGGCTATGTCGTGTAGATGATGTTCTAACAGGAGGCTTTAAAATTTTAATTCTAGTGTCCTTCGTTTGGGAGAAAAATGCAAAGGTACAAGACAGCTTTTCCTTGCCAATATCTCTCTTTTGCAAAGAGCTGCGCATTGGAAAATTCAGGGCTATGTCGTGTAGATGATGGCCTAACAGGAGGCTTTAAAATTTTCTTTCTAGTGACCTTCGTTTGGGAGAAAAATGCAAAGGTACAAGACAGCTTTTCCTTGCCAATATCTCTCTTTTGCAAAGAGCTGCGCATTGGAAAATTCAGGGCTATGTCGTGTAGATGATGGCCTAACAGCAGGCTTTAAAATTTTCTTTCTAGTGTCCTTCGTTTGGGAGAAAAATGCAAAGGTACAAGACAGCTTTTCCTTGCCAATATCTCTCTTTTGCAAAGAGCTGCGCATTGGAAAATTCAGGGCTATGTCGTGTAGATGATGGCCTAACAGGAGGCTTTAAAATTATCTTTCTAGTGTCCTTCGTTTGGGAGAAAAATGCAAAGGTACAAGACAGCTTTTCCTTGCCAATATCTCTCTTTTGCAAAGAGCTGCGCATTGGAAAATTCAGGGCTATGTCGTGTAGATGATGGCCTAACAGGAGGCTTTAACATTTTATTTCTAGTGTCCTTCGTTTGGGAGAAAAATGCAAAGGTACAAGACAGCTTTTCCTTGCCAATATCTCTCTTTTGCAAAGAGCTGCGCATTGGAAAATTCAGGGCTATGTCGTGTAGATGATGGCCTAACAGGAGGCTTTAAAATTTTAATTCTAGTGTCCTTCGTTTGGGAGAAAAATGCAAAGGTACAAGACAGCTTTTCCTTGCCAATATCTCTCTTTTGCAAAGAGCTGCGCATTGGAAAATTCAGGGCTATGTCGTGTAGATGATGGCCTAACAGGAGGCTTTAAAATTTTAATTCTAGTGTCCTTCGTTTGGGAGAAAAATGCAAAGGTACAAGACAGCTTTTCCTTGCCAATATCTCTCTATTGCAAAGAGCTACGCATTGGAAAATTCAGGGCTATGCCTTGTAGATAAAGCACTAACAGGAGGCTTTAAAATTTTAATTCTAGTGTCCTTCGTTTGGGAGAAAAATGCAAAGGTACAAGACAGCTTTTCCTTGCCAATATCTCTCTTTTGCAAAGAGCTGCGCATTGGAAAATTCAGGGCTATGTCGTGTAGATGATGGCCTAACAGGAGGCTTTAAAATTTTCTTTCTAGTGTCCTTCGTTTGGGAGAAAAATGCAAAGGTACAAGACAGCTTTTCCTTGCCAATATCTCTCTTTTGCAAAGAGCTACGCATTGGAAAATTCAGGGCTATGTCGTGTAGATGATGGCCTAACAGGAGGCTTTAAAATTTTCTTTCTAGTGACCTTCGTTTGGGAGAAAAATGCAAAGGTACAAGACAGCTTTTCCTTGCCAATATCTCTCTTTTGCAAAGAGCTGCGCATTGGAAAATTCAGGGCTATGTCGTGTAGATGATGGCCTAACAGGAGGCTTTAAAATTTTCTTTCTAGTGACCTTCGTTTGGGAGAAAAATGCAAAGGTACAAGACAGCTTTTCCTTGCCAATATCTCTCTTTTGCAAAGAGCTGCGCATTGGAAAATTCAGGGCTATGTCGTGTAGATGATGGCCTAACAGGAGGCTTTAAAATTTTCTTTCTAGTGTCCTTCGTTTGGGAGAAAAATGCAATGGTACAAGACAGCTTTTCCTTGCCAATATCTCTCTTTTGCAAAGAGCTGCGCATTGGAAAATTCATAGCTATGCCGTGTAGATGATGGTCTAACAGGAGGCTTTAAAATTTTCTTTCTAGTGTCCTTCGTTTGGGTGAAAAATGCAATGGTACAAGACAGCTTTTCCTTGCCAATATCTCTCTTTTGCAAAGAGCTGCGCATTGGAAAATTCAGGGCTATGTCGTGTAGATGATGGCCTAACAGGAGGCTTTAAAATTTTCTTTCTAGTGTCCTTCGTTTGGGAGAAAAATGCAAAGGTACAAGACAGGTTTTCCTTGCCAATATTTTTCTTTTGCAAAGAGCTGCGCATTGAAAATTCCGGGCTATGTCGTGTAGATGATTGCCTAACAGGAGGCTTTAAAATTTTAATTCTAGTGTCCTTCGTTTGGGAGAAAAATGCAAAGGTACAAGACAGCTTTTCCTTGCCAATATCTCTCTTTTGCAAAGAGCTGCGCATTGGAAAATTCAGAGCTATGTCGTGTAGATGATGGCCTAACAGGAGGCTTTAAAATTATCTTTCTAGTGTCCTTCGTTTGGGAGAAAAATGCAAAGGTACAAGACAGCTTTTCCTTGCCAATATCTCTCTTTTGCAAAGAGCTGCGCATTGGAAAATTCAGGGCTATGTCGTGTAGATGATGGCCTAACAGGAGGCTTTAAAATTTTAATTCTAGTGTCCTTCGTTTGGGAGAAAAATGCAAAGGTACAAGACAGCTTTTCCTTGCCAATATCTCTCTTTTGCAAAGAGCTGCGCATTGGAAAATTCAGGGCTATGTCGTGTAGATGATGGCCTAACAGGAGGCTTTAAAATTTTAATTCTAGTGTCCTTCGTTTGGGAGAAAAATGCAAAGGTACAAGACAGCTTTTCCTTGCCAATATCTCTCTTTTGCAAAGAGCTGCGCATTGGAAAATTCAGGGCTATGTCGTGTAGATGATGGCCTAACAGGAGGCTTTAAAATTTTCTTTCTAGTGACCTTCGTTTGGGAGAAAAATGCAAAGGTACAAGACAGCTTTTCCTTGCCAATATCTCTCTTTTGCAAAGAGCTGCGCATTGGAAAATTCAGGGCTATGTCGTGTAGATGATGGCCTAACAGGAGGCTTTAAAATTTTCTTTCTAGTGTCCTTCGTTTGGGAGAAAAATGCAAAGGTACAAGACAGCTTTTCCTTGCCAATATCTCTCTTTTGCAAAGAGCTGCGCATTGGAAAATTCAGAGCTATGTCGTGTAGATGATGGCCTAACAGGAGGCTTTAAAATTATCTTTCTAGTGTCCTTCGTTTGGGAGAAAAATGCAAAGGTACAAGACAGCTTTTCCTTGCCAATATCTCTCTTTTGCAAAGAGCTGCGCATTGGAAAATTCAGGGCTATGTCGTGTAGATGATGGCCTAACAGGAGGCTTTAAAATTTTAATTCTAGTGTCCTTCGTTTGGGAGAAAAATGCAAAGGTACAAGACAGCTTTTCCTTGCCAATATCTCTCTTTTGCAAAGAGCTGCGCATTGGAAAATTCAGGGCTATGTCGTGTAGATGATGGCCTAACAGGAGGCTTTAAAATTTTAATTCTAGTGTCCTTCGTTTGGGAGAAAAATGCAAAGGTACAAGACAGCTTTTCCTTGCCAATATCTCTCTTTTGCAAAGAGCTGCGCATTGGAAAATTCAGGGCTATGTCGTGTAGATGATGGCCTAACAGGAGGCTTTAAAATTTTCTTTCTAGTGTCCTTCGTTTGGGAGAAAAATGCAAAGGTACAAGACAGCTTTTCCTTGCCAATATCTCTCTTTTGCAAAGAGCTGCGCATTGGAAAATTCAGGGCTATGTCGTGTAGATGATGGCCTAACAGGAGGCTTTAAAATTATCTTTCTAGTGTCCTTCGTTTGGGAGAAAAATGCAAAGGTACAAGACAGCTTTTCCTTGCCAATATCTCTCTTTTGCAAAGAGCTGCGCATTGGAAAATTCAGGGCTATGTCGTGTAGATGATGGCCTAACAGGAGGCTTTAAAATTATCTTTCTAGTGTCCTTCGTTTGGGAGAAAAATGCAAAGGTACAAGACAGCTTTTCCTTGCCAATATCTCTCTTTTGCAAAGAGCTGCGCATTGGAAAATTCAGGGCTATGTCGTGTAGATGATGGCCTAACAGGAGGCTTTAAAATTTTAATTCTAGTGTCCTTCGTTTGGGAGAAAAATGCAAAGGTACAAGACAGCTTTTCCTTGCCAATATCTCTCTTTTGCAAAGAGCTGCGCATTGGAAAATTCAGGGCTATGTCGTGTAGATGATGGCCTAACAGGAGGCTTTAAAATTTTAATTCTAGTGTCCTTCGTTTGGGAGAAAAATGCAAAGGTACAAGACAGCTTTTCCTTGCCAATATCTCTCTTTTGCAAAGAGCTGCGCATTGGAAAATTCAGGGCTATGTCGTGTAGATGATGTCCTAACAGGAGGCTTTAAAATTTTAATTCTAGTGTCCTTCGTTTGGGAGAAAAATGCAAAGGTACAAGACAGCTTTTCCTTGCCAATATCTCTCTATTGCAAAGAGCTACGCATTGGAAAATTCAGGGCTATGCCGTGTAGATGAAGCACTAACAGGAGGCTTTAAAATTTTAATTCTAGTGTCCTTCGTTTGGGTGAAAAATGCAAAGGTACAAGACAGCTTTTCCTTGCCAATATCTCTCTTTTGCAAAGAGCTGCGCATTGGAAAATTCAGGGCTATGTCGTGTAGATGATGGCCTAACAGGAGGCTTTAAAATTTTCTTTCTAGTGTCCTTCGTTTGGGAGAAAAATGCAAAGGTACAAGACAGCTTTTCCTTGCCAATATCTCTCTTTTGCAAAGAGCTGCGCATTGGAAAATTCAGGGCTATGTCGTGTAGATGATGGCCTAACAGGAGGCTTTAAAATTTTCTTTCTAGTGTCCTTCGTTTGGGAGAAAAATGCAAAGGTACAAGACAGCTTTTCCTTGCCAATATCTCTCTTTTGCAAAGAGCTGCGCATTGGAAAATTCAGAGCTATGTCGTGTAGATGATGGCCTAACAGGAGGCTTTAAAATTATCTTTCTAGTGTCCTTCGTTTGGGAGAAAAATGCAAAGGTACAAGACAGCTTTTCCTTGCCAATATCTCTCTTTTGCAAAGAGCTGCGCATTGGAAAATTCAGGGCTATGTCGTGTAGATGATGGCCTAACAGGAGGCTTTAAAATTTTAATTCTAGTGTCCTTCGTTTGGGAGAAAAATGCAAAGGTACAAGACAGCTTTTCCTTGCCAATATCTCTCTTTTGCAAAGAAAATTTTAAAGCCTTACATGTATGTACACGCGCGGCATTTGACACACACACGTACACGCGCGGCACCTGACACACACACACACACACACACACACGCTCCAGGCACACACATACGTACGTACACACGCGGCACTTGACACACACACGTACACGCGCGTCACCTGACACACACACACACGTACGTACGTACGTACGTACGTACGTACATGTGTGGCACCTGACACACACGTATGCACACGTGTGGCTCCTGACACACACGCGCGTTGCTCCTGACACACACACATGTACGTACACGCTCGGCTCCTGACACACACACGTGTGTATACGCCCGGCACCTGAAACCTACACGTATGTACGTATACGCGCGGCTCCTGACACCCTCACGCATGTACACGCGTGGCTCCTGGCACACACACACACACACACACACGCACACGCGCGGCACCTGACACATACACGCGTGTACGTACACACATGCACAGCACCTGACATACACACATGTAGGTACGCGCCACC
This sequence comes from Pseudophryne corroboree, assembly GCF_028390025.1. NCBI lineage: Eukaryota > Metazoa > Chordata > Amphibia > Anura > Myobatrachidae > Pseudophryne > Pseudophryne corroboree. The sequence continues at coordinate 22,730 of NW_026970311.1, forward strand.
TGACACACACACACGTACACGTACGCGCACGACACCTGACACACACGTACATACTAGTGATGAGTGGGTTCGGTTCGTCGGAATCCGGACCCCCCGAACTTCACCCATTTTACATGGGTCCGAGGCAGGTTCGAACCTTCCCGCCTTGCTCGGCTAACCCGAGCGCGCCCGAACGTCATCATCCCGCTGTCGGATTCCCGCGAGATTCGGATGTCTGCATTCGTGGAAAGGGGTCCCATGTGTAAACATGGGACCCCTTTCAGTCCGTCTGGTCCGGGTGTTCGGTTTGTTGTTTTGCCAAGTACGTGGATTTAATCTGGAACCTGGATCAGGTGAGTATAATTATCTTTTATTTTCAGGTACCCGTGGATTCTACTTGGAGAAGAGGACCGACTGCTTCGTGTCAACATAGGTAAGTATGTGTGTGTCGGCAGGTGTGAAATAAAGTTATACTTTCACGGTGTCTGTGTCCTGTTTTTATTTGGGTATTTTTTCCCCAGTAGAACTACAGGTACCAGCGGGCCCGTTTTTCTCCCGCATGCTGGTACTTGTGGTTCTCAAAGTACCAGATTGCGGGGGAGGCTTGCTGGGACTTGTAGTACTACTGGAAAAAACAATATTCTTTCAATTTTCTCAAGGCTATCAGCCTCCCATCCGCAGCCCTTGGATGGGGGGGACAGCCTCGGGCTTCACCCCTGGCCCTTGGGTGGCTGGGGGGGACCCCTTGATTGAAGGGGTCCCCACTCCCCCAGGGTACCCCGGCCAGGGGTGACTAGTTGGATATTTAATGCCACGGCCGCAGGGCACTGTATAAAAGTGACCCCCGGCTGTGGCATTATCTGTCCAGCTAGTGGAGCCCGATGCTGGTGTAAAAATAATGGGGGACCCTACTCTTTTTGTCCCCCGTATTTTTTGCACCAGGCGCAGAGCCCGGAGCTGGTTTTAAAAATACGGGGGATCCCCTGTCCGTTTTTCCCCCGGATTTTTAGAACCAGGACCGGCTCGAAGAGCCCGAGGCTGGTTATGCTTTGGAGGGGGGACCCCACGCAATTTTTCTTTTCCGGGTTTTTAATACTTGTGCCTCCAAAAAAGACAAACCAAGTACCTAATCCCTTCTAATATAAATAGATATGCTATTACCCAAAAAAAAACATGTTTTAAATTTTTTTTATTAGATTCCGCCTGCAAAGTGTGGCGGATTGAAAATGACGAATTTACTGTTTAAAAGCACTGTTGTCGAATTTACAAACTTCAATTGAATATACTTTTGTTGAATTGCCGCATTTGTACCATTGCAGAAAAGTCGAATTTGTCAAATGTCGAATTTTAAAAAGTCGAATTTTGAAAGGATGCAGAATAGGCCCCGCCCCCTTCTTCACATCAGCCGTCCCCTTCTACCCCTGTACCTTGCTCTCTCCTGTCTGTGCTCTCTCCCGTCTGTAGGACTAGGCCCCGCCCCCTTCTTACCCTCCAGTGACTGCTCTCTCCTGACAAGTGGACCAGGCCTGCCCCCTACACGCTGCTGGTGTCTTCATTGTTACTTGGTCTGGAGCTCCGTTGGGGAGAGAACTCACGTGAGCTCATTAAGAAAGAGGAACTGGGATGTTTTAATTTTATTGTGAGTAGTGTAGGGTGGTGATGTAGTATGTTGTATGGGGGGTATAGTGTAACTATGAAGTGCAGCATATGGGAGGGCTATAGCATAGTGATGTAGTGTGGCATATGGGGGGTGGTAGCGCATAGGCGTGCGTACAGGGGGTGCCTGGTGCGCACAGGCACTCCCTAATGTCCAGCACCGCTGCACGCCACGCTTGCTGTGGCACAGTGATCGCTGAGTGTGTGATCGGTGGAGCCTAGCCTGTAGCTCATTTCCGTACCTCCCACCACCGCTGCGCCCGCCCCCCCTCTGCCTGCTGCTAATACTATGCTGAGTGCATTCGTCGGCGGCCTCACTGGGGGGACTGGTGTCACCTTGCAATGTGACGTGGTGATGTCCGCCTATGCTCTCCTCCCGCCCACCCGTGCTTTCCTCCCGCTGCGGTCTCTCAGTCCTAGTTTGCCGCGGCTGCCACACCACTGGCAGTGTTCCTCTAGGGGGGACTGGGAGCCGCCGGCAGACACATTCTGCTGAGACTTACTTGTCAGTGCGGGTTCCGGATGGCAGGCGGCGGGTGGGAGGGCAGACGGGGAGCAGGTGTCACAAGGAGTGTGTGGGTAACTAATTCACAATACTTCCGCTCAACGTGGCACTGCTGGTCCTTCATCTCCCATGTCTCTTCACCAGGTGGCGGGCGGCCCGGAAATTAAGTGATGTGTTGTGCAGCAGTCAGTGTGAAGTGACTGTGTGTAACACTGATGGTGCTGATGATGCTGCTGCAGAATCGGGAAGCAATTAATTCATAAATACAATGTACTCTATCAGTGTATTATACATACATAAACATGTACATACGTGTATTTGTGTATACATGTATATACATGAGTGTGTGTGCATATATATATATATATATATACAGCCAGTTCCCAGGAACAAAAGTCCTCCCCCGCTTCCGCTAAGTCCACAGCATGACGCTGGGGCTCCACTGGTGGAGCCAGGTGCGGTGGGGGCCCGTCTCAAGTGCTTCAGCAATCAGTGGGCTTGCTCACAGGTGGATACCTGGATTCTACAAGTAGTGTCTCAGGGATTCAAGCTGGAATTCGAGACGTCTCCCCCTCGCCGTTTCCTAAAATCTGCCTTGCCAACATCTCCCTTGGACAGGGAGGCTGTGATAGAGGCAAATTCACAAGCTGTATTTGCAGCAGGTGATAGTCAAGGTACCCCTCCTTCAACAAGGAAGGGGTTACTATTCCACAATGTTTGTGGTACCGAAACCGGACGGTTCGGTGAGACCCATTTTAAATTTTAAATCTTTGAACACGTATATAAAACGGTTCAAGTTCAAGATGGAATCGCTCAGGGCGGTTATCTCAAGCCTGGAGGAAGGGGATTACATGGTATCACTGGACATCAAGGATGCTTACCTGCATGTCCCCATTTACTCTCCTCACCAGGAGTACCTCAGATTTGTGGTACAGGACTGTCATTACCAATTCCAGACGCTGCCGTTTGGTCTGTCCACAGCACCGAGGGTGTTTACCAAGGTAATGGCCGAGATGATGATACTCCTGCGAAAAAAGGGAGTTATAATTATCCCGTACTTGGACGATCTCCTGATAAAGGCGAGGTCCAAGGAACAGTTGTTGATCGGAGTAGCACTTGCTCGGCAGGTGCTACAACAGCACGGCTGGATCCTGAATATTCCAAAGTCGCAGCTGGTTCCTGCAACACGTCTATTGTTCCTGGGGATGGTTCTGGACACAGAACAGAAAAGGGTGTTTCTCCCGGAGGAGAAGGACAAGGAGTTGTCATCGCTAGTCAGAGACCTCCTAAGACCAAAACAGGTGTCGGTGCACCACTGCACGCGAGTCCTGGGAAAGATGGTAGCTTCTTACGAAGCAATTCCGTTCGGAAGGTTCCATGCACGGATCTTTCAGTGGGATCTGTTGGACAAGTGGTCCGGATCGCATCTTCAGATGCATCAGAGGATAACCCTGTCTGCAAGGACCAGGGTGTCTCTACTGTGGTGGCTGCAGAGTGCTCATCTTCTGGAGGGCCGCAGATTCGGCATACAGGACTGGGTCCTGGTAACCACGGACGCCAGCCTTCGAGGCTGGGGAGCAGTCACACAGGGAAGAAATTTCCAGGGACTATGGTCAAGCCAGGAAATGTCCCTACACATAAATATTCTGGAACTAAGAGCTATTTACAATGCCCTAAGTCAGGCAAGACCCCTGCTTCAAAGTCAGCCAGTACTGATTCAGTCAGACAACATCACGGCGGTCGCCCATGTAAACCGACAAGGCGGCACGAGAAGCAGGATGGCGATGGCAGAAGCCACGAAGATTCTCCGATGGGCGGAAAATCACGTGTTAGCACTGTCGGCAGTGTTTATTCCGGGAGTGGACAACTGGGAAGCAGACTTCCTCAGCAGATACGGGAGAGTGGGGACTTCATCCAGAAGTCTTCCGGCTGATTACAAACCGATGGGAATGGCCACAGGTGGACATGATGGCGTCCCGCCTCAACAAAAAGCGAGAAAACTATTGCGCCAGGTCAAGGGACCCTCAGGCGATAGCGTTGGTCGCTCTAGTGACACCGTGGGTGTACCGGTCGGTTTATGTGTTTCCTCCTCTTCCTCTCATACCAAGGGTGCTGAGGATAATAAGAAGGAGAAGAGTAAGAACTATACTAATTATTCCGGATTGGCCAAGAAGAGCTTGGTACCCAGAACTTCAAGAAATGATCTCGGAGGACCCATGGCCTCTACCGCTCAGACAAGACCTGCTGCAGCAGGGGCCTTGTCTGTTCCAAGACTTACCGCGGCTGCGTTTGACGGCATGGCTGTTGAACACCGGATCCTGAAGGAAAAGGGCATTCCGGAGGAAGTCATTCCTACGCTGATCAAAGCCAGGAAGGACGTGACCGCAAAACATTATCACCACATATGGCGAAAATATGTTGCTTGGTGTGAGGACAGGAAGGCCCCAACGGAGGAATTTCAACTGGGTCGATTCCTGCACTTCCTACAGTCAGGGGTGAATATGGGCCTCAAATTGGGGTCCATTAAGGTCCAGATTTCGGCTCTGTCGATTTTCTTCCAAAAAGAACTGGCTTCCCTGCCGGAAGTTCAGACTTTTGTTAAAGGAGTGCTGCATATTCAGCCTCCTTTTGTGCCTCCAGTGGCACCTTGGGATCTCAACGTGGTGTTGGATTTCCTTAAATCACATTGGTTTGAGCCACTTAAAACCGTGGAGTTAAAATATCTCACGTCGAAAGTGGTCATGCTATTGGCCCTGGCTTCGGCCAGGCGTGTGTCAGAGTTGGCGGCTTTGTCATGTAAAAGCCCTTATGTGATTTTCCATATGGATAGGGCGGAATTGAGGACTCATCCCCAATTTCTGCCTAAGGTGGTTTCAGCGTTTCATTTGAACCAACCTATTGTGGTGCCTGCGGCTACTCGGAACTTGGAGGATTCCAAGTTGCTGGATGTAGTCAGGGCCCTGAAAATTTATGTTTCCAGAATGACTGGAGTCAGGAAAACTGACTCGCTGTTTATCCTCTACGCACCAAACAAGATGGGTGCTCCTGCTTCAAAGCAGACTATTGCTCGCTGGATATGTAGCACAATTCAGCTTGCACATTCTGCGGCGGGACTGCCGCATTCTAGATCAGTAAAAGCCCATTCCATGAGGAAGGTGGGCTCTTCTTGGGCGGCTGCCCGAGGGGTCTCTGCTTTACAACTTTGCCGAGCTGCTACTTGGTCGGGGTCAAACACATTTGCAAGATTTTACAAGTTTGACACCCTGGCTGAGGAGGACCTGGAGTTCGCTCATTCGGTGCTGCAGAGTCATCCGCACTCTCCCTCCCGTTTGGGAGCTTTGATATAATCCCCATGGTCCTTACGGAGTCCCAGCATCCACTTAGGACGTCAGAGAAAATAAGATTTTACTCACCGGTAAATCTATTTCTCGTAGTCCGTAGTGGATGCTGGGCGCCCATCCCAAGTACTTGTACATAGTTATTGTTAACAAAAGGGTTATTGTTGAGAGCCATCTGTGCAGAGGCTCCGTTGTTGTCATACTGTTAACTGGGTATAATATCACGAGTTGTACGTAGAGATGAGCGGGTTCGGTTTCTCTGAATCCGAACCCGCCAGAACTTCATGTTTTTTTTCACGGGTCCGAGCGACTCGGATCTTCCCGCCTTGCTCGGTTAACCCGAGCGTGCCCGAACGTCATCATGACGCTGTCGGATTCTCGCGAGGCTCGGATTCTATCGCGAGACTCGGATTCTATATAAGGAGCCGCGCGTCGCCGCCATTTTCACACGTGCATTGAGATTGATAGGGAGAGGACGTGGCTGGCGTCCTCTCCGTTTAGAATTAGAATAGATTAGAGAGACACTTGATTTACTAATTTTGGGGAGCATTAGGAGTACTCAGTAGTGTACAGTGCAGAGTTTTGCTGATAGTGACCAGTGACCACCACTTTTATTTATAATCCGTTCTCTGCCTGAAAAAAGCGATACACAGCACACAGTGACTCAGTCACATACCATATCTGTGTGCACTGCTCAGGCTCAGGCCAGTGTGCTGCATCATCTATATATATTATATATCTGTCTGACTGCTCAGCTCAACAGCTTATAATTGTGGGGGAGACTGGGGAGCACTACTGCAGTGCCAGTTATAGGTTATAGCAGGAGCCAGGAGTACATAATATTATATTAAAATTAAACAGTGCACACTTTTGCTGCAGGAGTGCCACTGCCAGTGTGACTAGTGACCAGTGACCTGACCACCAGTATATAATATTAGTAGTATACTATCTCTTTATCAACCAGTCTATATTAGCAGCAGACACAGTACAGTGCGGTAGTTCACGGCTGTGGCTACCTCTGTGTCGGCACTCGGCAGCCCGTCCATAATTGTATATACCAGTGACCTAACCGTGGTTTTTTTTTCTTTCTTTATACATACATACTAGTTACGAGTATACTATCTCTTTATCAACCAGTCTATATATTAGCAGCAGACACAGTACAGTGCGGTAGTTCACGGCTGTGGCTACCTCTGTGTCGGCACTCGGCAGCCCGTCCATAATTGTATATACCACCTAACCATGGTTTTTTTTTCTTTCTTTATACATACATACTAGTTACGAGTATACTATCTCTTTATCAACCAGTCTATATATTAGCAGCAGACACAGTACAGTGCGGTAGTTCACGGCTGTGGCTACCTCTGTGTCGGCACTCGGCAGCCCGTCCATAATTGTATATACCACCTAACCGTGGTTTTTTTTTTCTTTCTTTATACATACATACTAGTTACGAGTATACTATCTCTTTATCAACCAGTCTATATATTAGCAGCAGACACAGTACAGTGCGGTAGTTCACGGCTGTGGCTACCTCTGTGTCGGCACTCGGCAGCCCGTCCATAATTGTATATACCACCTAACCGTGGTTTTTTTTCTTTCTTTATACATACATACTAGTTACGAGTATACTATCTCTTTATCAACCAGTCTATATATTAGCAGCAGACACAGTACAGTGCGGTAGTTCACGGCTGTGGCTACCTCTGTGTCGGCACTCGGCAGCCCGTCCATAATTGTATATACCACCTAACCGTGGTTTTTTTTTCTTTCTTTATACATACATACTAGTTACGAGTATACTATCTCTTTATCAACCAGTCTATATATTAGCAGCAGACACAGTACAGTGCGGTAGTTCATGGCTGTGGCTACCTCTGTGTCGGCACTCGGCAGCCCGTCCATAATTGTATATACCACCTAACCGTGGTTTTTTTTTCTTTCTTTATACATACATACTAGTTACGAGTATACTATCTCTTTATCAACCAGTCTATATATTAGCAGCAGACACAGTACAGTGCGGTAGTTCACGGCTGTGGCTACCTCTGTGTCGGCACTCGGCAGCCCGTCCATAATTGTATATACCACCTAACCGTGGTTTTTTTTCTTTCTTTATACATACATACTAGTTACGAGTATACTATCTCTTTATCAACCAGTCTATATATTAGCAGCAGACACAGTACAGTGCGGTAGTTCACGGCTGTGGCTACCTCTGTGTCGGCACTCGGCAGCCCGTCCATAATTGTATATACCACCTAACCGTGGTTTTTTTTTCTTTCTTTATACATACATACTAGTTACGAGTATACTATCTCTTTATCAACCAGTCTATATATTAGCAGCAGACACAGTACAGTGCGGTAGTTCACGGCTGTGGCTACCTCTGTGTCGGCACTCGGCAGCCCGTCCATAATTGTATATACCACCTAACCGTGGTTTTTTTTTCTTTCTTTATACATACATACTAGTTACGAGTATACTATCTCTTTATCAACCAGTCTATATATTAGCAGCAGACACAGTACAGTGCGGTAGTTCACGGCTGTGGCTACCTCTGTGTCGGCACTCGGCAGCCCGTCCATAATTGTATATACCACCTAACCGTGGTTTTTTTTTCTTTCTTTATACATACATACTAGTTACGAGTATACTATCTCTTTATCAACCAGTCTATATATTAGCAGCAGACACAGTACAGTGCGGTAGTTCACGGCTGTGGCTACCTCTGTGTCGGCACTCGGCAGCCCGTCCATAATTGTATATACCACCTAACCGTGGTTTTTTTTTCTTTCTTTATACATACATACTAGTTACGAGTATACTATCTCTTTATCAACCAGTCTATATATTAGCAGCAGACACAGTACAGTGCGGTAGTTCACGGCTGTGGCTACCTCTGTGTCGGCACTCGGCAGCCCGTCCATAATTGTATATACCACCTAACCGTGGTTTTTTTTCTTTCTTTATACATACATACTAGTTACGAGTATACTATCTCTTTATCAACCAGTCTATATATTAGCAGCAGACACAGTACAGTGCGGTAGTTCACGGCTGTGGCTACCTCTGTGTCGGCACTCGGCAGCCCGTCCATAATTGTATACTAGTATCCAATCCATCCATCTCCATTGTTTACCTGAGGTGCCTTTTAGTTGTGCCTATTAAAATATGGAGAACAAAAATGTTGAGGTTCCAAAATTAGGGAAAGATCAAGATCCACTTCCACCTCGTGCTGAAGCTGCTGCCACTAGTCATGGCCGAGACGATGAAATGCCAGCAACGTCGTCTGCCAAGGCCGATGCCCAATGGCATAGTACAGAGCATGTCAAAACCAAAACACCAAATATCAGTAAAAAAAGGACTCCAAAACCTAAAATAAAATTGTCGGAGGAGAAGCGTAAACTTGCCAATATGCCATTTACCACACGGAGTGGCAAGGAACGGCTGAGGCCCTGGCCTATGTTCATGGCTAGTGGTTCAGCTTCACATGAGGATGGAAGCACTCAGCCTCTCGCTAGAAAACTGAAAAGACTCAAGCTGGCAAAAGCACCGCAAAGAACTGTGCGTTCTTTGAAATCCCAAATCCACAAGGAGAGTCCAATTGTGTCGGTTGCGATGCCTGACCTTCCCAACACTGGACGTGAAGAGCATGCGCCTTCCACCATTTGCACGCCCCCTGCAAGTGCTGGAAGGAGCACCCGCAGTCCAGTTCCTGATAGTCAGATTGAAGATGTCAGTGTTGAAGTACACCAGGATGAGGAGGATATGGGTGTTGCTGGCGCTGGGGAGGAAATTGACCAGGAGGATTCTGATGGTGAGGTGGTTTGTTTAAGTCAGGCACCCGGGGAGACACCTGTTGTCCGTGGGAGGAATATGGCCGTTGACATGCCAGGTGAAAATGCCAAAAAAATCAGCTCTTCGGTGTGGAGGTATTTCACCAGAAATGCGGACAACAGGTGTCAAGCCGTGTGTTCCCTTTGTCAAGCTGTAATAAGTAGGGGTAAGGACGTTAACCACCTCGGAACATCCTCCCTTATACGTCACCTGCAGCGCATTCATAATAAGTCAGTGACAAGTTCAAAAACTTTGGGTGACAGCGGAAGCAGTCCACTGACCAGTAAATCCCTTCCTCTTGTAACCAAGCTCACGCAAACCACCCCACCAACTCCCTCAGTGTCAATTTCCTCCTTCCCCAGGAATGCCAATAGTCCTGCAGGCCATGTCACTGGCAATTCTGACGAGTCCTCTCCTGCCTGGGATTCCTCCGATGCATCCTTGCGTGTAACGCCTACTGCTGCTGGCGCTGCTGTTGTTGCCGCTGGGAGTCGATGGTCATCCCAGAGGGGAAGTCGTAAGCCCACTTGTACTACTTCCAGTAAGCAATTGACTGTTCAACAGTCCTTTGCGAGGAAGATGAAATATCACAGCAGTCATCCTACTGCAAAGCGGATAACTGAGGCCTTGGCATCCTGGGTGGTGAGAAACGTGGTTCCGGTATCCATCATTACTGCAGAGCCAACTAGAGATGAGCGCCTGAAATTTTTCGGGTTTTGTGTTTTGGTTTTGGGTTCGGTTCCGCGGCCGTGTTTTGGGTTCGAACGCGTTTTGGCAAAACCTCACCGAATTTTTTTTGTCGGATTCGGGTGTGTTTTGGATTCGGGTGTTTTTTTCAAAAAACACTAAAAAACAGCTTAAATCATAGAATTTGGGGGTCATTTTGATCCCAAAGTATTATTAACCTCAAAAACCATAATTTACACTCATTTTCAGTCTATTCTGAATACCTCACACCTCACAATATTATTTTTAGTCCTAAGATTTGCACCGAGGTCGCTGTGTGAGTAAGATAAGCGACCCTAGTGGCCGACACAAACACCGGGCCCATCTAGGAGTGGCACTGCAGTGTCACGCAGGATGTCCCTTCCAAAAAACCCTCCCCAAACAGCACATGACGCAAAGAAAAAAAGAGGCGCAATGAGGTAGCTGTGTGAGTAAGATTAGCGACCCTAGTGGCCGACACAAACACCGGGCCCATCTAGGAGTGGCACTGCAGTGTCACGCAGGATGTCCCTTCCAAAAAACCCTCCCCAAACAGCACATGACGCAAAGAAAAAAAGAGGCGCAATGAGGTAGCTGTGTGAGTAAGATTAGCGACCCTAGTGGCCGACACAAACACCGGGCCCATCTAGGAGTGGCACTGCAGTGTCACGCAGGATGGCCCTTCCAAAAAACCCTCCCCAAACAGCACATGACGCAAAGAAAAAAAGAGGCGCAATGAGGTAGCTGTGTGAGTAAGATTAGCGACCCTAGTGGCCGACACAAACACCGGGCCCATCTAGGAGTGGCACTGCAGTGTCACGCAGGATGTCCCTTCCAAAAAACCCTCCCCAAACAGCACATGACGCAAAGAAAAAAAGAGGCGCAATGAGGTAGCTGTGCGAGTAAGATTAGCGACCCTAGTGGCCGACACAAACACCGGGCACATCTAGGAGTGGCACTGCAGTGTCACGCAGGATGTCCCTTCCAAAAAACCCTCCCCAAACAGCACATGACGCAAAGAAAAAAAGAGGCGCAATGAGGTAGCTGTGTGAGTAAGATTAGCGACCCTAGTGGCCGACACAAACACCGGGCCCATCTAGGAGTGGCACTGCAGTGTCACGCAGGATGTCCCTTCCAAAAAACCCTCCCCAAACAGCACATGACGCAAAGAAAAAAAGAGGCGCAATGAGGTAGCTGTGTGAGTAAGATTAGCGACCCTAGTGGCCGACACAAACACCGGGCACATCTAGGAGTGGCACTGCAGTGTCACGCAGGATGTCCCTTCCAAAAAACCCTCCCCAAACAGCACATGACGCAAAGAAAAAAAGAGGCGCAATGAGGTAGCTGTGTGAGTAAGATTAGCGACCCTAGTGGCCGACACAAACACCGGGCCCATCTAGGAGTGGCACTGCAGTGTCACGCAGGATGTCCCTTCCAAAAAACCCTCCCCAAACAGCACATGACGCAAAGAAAAAAAGAGGCGCAATGAGGTAGCTGACTGTGTGAGTAAGATTAGCGACCCTAGTGGCCGACACAAACACCGGGCCCATCTAGGAGTGGCACTGCAGTGTCACGCAGGATGTCCCTTCCAAAAAACCCTCCCCAATCAGCACATGATGCAAAGAAAAAGAAAAGAAAAAAGAGGTGCAAGATGGAATTGTCCTTGGGCCCTCCCACCCACCCTTATGTTGTATAAACAAAACAGGACATGCACACTTTAACCAACCCATCATTTCAGTGACAGGGTCTGCCACACGACTGTGACTGATATGACGGGTTGGTTTGGACCCCCCCCAAAAAAGAAGCAATTAATCTCTCCTTGCACAAACTGGCTCTACAGAGGCAAGATGTCCACCTCATCTTCACCCTCCGATATATCACCGTGTACATCCCCCTCCTCACAGATTATCAATTCGTCCCCACTGGAATCCACCATCTCAGCTCCCTGTGTACTTTGTGGAGGCAATTGCTGCTGGTCAATGTCTCCGCGGAGGAATTGATTATAATTCATTTTAATGAACATCATCTTCTCCACATTTTCTGGATGTAACCTCGTACGCCGATTGCTGACAAGGTGAGCGGCGGCACTAAACACTCTTTCGGAGTACACACTTGTGGGAGGGCAACTTAGGTAGAATAAAGCCAGTTTGTGCAAGGGCCTCCAAATTGCCTCTTTTTCCTGCCAGTATAAGTACGGACTGTGTGACGTGCCTACTTGGATGCGGTCACTCATATAATCCTCCACCATTCTATCAATGTTGAGAGAATCATATACAGTGACAGTAGACGACATGTCCGTAATCGTTGTCAGGTCCTTCAGTCCGGACCAGATGTCAGCATCAGCAGTCGCTCCAGACTGCCCTGCATCACCGCCAGCGGGTGGGCTCGGAATTCTGAGCCTTTTCCTCGCACCCCCAGTTGCGGGAGAATGTGAAGGAGGAGATGTTGACAGGTCGCGTTCCGCTTGACTTGACAATTTTGTCACCAGCAGGTCTTTCAACCCCAGCAGACCTGTGTCTGCCGGAAAGAGAGATCCAAGGTAGGCTTTAAATCTAGGATCGAGCACGGTGGCCAAAATGTAGTGCTCTGATTTCAACAGATTGACCACCCGTGAATCCTTGTTAAGCGAATTAAGGGCTGCATCCACAAGTCCCACATGCCTAGCGGAATCGCTCCGTGTTAGCTCCTCCTTCAATGCCTCCAGCTTCTTCTGCAAAAGCCTGATGAGGGGAATGACCTGACTCAGGCTGGCAGTGTCTGAACTGACTTCACGTGTGGCAAGTTCAAAGGGCATCAGAACCTTGCACAACGTTGAAATCATTCTCCACTGCACTTGAGACAGGTGCATTCCACCTACTATATCGTGCTCAATTGTATAGGCTTGAATGGCCTTTTGCTGCTCCTCCAACCTCTGAAGCATATAGAGGGTTGAATTCCACCTCGTTACCACTTCTTGCTTCAGATGATGGCAGGGCAGGTTCAGTAGTTTTTGGTGGTGCTCCAGTTTTCTGTACGTGGTGCCTGTACGCCGAAAGTGTCCCGCAATTCTTCTGGCCACCGACAGCATCTCTTGCACGCCCCTGTCGTTTTTTAAAAAATTCTGCACCACCAAATTCAAGGTATGTGCAAAACATGGGACGTGCTGGAATTGGCCCAGATTTAATGCACACACAATATTGCTGGCGTTGTCCGATGCCACAAATCCACAGGAGAGTCCAATTGGGGTAAGCCATTCCGCGATGATCTTCCTCAGTTGCCGTAAGAGGTTTTCAGCTGTGTGCGTATTCTGGAAAGCGGTGATACAAAGCGTAGCCTGCCTAGGAAAGAGTTGGCATTTGCGAGATGCTGCTACTGGTGCCGCCGCTGCTGTTCTTGCGGCGGGAGTCCATACATCTACCCAGTGGGCTGTCACAGTCATATAGTCCTGACCCTGCCCTGCTCCACTTGTCCACATGTCCGTGGTTAAGTGGACATTGGGTACAGCTGCATTTTTTAGGACACTGGTGACTCTTTTTCTGAGGTCTGTGTACATTTTCGGTATCGCCTGCCTAGAGAAATGGAACCTAGATGGTATTTTGTACCGGGGACACAGTACCTCCAACAAGTCTCTAGTTGGCTCTGCAGTAATGATGGATACCGGAACCACGTTTCTCACCACCCAGGATGCCAAGGCCTCAGTTATCCGCTTTGCAGTAGGATGACTGCTGTGATATTTCATCTTCCTCGCAAAGGACTGTTGAACAGTCAATTGCTTACTGGAAGTAGTACAAGTGGGCTTACGACTTCCCCTCTGGGATGACCATCGACTCCCAGCGGCAACAACAGCAGCGCCAGCAGCAGTAGGCGTTACACGCAAGGATGCATCGGAGGAATCCCAGGCAGGAGAGGACTCGTCAGACTTGCCAGTGACATGGCCTGCAGGACTATTGGCATTCCTGGGGAAGGAGGAAATTGACACTGAGGGAGTTGGTGGGGTGGTTTGCGTGAGCTTGGTTACAAGAGGAAGGGATTTACTGGTCAGTGGACTGCTTCCGCTGTCACCCAAAGTTTTTGAACTTGTCACTGACTTATTATGAATGCGCTGCAGGTGACGTATAAGGGAGGATGTTCCGAGGTGGTTAACGTCCTTACCCCTACTTATTACAGCTTGACAAAGGTAACACACGGCTTGACACCTGTTGTCCGCATTTCTGGTGAAATACCTCCACACCGAAGAGCTGATTTTTTTGGTATTTTCACCTGGCATGTCAACGGCCATATTCCTCCCACGGACAACAGGTGTCTCCCCGGGTGCCTGACTTAAACAAACCACCTCACCATCAGAATCCTCCTGGTCAATTTCCTCCCCAGCGCCAGCAACACCCATATCCTCCTCATCCTGGTGTACTTCAACACTGACATCTTCAATCTGACTATCAGGAACTGGACTGCGGGTGCTCCTTCCAGCACTTGCAGGGGGCGTGCAAATGGTGGAAGGCGCATGCTCTTCACGTCCAGTGTTGGGAAGGTCAGGCATCGCAACCGACACAATTGGACTCTCCTTGTGGATTTGGGATTTCAAAGAACGCACAGTTCTTTGCGGTGCTTTTGCCAGCTTGAGTCTTTTCAGTTTTCTAGCGAGAGGCTGAGTGCTTCCATCCTCATGTGAAGCTGAACCACTAGCCATGAACATAGGCCAGGGCCTCAGCCGTTCCTTGCCACTCCGTGTGGTAAATGGCATATTGGCAAGTTTACGCTTCTCCTCCGACAATTTTATTTTAGGTTTTGGAGTCCTTTTTTTACTGATATTTGGTGTTTTGGTTTTGACATGCTCTGTACTATGCCATTGGGCATCGGCCTTGGCAGACGACGTTGCTGGCATTTCATCGTCTCGGCCATGACTAGTGGCAGCAGCTTCAGCACGAGGTGGAAGTGGATCTTGATCTTTCCCTAATTTTGGAACCTCAACATTTTTGTTCTCCATATTTTAATAGGCACAACTAAAAGGCACCTCAGGTAAACAATGAAGATGGATGGATTGGATACTAGTATACAATTATGGACGGGCTGCCGAGTGCCGACACAGAGGTAGCCACAGCCGTGAACTACCGCACTGTACTGTGTCTGCTGCTAATATATAGACTGGTTGATAAAGAGATAGTATACTCGTAACTAGTATGTATGTATAAAGAAAGAAAAAAAAACCACGGTTAGGTGGTATATACAATTATGGACGGGCTGCCGAGTGCCGACACAGAGGTAGCCACAGCCGTGAACTACCGCACTGTACTGTGTCTGCTGCTAATATATAGACTGGTTGATAAAGAGATAGTATACTCGTAACTAGTATGTATGTATAAAGAAAGAAAAAAAAACCACGGTTAGGTGGTATATACAATTATGGACGGGCTGCCGAGTGCCGACACAGAGGTAGCCACAGCCGTGAACTACCGCACTGTACTGTGTCTGCTGCTAATATATAGACTGGTTGATAAAGAGATAGTATACTCGTAACTAGTATGTATGTATAAAGAAAGAAAAAAAAACCACGGTTAGGTGGTATATACAATTATGGACAGGCTGCCGAGTGCCGACACAGAGGTAGCCACAGCCGTGAACTACCGCACTGTACTGTGTCTGCTGCTAATATATAGACTGGTTGATAAAGAGATAGTATACTCGTAACTAGTATGTATGTATAAAGAAAGAAAAAAAAACCACGGTTAGGTGGTATATACAATTATGGACGGGCTGCCGAGTGCCGACACAGAGGTAGCCACAGCCGTGAACTACCGCACTGTACTGTGTCTGCTGCTAATATATAGACTGGTTGATAAAGAGATAGTATACTCGTAACTAGTATGTATGTATAAAGAAAGAAAAAAAAAACCACGGTTAGGTGGTATATACAATTATGGACGGGCTGCCGAGTGCCGACACAGAGGTAGCCACAGCCGTGAACTACCGCACTGTACTGTGTCTGCTGCTAATATATAGACTGGTTGATAAAGAGATAGTATACTCGTAACTAGTATGTATGTATAAAGAAAGAAAAAAAAACCACGGTTAGGTGGTATATACAATTATGGACGGGCTGCCGAGTGCCGACACAGAGGTAGCCACAGCCGTGAACTACCGCACTGTACTGTGTCTGCTGCTAATATATAGACTGGTTGATAAAGAGATAGTATACTCGTAACTAGTATGTATGTATAAAGAAAGAAAAAAAAACCACGGTTAGGTGGTATATACAATTATGGACGGGCTGCCGAGTGCCGACACAGAGGTAGCCACAGCCGTGAACTACCGCACTGTACTGTGTCTGCTGCTAATATATAGACTGGTTGATAAAGAGATAGTATACTCGTAACTAGTATGTATGTATAAAGAAAGAAAAAAAAACCACGGTTAGGTGGTATATACAATTATGGACGGGCTGCCGAGTGCCGACACAGAGGTAGCCACAGCCGTGAACTACCGCACTGTACTGTGTCTGCTGCTAATATATAGACTGGTTGATAAAGAGATAGTATACTCGTAACTAGTATGTATGTATAAAGAAAGAAAAAAAAACCACGGTTAGGTGGTATATACAATTATGGACGGGCTGCCGAGTGCCGACACAGAGGTAGCCACAGCCGTGAACTACCGCACTGTACTGTGTCTGCTGCTAATATATAGACTGGTTGATAAAGAGATAGTATACTCGTAACTAGTATGTATGTATAAAGAAAGAAAAAAAAACCACGGTTAGGTGGTATATACAATTATGGACGGGCTGCCGAGTGCCGACACAGAGGTAGCCACAGCCGTGAACTACCGCACTGTACTGTGTCTGCTGCTAATATATAGACTGGTTGATAAAGAGATAGTATACTCGTAACTAGTATGTATGTATAAAGAAAGAAAAAAAAAACCACGGTTAGGTGGTATATACAATTATGGACGGGCTGCCGAGTGCCGACACAGAGGTAGCCACAGCCGTGAACTACCGCACTGTACTGTGTCTGCTGCTAATATATAGACTGGTTGATAAAGAGATAGTATACTCGTAACTAGTATGTATGTATAAAGAAAGAAAAAAAAACCACGGTTAGGTGGTATATACAATTATGGACGGGCTGCCGAGTGCCGACACAGAGGTAGCCACAGCCGTGAACTACCGCACTGTACTGTGTCTGCTGCTAATATATAGACTGGTTGATAAAGAGATAGTATACTCGTAACTAGTATGTATGTATAAAGAAAGAAAAAAAAACCACGGTTAGGTGGTATATACAATTATGGACGGGCTGCCGAGTGCCGACACAGAGGTAGCCACAGCCGTGAACTACCGCACTGTACTGTGTCTGCTGCTAATATATAGACTGGTTGATAAAGAGATAGTATACTCGTAACTAGTATGTATGTATAAAGAAAGAAAAAAAAACCACGGTTAGGTGGTATATACAATTATGGACGGGCTGCCGAGTGCCGACACAGAGGTAGCCACAGCCGTGAACTACCGCACTGTACTGTGTCTGCTGCTAATATATAGACTGGTTGATAAAGAGATAGTATACTCGTAACTAGTATGTATGTATAAAGAAAGAAAAAAAAACCACGGTTAGGTGGTATATACAATTATGGACGGGCTGCCGAGTGCCGACACAGAGGTAGCCACAGCCGTGAACTACCGCACTGTACTGTGTCTGCTGCTAATATATAGACTGGTTGATAAAGAGATAGTATACTCGTAACTAGTATGTATGTATAAAGAAAGAAAAAAAAACCACGGTTAGGTGGTATATACAATTATGGACGGGCTGCCGAGTGCCGACACAGAGGTAGCCACAGCCGTGAACTACCGCACTGTACTGTGTCTGCTGCTAATATATAGACTGGTTGATAAAGAGTTTAAAAATGGGAAAAAAATACCGCGCTGTCACTGGAATTTTTTTTGGTGTGTTTGAGCAGCCCTGGATAAAGAGATAAATACTGGCAGTTTGTTTTAGAATCAAGGCGCTTGTAACAATATGTAAGAGTATATTGCAACAATTAATTGTTGCAATACTGCAGTGCAATACCTGTAATAAAAAAAGGATTAGTAAATGTTTACAGCCCCTTTTGTGTGTTTTATTACTGGTCCTGCCGGGTTTCTATGTAGCCGGCTCCGTGAGACAGTCTTTCTGCAGGATCTTGCAAGATTTCCTATCTGACCCTATGCTACCCACCTTTTTCCTTGATAGCGGTGGGGAAGAAGCAGTGCTCCTGGCGGCTAGCTGTTTGTTCTCCGCAAAACAGCTGTTCGTTCAGCCGCGTCTTCTGTGCACCAAGCTGTACGGCTGCAGGTGCTCACGATCCCGGCTTGTTAAGACGGACGTAGATGTCTTCTATTTCTGTGCGCTCTGTGGCTGAGAGTGCACGGACCAAGTAATTGCTTCCAACGCGTTTCGGGCTGCACGCCCTTTATCGAGGATATCACTGGTTGATAAAGAGATAGTATACTCGTAACTAGTATGTATGTATAAAGAAAGAAAAAAAAACCACGGTTAGGTGGTATATACAATTATGGACGGGCTGCCGAGTGCCGACACAGAGGTAGCCACAGCCGTGAACTACCGCACTGTACTGTGTCTGCTGCTAATATAGACTGGTTGATAAAGAGATAGTATACTACTAATATTATATACTGGTGGTCAGGTCACTGGTCACTAGTCACACTGGCAGTGGCACTCCTGCAGCAAAAGTGTGCACTGTTTAATTTTAATATAATATTATGTACTCCTGGCTCCTGCTATAACCTATAACTGGCACTGCAGTAGTGCTCCCCAGTCTCCCCCACAATTATAAGCTGTGTGAGCTGAGCAGTCAGACAGATATATAATATATATAGATGATGCAGCACACTGGCCTGAGCCTGAGCAGTGCACACAGATATGGTATGTATGTGACTGAGTCACTGTGTGCTGTGTATCGCTTTTTTCAGGCAGAGAACGGATTATAAATAAAAGTGGTGGTCACTGGTCACTATCAGCAAAACTCTGCACTGTACACTACTGAGTACTCCTAATGCTCCCCAAAATTAGTAAATCAAGTGTCTAAACGGAGAGGACGCCAGCCACGTCCTCTCCCTATCAATCTCAATGCACGTGTGAAAATGGCGGCGACGCGCGGCTCCTTATATAGAATCCGAGTCTCGCGATAGAATCCGAGCCTCGCGAGAATCCGACAGCGTCATGATGACGTTCGGGCGCGCTCGGGTTAACCGAGCAAGGCGGGAAGATCCGAGTCGCTCGGACCCGTGAAAAAAAACATGAAGTTCTGGCGGGTTCGGATTCAGAGAAACCGAACCCGC
This sequence comes from Pseudophryne corroboree, assembly GCF_028390025.1. Taxonomy (NCBI): domain Eukaryota; kingdom Metazoa; phylum Chordata; class Amphibia; order Anura; family Myobatrachidae; genus Pseudophryne; species Pseudophryne corroboree. The sequence continues at coordinate 42,069 of NW_026970311.1, forward strand.
TCATCTCTAGAACCAACTAGAGACTTGTTGGAGGTACTGTGTCCCCGGTACCAAATACCATCTAGGTTCCATTTCTCTAGGCAGGCGATACCGAAAATGTACACAGACCTCAGAAAAAGAGTCACCAGTGTCCTAAAAAATGCAGCTGTACCCAATGTCCACTTAACCACGGACATGTGGACAAGTGGAGCAGGGCAGGGTCAGGACTATATGACTGTGACAGCCCACTGGGTAGATGTATGGACTCCCGCCGCAAGAACAGCAGCGGCGGCACCAGTAGCAGCATCTCGCAAACGCCAACTCTTTCCTAGGCAGGCTACGCTTTGTATCACCGCTTTCCAGAATACGCACACAGCTGAAAACCTCTTACGGCAACTGAGGAAGATCATCGCGGAATGGCTTACCCCAATTGGACTCTCCTGTGGATTTGTGGCATCGGACAACGCCAGCAATATTGTGTGTGCATTAAATCTGGGCCAATTCCAGCACGTCCCATGTTTTGCACATACCTTGAATTTGGTGGTGCAGAATTTTTTAAAAAACGACAGGGGCGTGCAAGAGATGCTGTCGGTGGCCAGAAGAATTGCGGGACACTTTCGGCGTACAGGCACCACGTACAGAAAACTGGAGCACCACCAAAAACTACTGAACCTGCCCTGCCATCATCTGAAGCAAGAAGTGGTAACGAGGTGGAATTCAACCCTCTATATGCTTCAGAGGTTGGAGGAGCAGCAAAAGGCCATTCAAGCCTATACAATTGAGCACGATATAGTAGGTGGAATGCACCTGTCTCAAGTGCAGTGGAGAATGATTTCAACGTTGTGCAAGGTTCTGATGCCCTTTGAACTTGCCACACGTGAAGTCAGTTCAGACACTGCCAGCCTGAGTCAGGTCATTCCCCTCATCAGGCTTTTGCAGAAGAAGCTGGAGGCATTGAAGGAGGAGCTAACACGGAGCGATTCCGCTAGGCATGTGGGACTTGTGGATGCAGCCCTTAATTCGCTTAACAAGGATTCACGGGTGGTCAATCTGTTGAAATCAGAGCACTACATTTTGGCCACCGTGCTCGATCCTAGATTTAAAGCCTACCTTGGATCTCTCTTTCCGGCAGACACAGGTCTGCTGGGGTTGAAAGACCTGCTGGTGACAAAATTGTCAAGTCAAGCGGAACGCGACCTGTCAACATCTCCTCCTTCACATTCTCCCGCAACTGGGGGTGCGAGGAAAAGGCTCAGAATTCCGAGCCCACCCGCTGGCGGTGATGCAGGGCAGTCTGGAGCGACTGCTGATGCTGACATCTGGTCCGGACTGAAGGACCTGACAACGATTACGGACATGTCGTCTACTGTCACTGCATATGATTCTCTCAACATTGATAGAATGGTGGAGGATTATATGAGTGACCGCATCCAAGTAGGCACGTCACACAGTCCGTACTTATACTGGCAGGAAAAAGAGGCAATTTGGAGGCCCTTGCACAAACTGGCTTTATTCTACCTAAGTTGCCCTCCCACAAGTGTGTACTCCGAAAGAGTGTTTAGTGCCGCCGCTCACCTTGTCAGCAATCGGCGTACGAGGTTACATCCAGAAAATGTGGAGAAGATGATGTTCATTAAAATGAATTATAATCAATTCCTCCGCGGAGACATTGACCAGCAGCAATTGCCTCCACAAAGTACACAGGGAGCTGAGATGGTGGATTCCAGTGGGGACGAATTGATAATCTGTGAGGAGGGGGATGTACACGGTGATATATCGGAGGGTGAAGATGAGGTGGACATCTTGCCTCTGTAGAGCCAGTTTGTGCAAGGAGAGATTAATTGCTTCTTTTTTGGGGGGGGTCCAAACCAACCCGTCATATCAGTCACAGTCGTGTGGCAGACCCTGTCACTGAAATGATGGGTTGGTTAAAGTGTGCATGTCCTGTTTTGTTTATACAACATAAGGGTGGGTGGGAGGGCCCAAGGACAATTCCATCTTGCACCTCTTTTTTCTTTTCTTTTTCTTTGCATCATGTGCTGATTGGGGAGGGTTTTTTGGAAGGGACATCCTGCGTGACACTGCAGTGCCACTCCTAGATGGGCCCGGTGTTTGTGTCGGCCACTAGGGTCGCTAATCTTACTCACACAGTCAGCTACCTCATTGCGCCTCTTTTTTTCTTTGCGTCATGTGCTGTTTGGGGAGGGTTTTTTGGAAGGGACATCCTGCGTGACACTGCAGTGCCACTCCTAGATGGGCCCGGTGTTTGTGTCGGCCACTAGGGTCGCTAATCTTACTCACACAGTCAGCTACCTCATTGCGCCTCTTTTTTTCTTTGCGTCATGTGCTGTTTGGGGAGGGTTTTTTGGAAGGGACATCCTGCGTGACACTGCAGTGCCACTCCTAGATGGGCCCGGTGTTTGTGTCGGCCACTAGGGTCGCTAATCTTACTCACACAGTCAGCTACCTCATTGCGCCTCTTTTTTTCTTTGCGTCATGTGCTGTTTGGGGAGGGTTTTTTGGAAGGGTCATCCTGCGTGACACTGCAGTGCCACTCCTAGATGTGCCCGGTGTTTGTGTCGGCCACTAGGGTCGCTAATCTTACTCACACAGCTACCTCATTGCGCCTCTTTTTTTCTTTGCGTCATGTGCTGTTTGGGGAGGGTTTTTTGGAAGGGCCATCCTGCGTGACACTGCAGTGCCACTCCTAGATGGGCCCGGTGTTTGTGTCGGCCACTAGGGTCGCTAATCTTACTCACACAGCTACCTCATTGCGCCTCTTTTTTTCTTTGCGTCATGTGCTGTTTGGGGAGGGTTTTTTGGAAGGGACATCCTGCGTGACACTGCAGTGCCACTCCTAGATGGGCCCGGTGTTTGTGTCGGCCACTAGGGTCGCTAATCTTACTCACACAGTCAGCTACCTCATTGCGCCTCTTTTTTTCTTTGCGTCATGTGCTGTTTGGGGAGGGTTTTTTGGAAGGGCCATCCTGCGTGACACTGCAGTGCCACTCCTAGATGGGCCCGGTGTTTGTGTCGGCCACTAGGGTCGCTAATCTTACTCACACAGCTACCTCATTGCGCCTCTTTTTTTCTTTGCGTCATGTGCTGTTTGGGGAGGGTTTTTTGGAAGGGCCATCCTGCGTGACACTGCAGTGCCACTCCTAGATGGGCCCGGTGTTTGTGTCGGCCACTAGGGTCGCTAATCTTACTCACACAGCTACCTCATTGCGCCTCTTTTTTTCTTTGCGTCATGTGCTGTTTGGGGAGGGTTTTTTGGAAGGGACATCCTGCGTGACACTGCAGTGCCACTCCTAGATGGGCCCGGTGTTTGTGTCGGCCACTAGGGTCGCTTATCTTACTCACACAGCGACCTCGGTGCAAATTTTAGGACTAAAAATAATATTGTGAGGTGTGAGGTATTCAGAATAGACTGAAAATGAGTGTAAATTATGGTTTTTGAGGTTAATAATACTTTGGGATCAAAATGACCCCCAAATTCTATGATTTAAGCTGTTTTTTAGTGTTTTTGGAAAAAAACACCCGAATCCAAAACACACCCGAATCCGACAAAAAAAATTCGGTGAGGTTTTGCTAAAACGCGTTCGAACCCAAAACACGGCCGCGGAACCGAACCCAAAACCAAAACACAAAACCCGAAAAATTTCAGGCGCTCATCTCTAGTTGTACGGTGTGATTGGTGTGGCTGGTATGAGTCTTACCCGGGATTCAAAATCCTTCCTTAGTGTCAGCTCTTCCGGGCACAGTATCCTAACTGAGGTCTGGAGGAGGGTCATAGGGGGAGGAGCCAGTGCACACCAGGTAGTCCTAAAGCTCTCTTTAGTTGTGCCAAGTCTCCTGCGGAGCCGCTATTCCCCATGGTCCTTACGGAGTCCCAGCATCCACTACGGACTAAGAGAAATAGATTTACCGGTGAGTAAAATCTTATTATATATATATATATATATATATATATATATATATATATATGACTTGGGGTTTGTTTTATTAGATAGAGCATGTCCCTGTGAAGTGCCTTTTGGGGTTGTGGTTTTTCAGAAAGTTACAGGTTTTTTTTAATTAAGAGAAATATGCCCCATTATAGAGATCGGGCATTTCAATTTGTTGCGCCTGCGCAGTGGCCGCCAGCAGGGGGTGTACTAGAGTGCCTTCTCTTGAGAGCCGCAATATGGCCGCCTTCTCCCCGGTTATTCTGTAAATAGGAAAATAACCTCACAGGTTCACATAGGGCAGAGTTGCCACTACTAGTGCTGGGCTGTAACTTACAGTACTAAGGAAAAGCCATATACTAAAGCGGCACGGTGACCTCACCCCTCTCAGAGACACCAGGGCGCAGCACACTGGTACACACACCTGTTAGCTCAGGGCAGCACTATAGGACCCTCCTGTAATGCTGTGCTGGCGGCGTGTAGTGATCAGGGCACTGGGAGACTGGCTGGCTGGTCTCCGTCTCTGCTGCCTATAGAACTTCCACCTCTGTTATATATCAGGGCTGCTCTCCTGTTGTTATGATTCCAATACTCTGGTCTGGGGATATCTTATAGCAAGGACCTGAGTACTGGAACGTAATGCTTGGAAAGGGAGTGGGAACGGGAATAGCCCCTGGCGCCCTATCTCCGTTGTCTCGCCCGTGCTGTCAGAAATCTCTTGCGAGACTATGGTTGCTTGGGCCCATGGCAGCCGCGTTTGAAGGGCGGATTACGTCTGCCCAACTCCGATGCCCCCTCAGGTCTTAATGGGAGACAAAGAGAAATCCGAGACAGGGTGATAACAAGGGGCCCTCTACTAAACAACAAAGCCAGGGGCTCAAAACTAACTTTAAACTAGAGTATGTGCGGAAAACCGCCAGGGAAAAGGACAACCAAAATACCCACTTGTCCACTCTTCTACCCGGCACCGGCGAGTTCCGGAGAGGAGTGTGGGAGCGTAAACCTCCGCAAATGCACCAACACAGAATACAAAATAAAGCGGCCTAGGCCGCAGCACGCGGCAGAGCCGCCACTCACGAAAACCACACGAGATCCTCTAGCGACTGTTGCGGGTAAATGAGGACTGGAAGACTCCTTGGGAAGAGATGACAACACTAAGATTCAGGAACTCTGAGGACAGGAATGACCGGACACAGCAGAACTGGAACAGACGTCAGCAAACCAAAGCAGCATGCAGGAAGCTATTACCGGCGTCTGTGTGAAGCACTGAGAAGGTATTTAGCAGGGAGTCCTTCAATCAGAAGTTCAGAGCCTGATTAGCACAATGCCGTGCAGCTGCCTTGCTGCACGACCAGAAGACAAGTGTGTGTGTGTAGTTCACTTGATTGACCCTGCAAGGGGAGCTCAGTCCGTCCGTGGCGTCCCCGTTGCTAGGGTCCAGGCGGCTCAGCGCACCCGGCGTCCTAGCGTTGCTAGGGAGCCGGCGGCTAGCACGCTCGGCGTCCCTAGTTGCTAGGCGCCGGGCCGCGAGGACATCGCGGACCACGGCGCCTAACACCTGTGTGTTCTCTTCCTCTCCTACCTCACACTGGAACTGGCCGCCCAGAGAACGAGAGGGCAGCGGCTGACATCAGAGAGGGTGCAGCAATCTGTGTGGGCAGAGCCCCTCACAGCAAGGTGTCCTTATGCTGTGCCCCGTGTAATCACTGTGATCCATACAGACTCTCACCCTGGTATGCTCTCTATTATTTATTTTTTTACACTGCGGCATGCTCGAGGGAAGGGAGCAGGCACCACCCCACCGCCACTACTCCTCCGCCAGCATCACTGCCGAGCCGGTCAGTGTTCCGGCGGCAATGAGCAGTAGGCAGCCACCAGCAACAACAGTCAGGAAGCTGTTACTCCCGGCAGCAGTAGCGTCAAGCTGCAATTCAGCCAGCGGCACGATGATCCGGGAGACAGTGGCAGCACAGGGAAGCAGTACCCCCTCCAATCGCAGCACCAACTAGGAGACTGAGGCAGCAACCTGCCCCCAGCAGCAGCACCACCCTGATGATAGGTAAGATGCATTTTGGTGTCACAAGAAGGTGACCGGAGTAGTGGCTGGCTGTGGTCACACCCCGGGGAAAAGTGATAGTGATTTCAGTGTTCCCTTGCGCGGGGATTGGATGTGTAGATGTATGGAGGCTATGTATGTATAGATGTGAGCGGCAGTGTGCGGATGTATGAGAGCGGCAGTGTGTGGATGTATGAGAGCGGCAATGTACGGCTGTATAACTGCGTCGGTGTGCGGCTGTATGAGTGCGATGGTGTGCGGCTGTATGCGTGCGGCGGTGTGCTGCTGTAAGAGTGCGGCAGTGTGCGGCTGTAAGAGTACGGCTGTAAGAGTACGGCTGTAAGAGTGCGGCTGTAAGAGTGCGGGGTTGTACGGATGTATGAGAGCGGGGTTGTACGGATGTATGAGAGCGGCAGTGTATGGATGTATGAGAGCAACAGTGTACAGTTGTGTGAGAGCGGCAGTGTGCGGATGTATGAGAGTGGCGGTGTACGGATGTATGAGAGCGGCAGTGTATGGATGGCAGCGTCATAGGGAGGGATGTTGGAATGCTGTTATAGGGTTCCTAATACAAAATGCCACGTTGGGCTTGATGGGCAGGTAGTGCGGCAAGCACACCCAAATTGGCATCTGACGTCGCCTGCAGTCCACACTGTTGTGAGGAGTCAGAGTTAATTTTGACTGTGTAGTGTACTCACAGAGGACCTACCGCCCGTCCCCTCCTCGCATCTGAGCAGCAGGTCAGGCTCTTATTTTCTTTTTAATCAGGAGAGGCCGAGTGAACTGTGAGCAGGGGGGCAGAGCTACATGGGACCCAGAGGGGCTGCTGTGCTGTCAGAGAGGGAGAGGAAGAGAGAGATGAAGCTACTGCAGATCCCCAGCTGATTGTGAGGTGCCGGGTTGAAGGGTGATGTGATCACCCTTCTCCCTCGCTGCCGCTGGGGACCGCATCTAGGCTTCCTCCATCGAGGGCATGCGGCGCAGCAGTGGGCAGCGTGTAATGAGTTTGTCTGACTCATTATACTGCTGCCTGTTGTGGACACCTCCGTCCGTACGGACTGGTGTACATGCCCAGCACAGAGGTGACAGTGTTGGTGGAAGTGCTGCCCAGTTCTGACCCTGCAGGCCTCCCTGATCTGACTGCGGCCGCTGCTACTGCTGCGGCCCGAAACCCCTGCCGGTCCCCTCCATAGACTTCTGCCTGTCCAGCGCTGAGGTACTAGGGGTATCCCAGCTGCGGGAAGGGTATGTCTCTGGCTTTCTCTCCGGCAGGGGAAGGTGACAGCGGCGGAGGAAGTGTTGCCCACCTCAGACACTGCAGGCCTCCCCGATCCAGCTGCGGCCACAGCTGATGCTGCCAGAACCCCCTGCTGGTCTCCTTTGTTGACTGCCGCATGGCCAGTGCTGAAGTACTGGGGGTAGGCCAGCTACGGGAAGAGTGTCTCTGCCTCGGGCTCTCTCTCTCTGTCAGGGGAAGGAAGGGCTGATTCTCTGGCACAACAGGGAGGGCTAGGCTGCAGGAACACAGCACTGGAAGAAACAGGAGGCCGAACTCATGACCAAAAAGTGAGCAGTGCAGTGATCAGCCCCCTAGTCTTTCCCTCTCTCTGGGTGCAGAGCTGTATTCTACAGAGAGAGCTGGGATGGGAAGAAGGGGAACGGCACCTGACACACACATACACGCGCGGCACCTGACACACACATACACGCGCAACACCTGACACACACACATACACGTGCGGCACCTGACACACACACACGTAGCATCAGACACAATAAAATAAACATGCAGCACCTGACCCACACATACACGCGCAACACCTGACACACACACATACACGTGCGGCACCTGACACACACACACGTAGCATCAGACACAATAAAATAAACATGCAGCACCTGACCCACACATACACGCGCAACACCTGACACACACACACATATACACGTGCAGCACCTGACACACACACGTACCATCAGACACAATAAAATAAACATGCAGCACCTGACACATGCATATACACGCAGCACCTGACACATGCATATACACGCAGCACCTGACACATGCATATACACGCAGCACCTGACACATGCATATACACGCAGCACCTGACACATGCATATACACGCAGCACCTGACACATGCATATACACGCAGCACCTGACACATACATATACACGCACACCATCAGACACACACATACACACGCAGTGCCTTACTCACACACACATAGACACGTGCAGCACCTGAGGCACACACATGTACACGCGCAGCACCTGACGCACACACATGTACACGCGCAGCACCTGACGCACACTCATGTACACACGCAGCACCTGACGCACACTCATGTACACGCGCAGCACCTAATGCACACTCATGTACACGCGCAGCACCTGACGCACACTCATGTACACGCGCATCACCTGACACAGACATACGTATTCATGCACAGCACCAGACATACACTTGTACACACGCGGAGCACCTGATACTCACACACATATACACCCGCAACACCTGACACACACACACACACGTGCGGCAGCTGACGCATACACACGCACCATCAGACACACTCATATATACACGCAGCACCTGACACACACATACACACAGGAGCTGACACACACATACACAGGCAGCACCTGACACACACACACATATACACGCGCAGCACCTGACACCACGCACTCACACGTACAAGCAATGCATTTCACGCCTACCTCCAGCCTCAGTTACAGGCTGCTGCCGCCTACCCCCCTCCCTGCATCAGCTGCAAAGGCAGCAAAATATTTTGACCAAAGTCTAAAGGCCCGTACACATTAAACGATGTCGCTCTGTGAGCTACATCGTCTAATGTTTCCCCTCCCGGGCCGGCCGGCGGCCGACTGTACACACTGAGCGATATGACCGCTCATATCGCTCAGTGACGTCACGCCCCCGCCAGCCCTGCATGAAGGTCGTGGACGACAGTCCACATCCTTCCTGCATGCCCTACCGACAGCGAAGATTGTTGCCGACCCGCGGGGCCGCGCATCGTTTGTCGCTGGCTGCATACACACTTAACGATAAAATGAGCGACGTCGCTCATTAAATCGTTAAGTGTGTACGGACCTTAAACAATTTGGTTTGGTTAATAAAATAATTTTGCACAGAACAGTGATGTTATACGAACATTTTCATTAAACATTTAAAAAATCAAATGTTTATTCTTTAAGTGAAATTTTACATTTCTGAATAAAAAAAATAAATTAAAAAAAAGCGATGAAATTCCATAGACAAAAAACCTTACGGTTTCACATGTCCCATTAAGGCTTCTTAGACATGATCGAAATTTCAGAAACCTGTTGTAACTCTTCCACTCAAACTCCAAAAAGCAATTAAATTCCGATCATTAAGGCTGACGCCTTAATGGACGTGTTCCTTGCGCAATACAGATATGGTATGCCATCACAGCCTGTGGGTAAGTGCAGATTCAGCACTCTCACAGAGTGAGATTGCTGTCACTCACACAATGGTGGAGCTGCTAATTCACAGATTTGTGTGCTCATTGGAATACACACATGCAGTCTATGCAACTGAAGGTCTGAGCGGAAGACAAAGCTGCTCAGATGAGGTAAGAGTGTTGTTGATTGGAGGGAGGAGAGCGGTGTGGATGGGGGAACAGAAGTGTGTGGATAGAGGGAACACTAAGCAGCACTAATGGGGGGGACAGAGAAACACGGGGTAATTCAGACCGCAGCAGCAGCAGCGATTGCAGTCTGAATTAGTTTGTGAGGTGCGCACGTGCAATGGCCGCACTGCGCGTGCGTACCCCAGGAGCCCAGTGAGATGCTATCACCCTGCCTGATGGATAGGCAGAGGTGGTTGCGGGGAAGGAGGGGGGCGTGCAAACAGCGTTAGAATGCCATTGGCAGGGCATGGTCTGCACAACGGAGGCGTTTCCGGACCACTGGGGGGTGGGCTGTGGCAGTTATCCCCCTGCCAAGAGCGCAGGATCCACTAAATTTACCTTCAGGATGTCAGCTACATGAATAGGGTAAGAGTGGTGTGGATAGGGGGTAGATTAAGCAGCAAGTATGGGAAGGGAGACAGAGCGGTGCAGATGGGGGAAATGGTGCAGATGGGTTGAAAACACTGGCATGGATGGGTAGAAAACTGGTGCAGATGGGAGAGAAGACAGTGTGCCATGTACTGGAGGAGGCAGAGTGACGTTGAAGAAGGAAACACTGAGCAGCACAGAGAGAAGGAAACGGTGGTACAGACAATGCACAGGTGGGGAAAGACAGATGGTACAGATAAGTTAGTACAGACTAGCACAGATGGGAGAATACAGCAGTAGGGATTGGGGAAGACCGGGCAGCATGGGGGTGTATAGGGGAAGTAAGTGTAGATGCATAGACCGTAGATGGGGTATTATAGTTTAGCAATTAACCAAGATGTTTGAGGGAGCTAAATGTGTATACTAAGTGAGATGGATGTATGGAGTTAGAAGGATGTTGTAACAAGGTGGCTTTGTTGTGTTGACTGAATGGGATGGTTGTGGGCACTGTGTGGGATGGGAGCACCACAAAACTGCTCAGACCTTCAGTTGCATAGACTGCATGGGGTATATTTACTAAGCTCCCGATTTTGACCGAGATGCCGTTTTTTCTTCAAAGTGTCATCTCGGTTAATCTCGGTAATTTACTAAACACTAATCACGGCAGTGATGAGGGCATTCGTAATTTTTTGCAAGTTCAGGTAAAAAATTACGAATGAATACACCATCGGTCAAAACGCGGCTGTTTAAGTATGAATCTCGGTCATTTACTAAGAAGTGCAAAGCCAAAAAAGAACAAACACTGCCGTGAAAAATTACAACTCGTAAAAAAGTGCTAAAAAAAAACAGACCTTTTTTTTTATTCGTGATTGGATAGGCATGCACGGATCCATGAGATCCGTGCATGTATATCAGTGGGAAGGGGTGGGAAAGTGCTTATTTTTTAAAAAAAAATTGCGTGGGGTCCCCCCTCCTAAGCATAACCAGCCTCGGGCTCTTTGAGCCGATCCTGGTTGCAGAAATATGGTGAAAAAAATGACAGGGGTTCCCCCATATTTAAGCAACCAGCATCGGGCTCTGCGCCTGGTCCTGGTCCCAAAAATACGGGGGGAAAAAAGAGTAGGGGTCCCCCGTATTTTTAAAACCAGCACCGGGCTCCACTAGCTGGACAGATAATGCCACAGCCGGGGGTCACTTTTATACAGCGCCCTGCGGCCGTGGCATCAAAAATCCAACTAGTCACCCCTGGCCGGGGTACCCTGGGGGAGTGGGAACCCCTTCAATCAAGGGGTCCCCCCCCCCCAGCCACCCAAGGGCCAGGGGTGAAGCCCGAGGCTGTCCCCCCCCATCCAATGGGCTGCGGATGGGAGGGCTGATAGCCTTTGTTGTAAAATAAAAGATATTGTTTTTAGTAGCAGTACTACAAGTCCCAGCAAGCCTCCCCCGCATGCTGGTACTTGGAGAACCACAAGTACCAGCATGCGGCGGAAAAACGGGCCCGCTGGTACCTGTAGTACTACCACTAAAAAAATACCCAAAAAAACACAAGACACACACACCGTGAAAGTATAATTTTATTACATACATACACACATACATACATACATACTTACCTTATGTTCCCACGCAGGTCGGTCCTCTTCTCCAGTAGAATCCAAGGGGTACCTGTTGAATAAATTCTACTCACGAGATCCAGAGGTCCAGGCTCCTCGGCAAATCCAGGGATAATCCACGTACTTGAATAAAACAAAAAAACGGTTGCCCGACCACGAACTGAAAGGTGACCCATGTTTGCACATGGGTCACCTTCCCACGAATGCCAGAAACCCACTTTGCCTTCTGGCTAAGTGGGTTTCTTCAGCCAATCAGGGAGTGCCACGTTGTAGCACCCTCCTGATCGGCTGTGTGCTGCTGTCCTCACTGACAGGCAGCACGCGGCAGTGTTACAATGTAGCGCCTATGCGCTACATTGTAACCAATGGTGGGAACTTTCTGCCCTGCGGTTGACCTAAAGTGACGTCACCGCTGAGCAGAAAGTTCCCATCATTGGTTACAATGTAGCGCATAGGCGCAACATTGTAACACTGCCGCGTGCTGCCTGTCAGTGAGGACAGCAGCACACAGCTGATCAGGAGAGTGCTACAACGTGGCACTCCCTGATTGGCTGAAGAAACCCACTTAGCCAGAAGGCAAAGTGGGTTTCTGGCATTCGTGGGAAGGTGACCCATGTGCAAACATGGGTCACCTTTCAGTTCGTGGTCGGGCAACCGTTTTTTTGTTTTATTCAAGTACGTGGATTATCCCTGGATTTGCCGAGGAGCCTGGACCCCTGGATCTCGTGAGTAGAATTTATTCAACAGGTACCCCTTGGATTCTACTGGAGAAGAGGACCGACCTGCGTGGGAACATAAGGTAAGTATGTATGTATGTATGTGTGTATGTATGTAATAAAATTATACTTTCACGGTGTGTGTGTCTTGTGTTTTTTTGGGTATTTTTTTAGTGGTAGTACTACAGGTACCAGCGGGCCCGTTTTTCCGCCGCATGCTGGTACTTGTGGTTCTCCAAGTACCAGCATGCGGGGGAGGCTTGCTGGGACTTGTAGTACTGCTACTAAAAACAATATCTTTTCTTTTACAACAAAGGCTATCAGCCCCCCCATCCGCAGCCCATTGGATGGGGGGGGACAGCCTCGGGCTTCACCCCTGGCCCTTGGGTGGCTGGGGGGGGGGGACCCCTTGATTGAAGGGGTCCCCACTCCCCCATGGTACCCCGGCCAGGGGTGACTAGTTGGATTTTTGATGCCACGGCCGCAGGGCACTATATAAAAGTGACCCCCGGCTGTGGCATTATCTGTCCAGCTAGTGGAGCCCGGTGCTGGTTTTAAAAATACGGGGGACCCCTACTCTTTTTGTCCCCCGTATTTTTGGGACCAGGACCAGGCGCAGAGCCCGATGCTGGTTGCTTAAATATGGGGGAACCCCTGTCATTTTTTTCCCATATTTCTGCAACCAGGATCGGCTCAAAGAGCCCGAGGCTGGTTATGCTTAGGAGGGGGGACCCCACGCATTTTTTGGGGGGATTTTACATTGTTTAATTAAAAATAAAAAATAAAAAGAACCCCAGCACGGATCACACAGATCCGGCCGAGATTGATTGTAAAAAAAAACGGCAGTGTTTTGCTAATCACTGCCGTAAAATTAGGTAAAAAAAAACGAATGACATCGACATCGGAAGAAAAGAAAAACACGAATACGACAGCTTAGTAAATCCATCGTAATAAATTCAAAAAGTTGCAGTTTTACACTGTCGATGTCATTCGTGATTGAACTTTGACCTATTTTCGGGAATTACGAATGTTAGTAAATGTACCCCCATGTGTGTATTCCAATGAGCACACAAATCTGTGAATTAGCAGCTCCACCATTGTGTGAGTGACAGCAATCTCACTCTGTGAGAGTGCTGAATCTGCACTTACCCACAGGCTGTGATGGCATACCATATCTGTATTGCGCAAGGAACACGTCCATTAAGGCGTCAGCCTTAATGATCGGAATTTCATTGCTTTTTGGAGTTTGAGTGGAAGAGTTACAACAGGTTTCTGAAATTTCGATCATGTCTAAGAAGCCTTAATGGGACATGTGAAACCGTAAGGTTTTTTGTCTATGGAATATATATATATATCACAAACATATATGATTCATACATATATCACACACACATACATGATACATACATGAGAAAGACCTGGGATGGTGATGAGGCCAGGGCCCCCTGCTGATGTTGCGTTGAGGAAGGCAGTGTTCCAGGGCGGATGCCAGTCGGGGAGAGCGCCGCGCAGCCCGGGAAAAATACTGCTGAGGAGCTACATCTGGAAGAGCCCCTGGGAGGGAGAGTGCCACATGCCCCATCCTGCGCGGCAGACTCTGCAGGCCTGCACATGGGAAGGGAGGTCTCTGGCCACACATACTCACCCTTCTGCTGAAGCCCCGCTGCTGTCCCCATCAGCGATCTCCAGCGGGGAGCGGGGCCAGGATGAACCTCAACCTGTGAGAACTATCTTCATGATCAAGAGATCTCATATGCAAGATAAGTATGTGTTGGGATAGGGCTGGGGAGGGCGGCTGCTCGGGCACACCCCCGTCAAGTTAAGGAGATTTAACTGAGGAAGCACAAGGGAACTCTCGTCTGGGGACAACAACTGCAGGGAGACCACATCTTTTCAGATGAACATGGGAGGGCGGAAGGCTGCCTAATACTGAAGCACCCTCAGACATTAAACCATATGCAACAACTATTGCAAGCATTCCTGGGGGAAGGTCTGCAGCAGACGGATTTGCATACGGTGATGTCATCCAAGCAGTGGGCCAAAGTTGGCTGGAACCCTCATCTGTATATGAAAAGAGAAAGAGAAAAGGGGCATGCAGGGCATGGCGGCCTTTTGCGGCGCTTGGATAACCCCAAGTTTGCATTAAACACCCCCACCCTCCTTCGGTGTGGGGCTCATGTTGGCCATGCCCAAGCCCCTGAAGCATTCAAGCTGATTTCTTGCAGCAGCTGGGCACTGTAACAGCTTCAGAGCTGCTCTACAAGACAAGTAAAAGGGTGTGGGCCCTGCAGCACCACCTGTAGTTTGCATACACACATATATAGGACAGCATCTCTTATATGCCCCAGGGTCAATAAAATAGTATCCTTGTCTAGGCTATCCATCCCCTCAGATAAGGTATTTGTCCATGCCGCTACAGCACTACACACCCAGGCCGACGCAATTGCCGGTCTGAGTAAGGTACCTGAATGTGTATAAATGGACTTCAGGGTAATCTCCTGTTTGCGGTCAGCACACTCTTTGAGGGTAGCCGTATCCTGGGACGGGAGGGCTACCTTCTTGGATAAGTGTGTTAATGCTTTGTCCACCCTAGGGGAGGATTCCCATCGTAACCTATCCGTTGATGGGAAAGGATACGCCATAAGAATCCTTTTGGAAATCTGCAGTCTTTTATCTGGAGATTCCCAAGCTTTTTCACATAACTCGTTCAGCTCGTGTGAGGGGGGAAAGGTTACCTCAGGCTTCTTACCCTTGTACATATGTACCCTTTTGTCAGCGACAGGGGGTTCCTCTGTGATGTGCAAAACATCTTTTATTGCATAATCATAAATCGAATGGATTTTGCCAATTTTGGCTGTAACTTTGCATCATCGTAATCGACACTGGAGTCAGAATCCGTGTCGGTATCTGTGTCAACAATCTGGGATAGTGGGCGCTTATGAGACCCTGACAGTCCCTGCAACATAGGATCAGGCATGGGTTTAAACCCTGACTGTCCCAAAGCTTCTGCCTTGTCTAATCTTTTGTGCAATGAGTTTACACTAACATTTAAAACATTCCACATATCCATCCAATCAGCTGTCGGCGGAGACACCACATTCATTTGCTCCCGCTCCTCTCTAATATAGCCTTCTTCCTCAGACATGTCGACACACGTGTACCGACACACTACACACACAGGGAATGCTTTTTCTGAAGACAGTTTCCCCACAAGGCCCTTTGGAGAGACAGAGAGAGAGTATGCCAGCACACCCCCCAGCGCTATATAACCCAGGAATAAAACAGTAACTTAATGTTTGCCCAGTAGTGCTGCTGTATGTAATTTGCGAATTATGTGCCCCCCCCCCCCCCTCTTTTCAACCCTCTTGTCTAACGTGGTATAAGCAGGGGAGAGTTCGGGGAGCTTCCTCTCAGCGGTGCTGTGGAGAAAAAATGGCGCTGGTGAGTGCTGAGGGAGAAGCCCCGCCCCCTCGGAGGCGGGCTTCTGTCCCGCTTAAACAAAAATTGGTGGGGGCTTATACATATATAAAGTGCCCAGCTGTATATATGTTATATTTTTGCGAAAGAGGTTTATATTGCTGCCCAGGGCGCCCCCCCTGCGCCCTGCACCCTTACAGTGACCAGAGTATGTGAGGTGTATGGGAGCAAAGGCGCACAGCTGCAGTGCTGTGCGTTACCTCAGTGAAGATCATGAAGTCTTCTGCCGCCTCTGAAGTCTTCTTTTCTTCTCATACTCACCCGGCTTCTATCTTCCGGCTCTGCGAGGGGGACGGCGGCGCGGCTCTGGGACTGTCGGCGAGGGTGAGATCCTGCGTACCAATCCCACTGGAGCTAATGGTGTCCAGTAGCCTAAGAAGCAGGACCTTGCAACTCAGAGAGTAGGGCTGCTTCTCTCCCCTCAGTCCCTCGATGAGGGAGTCTGTTGCCAGCAGTGCTCCCTGAAAATTAAAAACCTAACAAAATACTTTCTGTCAGAAAGCTCAGGAGAGCTCCTGAAAAGCACCCAGTCTCCACTGGGTACAGTATCAAACTGAGGTCTGGAGGAGGGGCATAGAGGGAGGAGCCAGTGCACACCCAGAACTAAAGTCTTTCTTAAAGTGCCCATGTCTCCTGCGGAGCCCGTCTATCCCCATGGTCCTTACGGAGTCCCCAGCATCCTCTAGGACGTTAGAGAAAATAGGATTTTAATACCTACCGGTAAATCCTTTTCTCTTAGTCCGTAGAGGATGCTGGGCACCCGTCCCAGTGCGTACTGTGTCTGCAGTTATTAAATGGCCCTTAACTCCAGAACATTTATGTGGAGATGAAAACATCCAAGGAAGACTTGACCATCTTCCTTGGATGTTTTCCCCCTGTGTGACTGCTCTCCAGCCTCGGAGGGTTGCATCCGTGGTCCCTAGGATCCCGTCCTGGATCCCGAACCATCGCCCCTCTAGGTGGTGAGAACTGTGCAGCCACCAATGGAGTGAGATTCTGGTCTTGGAAGACAGGATTATCCTCCGGTGCATGTGTAGGTGGGATCCGGACCACTTGTCCAACAGGTCCCACTGGAACACTCTGGCATGGAACCTGCCAAACTGAATGGCCTCGTAGGCCGCAACCATCTTCCCCAGCAACTGAATGCTGGTTTCAGAATTTGTTTGACCAGACTCTTGATCTCCAGAGCCTTTCCACTAGAAGAAAACCTCTTCTGTGTCCAGTATCACTCCCAAAAACAACAACCGCGTCATTGGGACCAACTGCGATTTTGGCAAGTTTAGGAGCCAACCATGTTGTTGAAGAACTGTCAGGAAGAGTAGATGTTTTGCACCAACTGGTCCCTGGATCTCGCCTTTATCAGGAGATCATCAAAGTACGGGATAATTGTGACTCCTTGCTTGCGAAGGAGGACCATCATTTCCGCCATCACCCTGGTGAAAATCCTCGGAGCCGTGGACAGACCAAACGGCAACGTCTGAAATTGGTAATGACAATCCTGAATTGCAAACCTCAGGTAGCTTGATGCAGTGGCTAAATGGGAACATATAAGTAGGCATCCTTTATGTCTACCAAAACCATGAAATCTCCTTTATCCCCCGGACTGGAGATCACTACCCTGAGAGATTCCATCTTGAAATTGAATTTCTTTAGGTAGAAATTAAGGGATTTCAGATTTCAGATTGGTCTAACTGAGCCGTCCGGCTTCGGGACCACGAAGAGGCTTGAATAAAAACCTTCTCCCTGCTGACTAAGGCTGATTTGATCAATCGGTGAGGGGGAACGTCTTGAAACCCCAGTTTGTACCCTTGGGACACTATTTGTAAAACCCACGAGTCCAGGTCCGAATGAATCTAGAACTGACTGAAGAGTTTTAGACGTGCCCCCCACTGGTGCGGGCTCCTGCAAGAGAGCCCCAGCGTCATGCAGTGGATTTGGCAGAAGCAGAGGACGATTTCTGCTCCTGCGATCTTGAAGAGGCTACAGACCTCTTCCCTCTTTTCCTTCCTCTACCTGCAAAGAAAGGGGAATCTTAACTTCTTGCATATCTATTGGGCCGAAATGACTGCGTCAGATAATGATGCGTCTTCATCCGTTGAGAGGGAACATAGGGCAAGAAGGATGACTTACCTGCGGGAGCTGCCGAGATCAAATTAACTAGGCCGTCGCCAAACAAGGCTTCACCTTCATAGGGAAGAGACTCCCTTTCTTCTTGGAGTCAGCATCAGCATCAGCATTCCCTTGGTGAATCCACAATGCCCTCCTATCCGAGACTGCCATGAAATTGGCCCGTGAGCACTTGTGCCCGGTGTAGGATTTTTAAATATGTGTAGTTTACTGTATGCAAGGGTTTAAAACCTTTTAGGAACTGAGATCTAAGGTGTATTACATGTAGTTTAAAAAAAACAAAAAAGGTTTATTTTATGGCAGTAGTTTCCAAACTGGGGTTCTTGCACTGGTAGCATAGTTTGGTGGTCCAGGACCAATTAAAATTATTTATACTTTATTAAATTGGCAAAACCATTCCCTCACAACATAACTGAACCTGAGGATGACATGCTATAAACACAATTTACTTAATTTTATATTTTTTTCTGAATTTCTCAATAAAAAAAACTTTGGCCTAGGGGTGCCGTGAAACAAATTTTGATACTCTAGGGCAGGGATGTCAAACCCATGGGCCGCATGCCGCCCCCAATGCATCCTTTTGTGGCCCACAGGCCGAGGTCCGACAGGGGTCCTTTTGTGGCCCGATCACCTTGCTTAGAGCGAGGGCAGGAGAGTGCAGCCAGAGTCTTTGCTTTCTATGTGCGGCACCATCTTCCCGAAGAGATCACCGGGAAGATAGTGCCCCTTCCACTGGCTACAGCACAGGTATACTGGGGTGGGGTAGCAAACTGGGGGCCCCAATGGGCCCCTCCAGCAGTCCCTCTACCAAAACACGTCTTTTGGTGGTTTTGCGGTGTTGTTATAACTACATGGTGACGATACTGTAGCACAGAGATTTTCAACCATTTACAACTCACGTCACACAGAACAAGATTTAAATATTGACAAGGCACACTGAAATATAATGGTGATGCATGGTGCAGTATCGTGTCCTAGGATGTCATGTCGCAGCTTCTCCATAGGTAACGCCTGAACAGGCCCGGTGACAGGGGGGACAAAGGGGACACTTGTTCAGGGCTCCAAGTATTAAGAACAGAAATAATGGGGCCACAGTGCCAATATTGCTTTTTAAAGTGTATCCACCAACTGCTCAATTTAAGCAGGAAAACAATTAACAGGCCAACTAAACCCTCCCCCCTCCTTTTACCCCATCACTTTGTCCAGTCCCTGTGGTCCATACTGTATTGCCATTATTATGCATTTTGCTGTGCTGGCCCTTTTCTGAATGTCCCTGCCACCGCCACCGAAGAGCTGGATAGCCCAGTATGAAAACCACCTGCCGGCCTCACTGACGGTCCGAGTCAAAGGCTCCATTTTTTTTAAAGATCCCTCTGCCAAGTTAAGGGGGGGGTTGAGGTGGCCCCAGAGATAGTGTACTGGGCCCCGAGATTTCTGTTGCTGGCCCTGACCCTCAGGGGCGTATCTACCCCTTGGCCAGGATGGCACTTGCCAGGGGCACCATCCAGCTGTGCCAACCGTGGCTAAGGGATAGAGTTCTGCAGTCTCGAAAGGGCGCTATGGCAATCAGCGTGGGACTGACCAATTAGACGGTGAGGGAAGGATACTGAAATTGTCCCAACCCTGTTACAGTTTGAAACGCCCCTCAACTGCTGTCCACTGCTTCACTCCTAGCTCTGCCCCTTTGAAATTATTAATCCCTACCCCCCGGTAGGCGGAGTTCTCCAGGCCCATACTCAGGAGTCACCACTGCTGTACATTATGTGCCGGTTGTAGAGGCAGAGCGGGGAACATCAGAGAACGCCACAAATTACACAGTGGGCAAGGAGATGGCTGGAGACAGCTGCACAGCCATGCCTTGCAAGTTCGAGAGAGCTGTTGAATTTCAGCACTTCAAGTCAGAGCCTGCCCCCTGCTGCCCAAGCAGTCCGTGACAGTTAGTGTCGAGGAGGGGGGGATTTGTGCATGTGTGCTATCAGTGTGTGTGTGGGGGGGTGGAGGATGTGTGTGACTGTGAGGGAGCTGTCAGTGTCAGTGGGGAGAGGAGCAGGAGGGAGTTGTCAGTGTGTGGAAGTGATGAGAGTTGTCAGTACTGGGGAAATGTGTGTGTGTGTGTACTAGATTTAGGAGTGTGTGTTTGTGAGAGGTTTCAGTTGGGGAATTAGAGTTCATACAGTAATTAAATGTTTTCATATTGAGAACTACATCTCCCAGCATATACAGTGTGCTGGGGATGCTAACAAGCTTTATTTAAAAGTTTAAAAAACATTGCTTTTATGACTGCAATGGTTAAAAAGGGAGAGCTATAAATCAATTTATCAGTGAATGATCGCAGTTTGAGCTGTTACATTTTACTGAACCACCTATCCCTCCACACTCACTACCTGTCCTCAGGATACATTTACCATCCCGGCAGACGGTATACCGGCGGTCATTTGACCGATGTTGGAATCCTGACACCACTTGGGAGACTGGTGCCGGCACACAGACAGCCAACATCCCGAAGGCGAGTATTGGAGGGAGGGTTAGGACCGGGGGAGCGGGTGTTAGGGAAGGCACTAGGAGGGGAGGGGGGGGTTAGTCCTAGCTGCCACCCCCTGAGGGTTAGCCCTATCCGCCACCCCCCCAGAGGATTAGGATTAGGTATCATGTGACTGCTGGAATCCCGAGCGCCGGATGCCATACCCAACCCCCTTTACTTTTTCAGGCATTTCTATCTCTCCTCTCTCTATGGTGTTCCGATTGCCCACTTTCCCTTGTGCTTTTCTCTCTCTCTCTCTCTCTCTCTCTCCTTTGTTTAGAGCATCAGTTTCTGTAGTCCACTTTATCCTTATTTTTTCCAGTGTTTCACTATCTCTCTGATGTAATGAGGATGTATGGTCTAGAGGGATCAGTAATGCATTATACTGTATAGAGGCGTCAGGGATGTAGCGTAGGGTATAGAGGCGTCAGGGATGTAGCGTAGGTTATAGAGGCATCAGGAATGTAGCGTAGGGAATAGAGGCATCAGGGATGTAGCGTAGGGTATAGAGGCGTCAGGGATGTAGCATAGGGAATAGAGGCGTCAGGGATGTAGCGTAGGGAATAGAGGCGTCAGGGATTTAGCTTAGGGAATATAGGCATCAGGGATGTACTAGCAGGTATATAGAGGTCAGTGTACTGTATAGAGGGGTCAGTAATGCAGTGATGGTTATAGAAAGGTCAGTGATGTAGTGTAGGGTATAGAGGGGTCAGTTATGTAGTGTGGGGTAAAGAGGGGTCAGTAAAGATACTAAGCTGAAGTACTTAGAACACTTCTTGAATTAAGACACAACCTGCAAGAAAAAGTATGCAATATGGGTGAAAAGGCAAATGTCAGAGGTCTGATACAAGTGACCAGCTCCACACCTTGCACCACATAGCGTTATGTTAAACTGGGATATGTTCTTTTTTGGTGTGTGTGTGTGTGTGTATGTGTGTGTGTGGGGGGGGGGGGGGGTGCCAAAGGAAATTTTTGCCATTGGCTCCTTTGGTCTAGAACCAGCCCTGATCACAAAATATTTTTGTCTGAGCAGACTGGACACTGATCAGCGTTGGCTCATTCTCAGCCCCCCGCCCAGCCTCTGCTGCCAACAGACTGCTATTAGCTAGTTAACCTTCTGCCTTCCCTATCTATGACACAGACTGCTGCTAATGCTACCAGACTGTTCCCAGTGGCTTCACACCAACAGTGAATCCCAGCCGATGATGTAGGGCAGCGTGTGGGGGAGGGGGTCAGTTGCTGTGGCTCCAACATGGTAACCGCCAATGGACTGCAATGCTTTATCGAAAGGGGGGGCGCCAGTCCCTTACTTTGCCAGGGGCGCTTGGACCCCTAGCTACACCTCTGTTGACCCTAACCGATACCCCTAAACTAACCATAATTCCTGCAGTAAAAATCCATGTTTCTATGTATATAGGGGGTCATTCCGAGTTGATCGCATGCTGCCGTTGTTCGCTGCGTAGCAATCAGTTGAAAAAAAATGGCTAATCTGTGCATGCGCATGCTCCGTAATGTGCATGCGCATCGTACGGGTACAAAGTCCATTGTGGTTTTGCACTAGTTCTAGCGATTATTCCAATCACAGAACAGGCCACAAGGAGATTGACAGAAAGAGGGCGTTTCTGGGTGTCAACTGACCGTTTTCAGGGAGTGCTTGGAAAAATGCAGGCGTGGCAGAAGAAATGCAGACGTGGCTGGGCATTCGCTGGATGGGTGTGTGACATCAAAAGCCGTCCCTCGGTTGTTAGAATCAACGCACACGAAGTGTAACTACAGTGCTGGTCTTATTTTGAAACGATTTTGCAGGCGCTCTGCTGCTCAAGTGTTCGCACTTTTCCAAAGTGAATATACACTCTCCAGTGGGCAGCGACAATGCGTTTGCATGGCTGCTAAAAACTGCTAGCGAGCAATCAACTCAGAATGACCCCCATAGTGTATTGCAAGAAAATATCTGTAAATCCAATGGTACCGTAAGTGCGGTATATACTCGCACTTCTTTGCGGGGTGAGAACATCTCCCCTAAGTGAAGTCAGCCCTATGAATAGAGTTTGTGTGATCCCTGTGCAGCGGTCACAGAAAGGGTTCATCTCTGCAGTTTGTCACTCAAATTACATTGCTGCATTTTTTCTAGAAGTGGATCTGAGAGCTGTTACCCGCAGACCAGCTACAATAATTATCCTGGGTACTCACTAGACCAGTGGTTCTCAAACTGCACCCTGGGGTGCCTCAGGACACTTGCAGGGGTGCCTTGGATTGGTGGTCCAGGACCAATTCAAAATATTTATAGTTAGTGTTATAGGCAAAACCAGTGCTGTTGGCTGGCAATCATAACATATGTGCACAAGCAGAAGCAAATCCTGTCCCCTACCAAAGGGCCAGTGCTAGGGTGTTTGGCGCCTCCCTGCAAACTATTAATTTGGGCCCTCTCTCCAATACTTAATAAAGGGACAGTGCGCTCCTTAAAAAAAGAAGGTGTGGTATCATAAGGAAGGGGCATGGCCACACAATAGCACCCCAAATCAAAATACGCCACACAGTAGCACTATCTTATAGAGATGAGCGGGTTCGGTTCCTCGGAATCCGAACCCGCCCGAACTTCATGTTTTTTTTCACGGGTCCGAGCGACTCGGATCTTCCCGCCTTGCTCGGTTAACCCGAGCGCGCCCGAACGTCATCATGACGCTGTCGGATTCTCGCGAGGCTCGGATTCTATCGCGAGACTCGGATTCTATATAAGGAGCCGCGCGTCGCCGCCATTTTCACTCGTGCATTGAGATTGATAGGGAGAGGACGTGTCTGGCGTCCTCTCCATTAGAATAGAGATAGATTAGATAGAGAGAGAGAGATTGTGCAGAGTCGCAGACAGAGTTAGTTTACCACAGTCAGTGACCAGTGCAGTTGCTAGTTAACTTTTATTTAATATAATATATCCGTTCACTTCTCTCTGCTATATCCGTTCTCTGCCTGAAAAAAAAAACGATACACAGCACAGTCAGTCACACAGTGTGACTCAGTCTGTGTGCACTCAGCTCAGCCCAGTGTGCTGCACAGTCATCAATGTATAAATTAAAAGCTTATAATTAATTGTGGGGGAGACTGGGGAGCACTGCAGGTTGTTAGCAGGAGCCAGGAGTACAATTATATAAATTAACAGTGCACACTTTTGCTGCAGGAGTGGTGACCAGTGCCTGACCACCAGTATAGTATTGTTGTATACTACTAATATCTCTTTAAATATCAACCAGTCTATATTAGCAGCAGACACAGTACAGTGCGGTAGTTCACGGCTGTGGCTACCTCTGTGTCGGCACACGGCAGGCAGTCCGTCCGACCAGAATTGTATTATTTATTATTATATACCTACCACCTAACCGTGGTTTTTTTTTCATTCTTTATACCGTCATAGTGTCATCCTAATTGTTACGAGTATACTACTATCTCTTTATCAACCAGTGTACAGTGCGGTAGTTCACGGCTGTGGCTACCTCTGTGTCGGCACACGGCAGGCAGTCCGTCCGACCAGAATTGTATTATTTATTATTATATACCTACCACCTAACCGTGGTTTTTTTTTTCATTCTTTATACCGTCATAGTGTCATCCTAATTGTTACGAGTATACTACTATCTCTTTATCAACCAGTGTACAGTGCGGTAGTTCACGGCTGTGGCTACCTCTGTGTCGGCACACGGCAGGCAGTCCGTCCGACCAGAATTGTATTATTTATTATTATATACCTACCACCTAACCGTGGTTTTTTTTTTCATTCTTTATACCGTCATAGTGTCATCCTAATTGTTACGAGTATACTACTATCTCTTTATCAACCAGTGTACAGTGCGGTAGTTCACGGCTGTGGCTACCTCTGTGTCGGCACACGGCAGGCAGTCCGTCCGACCAGAATTGTATTATTTATTATTATATACCTACCACCTAACCGTGGTTTTTTTTTCATTCTTTATACCGTCATAGTGTCATCCTAATTGTTACGAGTATACTACTATCTCTTTATCAACCAGTGTACAGTGCGGTAGTTCACGGCTGTGGCTACCTCTGTGTCGGCACACGGCAGGCAGTCCGTCCGACCAGAATTGTATTATTTATTATTATATACCTACCACCTAACCGTGGTTTTTTTTTCATTCTTTATACCGTCATAGTGTCATCCTAATTGTTACGAGTATACTACTATCTCTTTATCAACCAGTGTACAGTGCGGTAGTTCACGGCTGTGGCTACCTCTGTGTCGGCACACGGCAGGCAGTCCGTCCGACCAGAATTGTATTATTTATTATTATATACCTACCACCTAACCGTGGTTTTTTTTTTCATTCTTTATACCGTCATAGTGTCATCCTAATTGTTACGAGTATACTACTATCTCTTTATCAACCAGTGTACAGTGCGGTAGTTCACGGCTGTGGCTACCTCTGTGTCGGCACACGGCAGGCAGTCCGTCCGACCAGAATTGTATTATTTATTATTATATACCTACCACCTAACCGTGGTTTTTTTTTTCATTCTTTATACCGTCATAGTGTCATCCTAATTGTTACGAGTATACTACTATCTCTTTATCAACCAGTGTACAGTGCGGTAGTTCACGGCTGTGGCTACCTCTGTGTCGGCACACGGCAGGCAGTCCGTCCGACCAGAATTGTATTATTTATTATTATATACCTACCACCTAACCGTGGTTTTTTTTTTCATTCTTTATACCGTCATAGTGTCATCCTAATTGTTACGAGTATACTACTATCTCTTTATCAACCAGTGTACAGTGCGGTAGTTCACGGCTGTGGCTACCTCTGTGTCGGCACACGGCAGGCAGTCCGTCCGACCAGAATTGTATTATTTATTATTATATACCTACCACCTAACCGTGGTTTTTTTTTTCATTCTTTATACCGTCATAGTGTCATCCTAATTGTTACGAGTATACTACTATCTCTTTATCAACCAGTGTACAGTGCGGTAGTTCACGGCTGTGGCTACCTCTGTGTCGGCAGTCGGCAGGCAGTCCGTCCATCCATAATTGTATTATTATTATAATATATACCACCTAACCGTGGTTTTTTTTTCATTCTTTATACCGTCGTCATAGTGTCATACTAGTTGTTACGAGTATACTACTATCTCTTTATCAACCAGTGTACAGTGCGGTAGTTCACGGCTGTGGCTACCTCTGTGTCGGCAGTCGGCAGGCAGTCCGTCCATCCATAATTGTATTATTATTATAATATATACCACCTAACCGTGGTTTTTTTTTCATTCTTTATACCGTCGTCATAGTGTCATACTAGTTGTTACGAGTATACTACTATCTCTTTATCAACCAGTGTACAGTGCGGTAGTTCACGGCTGTGGCTACCTCTGTGTCGGCAGTCGGCAGGCAGTCCGTCCATCCATAATTGTATTATTATTATAATATATACCTCCTAACCGTGGTTTTTTTTTCATTCTTTATACCGTCGTCATAGTGTCATACTAGTTGTTACGAGTATACTACTATCTCTTTATCAACCAGTGTACAGTGCGGTAGTTCACGGCTGTGGCTACCTCTGTGTCGGCAGTCGGCAGGCAGTCCGTCCATCCATAATTGTATTATTATTATAATATATACCACCTAACCGTGGTTTTTTTTCCATTCTTTATACCGTCGTCATAGTGTCATACTAGTTGTTACGAGTATACTACTATCTCTTTATCAACCAGTGTACAGTGCGGTAGTTCACGGCTGTGGCTACCTCTGTGTCGGCAGTCGGCAGGCAGTCCGTCCATCCATAATTGTATTATTATTATAATATATACCACCTAACCGTGGTTTTTTTATACCACCTAACCGTGGCAGTCCGTCCATAATTGTATACTAGTATCCAATCCATCCATCTCCATTGTTTACCTGAGGTGCCTTTTAGTTCTGCCTATAAAATATGGAGAACAAAAAAGTTGAGGTTCCAAAATTAGGGAAAGATCAAGATCCACTTCCACCTCGTGCTGAAGCTGCTGCCACTAGTCATGGCCGAGACGATGAAATGCCAGCAACGTCGTCTGCCAAGGCCGATGCCCAATGTCATAGTACAGAGCATGTCAAATCCAAAACACCAAATATCAGAAAAAAAAGGACTCCAAAACCTAAAATAAAATTGTCGGAGGAGAAGCGTAAACTTGCCAATATGCCATTTACCACACGGAGTGGCAAGGAACGGCTGAGGCCCTGGCCTATGTTCATGGCTAGTGGTTCAGCTTCACATGAGGATGGAAGCACTCAGCCTCTCGCTAGAAAACTGAAAAGACTCAAGCTGGCAAAAGCACCGCAAAGAACTGTGCGTTCTTTGAAATCCCAAATCCACAAGGAGAGTCCAATTGTGTCGTTTGCGATGCCTGACCTTCCCAACACTGGACGTGAAGAGCATGCGCCTTCCACTATTTGCATGCCCCCTGCAAGTGCTGGAAGGAGCACCCGCAGTCCAGTTCCTGATAGTCAGATTGAAGATGTCAGTGTTGAAGTACACCAGGATGAGGAGGATATGGGTGTTGCTGGCGCTGGGGAGGAAATTGACCAGGAGGATTCTGATGGTGAGGTGGTTTGTTTAAGTCAGGCACCCGGGGAGACACCTGTTGTCCGTGGGAGGAATATGGCCGTTGACATGCCAGGTGAAAATACCAAAAAAATCAGCTCTTCGGTGTGGAGGTATTTCACCAGAAATGCGGACAACAGGTGTCAAGCCGTGTGTTCCCTTTGTCAAGCTGTAATAAGTAGGGGTAAGGACGTTAACCACCTCGGAACATCCTCCCTTATACGTCACCTGCAGCGCATTCATAATAAGTCAGTGACAAGTTCAAAAACTTTGGGTGACAGCGGAAGCAGTCCACTGACCAGTAAATCCCTTCCTCTTGTAACCAAGCTCACGCAAACCACCCCACCAACTCCCTCAGTGTCAATTTCCTCCTTCCCCAGGAATGCCAATAGTCCTGCAGGCCATGTCACTGGCAAGTCTGACGAGTCCTTTCCTGCCTGGGATTCCTCCGATGCATCCTTGCGTGTAACGCCTACTGCTGCTGGCGCTGCTGTTGTTGCCGCTGGGAGTCGATGGTCATCCCAGAGGGGAAGTCGTAAGCCCACTTGTACTACTTCCAGTAAGCAATTGACTGTTCAACAGTCCTTTGCGAGGAAGATGAAATATCACAGCAGTCATCCTACTGCAAAGCGGATAACTGAGTCCTTGACAACTATGTTGGTGTTAGACGTGCGTCCGGTATCCGCCGTTAGTTCACAGGGAACTAGACAATTTATTGAGGCAGTGTGCCCCCGTTACCAAATACCATCTAGGTTCCACTTCTCTAGGCAGGCGATACCGAGAATGTACACGGACGTCAGAAAAAGACTCACCAGTGTCCTAAAAAATGCAGTTGTACCCAATATCCACTTAACCACGGACATGTGGACAAGTGGAGCAGGGCAGGGTCAGGACTATATGACTGTGACAGCCCACTGGGTAGATGTATGGACTCCCGCCGCAAGAACAGCAGCGGCGGCACCAGTAGCAGCATCTCGCAAACGCCAACTCTTTCCTAGGCAGGCTACGCTTTGTATCACCGCTTTCCAGAATACGCACACAGCTGAAAACCTCTTACGGCAACTGAGGAAGATCATCGCGGAATGGCTTACCCCAATTGGACTCTCCTGTGGATTTGTGGCATCGGACAACGCCAGCAATATTGTGTGTGCATTAAATATGGGCAAATTCCAGCACGTCCCATGTTTTGCACATACCTTGAATTTGGTGGTGCAGAATTTTTTAAAAAACGACAGGGGCGTGCAAGAGATGCTGTCGGTGGCCAGAAAAATTGCGGGACACTTTCGGCGTACAGGCACCACGTACAGAAGACTGGAGCACCACCAAAAACTACTGAACCTGCCCTGCCATCATCTGAAGCAAGAAGTGGTAACGAGGTGGAATTCAACCCTCTATATGCTTCAGAGGTTGGAGGAGCAGCAAAAGGCCATTCAAGCCTATACAATTGAGCACGATATAGGAGATGGAATGCACCTGTCTCAAGTGCAGTGGAGAATGATTTCAACGTTGTGCAAGGTTCTGATGCCCTTTGAACTTGCCACACGTGAAGTCAGTTCAGACACTGCCAGCCTGAGTCAGGTCATTCCCCTCATCAGGCTTTTGCAGAAGAAGCTGGAGGCATTGAAGAAGGAGCTAACACGGAGCGATTCCGCTAGGCATGTGGGACTTGTGGATGCAGCCCTTAATTCGCTTAACAAGGATTCACGGGTGGTCAATCTGTTGAAATCAGAGCACTACATTTTGGCCACCGTGCTCGATCCTAGATTTAAAGCCTACCTTGGATCTCTCTTTCCGGCAGACACAGGTCTGCTGGGGTTGAAAGACCTGCTGGTGACAAAATTGTCAAGTCAAGCGGAACGCGACCTGTCAACATCTCCTCCTTCACATTCTCCCGCAACTGGGGGTGCGAGGAAAAGGCTCAGAATTCCGAGCCCACCCGCTGGCGGTGATGCAGGGCAGTCTGGAGCGACTGCTGATGCTGACATCTGGTCCGGACTGAAGGACCTGACAACGATTACGGACATGTCGTCTACTGTCACTGCATATGATTCTCTCAACATTGATAGAATGGTGGAGGATTATATGAGTGACCGCATCCAAGTAGGCACGTCACACAGTCCGTACTTATACTGGCAGGAAAAAGAGGCAATTTGGAGGCCCTTGCACAAACTGGCTTTATTCTACCTAAGTTGCCCTCCCACAAGTGTGTACTCCGAAAGAGTGTTTAGTGCCGCCGCTCACCTTGTCAGCAATCGGCGTACGAGGTTACATCCAGAAAATGTGGAGAAGATGATGTTCATTAAAATGAATTATAATCAATTCCTCCGCGGAGACATTGGCCAGCAGCAATTGCCTCCACAAAGTACACAGGGAGCTGAGATGGTGGATTCCAGTGGGGACGAATTGATAATCTGTGAGGAGGGGGATGTACACGGTGATATATCGGAGGGTGAAGATGAGGTGGACATCTTGCCTCTGTAGAGCCAGTTTGTGCAAGGAGAGATTAATTGCTTCTTTTTTGGGGGGGGTCCAAACCAACCCGTCATATCAGTCACAGTCGTGTGGCAGACCCTGTCACTGAAATGATGGGTTGGTTAAAGTGTGCATGTCCTGTTTTGTTTATACAACATAAGGGTGGGTGGGAGGGCCCAAGGATAATTCCATCTTGCACCTCTTTTTTCTTTTCTTTTTCTTTGCATCATGTGCTGATTGGGGAGGGTTTTTTGGAAGGGACATCCTGCGTGACACTGCAGTGCCACTCCTAGATGGGCCCGGTGTTTGTGTCGGCCACTAGGGTCGCTAATCTTACTCACACAGTCAGCTACCTCATTGCGCCTCTTTTTTTCTTTGCGTCATGTGCTGTTTGGGGAGGGTTTTTTGGAAGGGACATCCTGCGTGACACTGCAGTGCCACTCCTAGATGGGCCCGGTGTTTGTGTCGGCCACTAGGGTCGCTAATCTTACTCACACAGTCAGCTACCTCATTGCGCCTCTTTTTTTCTTTGCGTCATGTGCTGTTTGGGGAGGGTTTTTTGGAAGGGACATCCTGCGTGACACTGCAGTGCCACTCCTAGATGTGCCCGGTGTTTGTGTCGGCCACTAGGGTCGCTAATCTTACTCACACAGTCAGCTACCTCATTGCGCCTCTTTTTTTCTTTGCGTCATGTGCTGTTTGGGGAGGGTTTTTTGGAAGGGCCATCCTGCGTGACACTGCAGTGCCACTCCTAGATGGGCCCGGTGTTTGTGTCGGCCACTAGGGTCGCTTATCTTACTCACACAGCGACCTCGGTGCAAATTTTAGGACTAAAAATAATATTGTGAGGTGTGATGTGTTCAGAATAGGCTGAAAATGAGTGTAAATTATGTTTTTTGAGGTTAATAATACTTTGGGATCAAAATTACCCCCAAATTCTATGATTTAAGCTGTTTTTTAGGGTTTTTTGAAAAAAACACCCGAATCCAAAACACACCCGAATCCGACAAAAAAAATTCGGTGAGGTTTTGCCAAAACGCGGTCGAACCCAAAACACGGCCGCGGAACCGAACCCAAAACCAAAACACAAAACCCGAAAAATTTCCGGCGCTCATCTCTACTATCTTATTGTCATTACACCGCATGTAATAATAATAATAATAATAATACCCACAGTCGCAGTGCCCTTTATACACATAACCACCATATCAGTGCAGCTTACACACATAATGCCAACAGTAGCAGTGCCCCTTCTACACATGCCCACGGTGGCAATCCTTTACATGGCAAATATCAACCTGGTTTTGCCATGTAAAGGATTGCCACTTTAAAAACAAACAATCAAACAAAAACAAGAAAAACAACAGGAAAAAACAAAATCTCTCACTTTCTGATTCTTTCTCACACCCTATTACATTCCTCCCTATATATTTAAATGTTTCTATTACTGTATGTTCCCTCTTCCCTTCTCCAAACTATACACATCAACATTTTTTAGTATTTCCAGGTAAGTTTTGTGATGTAGGCCATGCACAATTTTAGTTGCCCTAATGTATTTACAGCCTTCTGGAGATATGGCTTCTGGAACTGAACACAGGATTCTAAATGTGGCTGTACCAAGGACCTATACAGTGGCATTACAGGTTGAGTATCCCTTATCCAAAATGCTTGGGACCAGAGGAATTTTGGATATCGGATTTTTCTGTATTTTGGAATAATTGCATACCATAACGAGATATTATGGTGATGGGACCTAAATCTAAGCACAGAAGGCATTTATGTTTCATATACACCTTATACACACAGCCTGAAGGTCATTTTAGCCAATATTTTTTATAACTTTGTGCATTAAACAAAGTGTGTGTACATTCACAGAATTCATTTATGTTTCATATACACCTTATACACACAGTCTGAAGTTCATTTAATACAATATTTTTAATAACTTTGAGTATTAAACAAAGTTTGTGTACACTGAGCCATCAAAACACAAAGGTTTCACTATCTCAGTCTCACTCAAAAAAGTCCGTATTTCGGAATATTCCGTATTTCGGAATATTTGGATATGGGATACTCAACCTGTATTACTTTTTTCTGCTACTGGTTCTTTAACCTATGCAAACAAGCATCTGACTTGCCTTTCCTATTGCTTTGTTACATTGCTTACCTGAAATAGTAACACTTAGATAGCTTTCCTCTTGCCATTATAATGCCCTTAATATTATAGTTAGCCTTTGCATTTTTGAGACGTGTATGATTTTGCATTTTTTGGCATTAAATGTTGCCATGTTCTTGACCATTCCTCTAGTCCAGGGGCGGAACTGCCAGAGACAACGGAGTCAGTTGCCGCCGGGCTCCAGCCCTAAAGGGGCTTCCTCCATTGCCCCCCGGCTGTTACGTGCCCTTCCTACTAAATAGACAAAGGCGCTACCAGCAGGGTCTCGCAGTTTGTACATTCCATGCCGTAACACCCTTCTTTCCACCTTCACAATGAAGCTATTGGTACTTTGCAAAAAAAAAAATTATTAGCATTGCAACTCAGCAGATCAATGCAGTGTGCAGCCACACACTCCATATATCTGCTCAGCCACAAAGCTGATTATTTCTTCACAAAGTACAAGGTGAGCTCCAAATAGAATTCTCTAGCTTAGATTATACCTTTCTATGCAAGGGTAAATAGCTCAATTGTTTGACTGCAATGCCACAGGAAATGGTTTGGATCCAAGACAGTGTGACTGAATAATAAAGAAACCTTAAGATGAGTTCATGAATGTTGTATAAGTATTAGTGAGAGAAGGGGTCAGGAGCATGCTAGGCTGCAAAAAATAAGGTAGGCTGCAAGTGAAAGTAATGATCTCCTATATATTTTCCCAGATCTGTCACTCTGTGTGGCTAACTCTGGGGGAAGTCACAGCAATGGGCGGAGACGGCAACTGCAGGACGATACACCAGTGCCAGCAGCAGACCGTAACAAAGTGACAGATCAGGGAGAATATATAGGAGGTAGGGAGGTGGCCATGGTACATGGCTGGCCAAGGGACACTAGCTCATGTACCCCTTTACCACTGAGGCTGGCCACCAATGATGGATCTGTCACCAGTGCACATGCAATAACCTCTTCTGCTGCCCTCTTTGCAACTCAGATTGCCCAGTGCTCCCCTTCGCTAACAGTCCACAAAGTTTCCCCATCTCACGATCTGCCTCCTCACCCCCACTTTCATCTCTACAGCACACGCGCATATCATACAAGATCCCATCATGCGTACGTAGGTCTGAAATGCAAGAGGGAGGTTGGGGGGAGATTGGCATGCGCCAGCAACACCACACAGCTCACTGTGACCACAGTGGAGAGGCGCTGCAACAGGACAATACACCAACCTCGGAGCAAGGAACTGCGTCGGTCAGGAGGAGAACTATTTCAATAGCATAAAAAGGTTAATGCGTCCCACCCTATGGACACCAGACTCATCAAGTCACTGTTGCCAGAGTCTCATACAATGACTCTGAACCTCTAAGCACACTATTTGACTGTCCACACCCTGCTGTGCCTATTACCCATCTCCTCCACCACCCTCAACACTGACCCACACATCATTCACCCACAAAGATACAATAAAGGTAGTTTGGATAAATTAGCTAAATGAAATGGATTTAACCAATTTATCTAAATGACCATTTTTGGATGTTTTCCAGTGTTTGTGAGCAAATGGTCAATTGTCATTTGCTGCCACATATTAGCATAATTTTGTTTCAACTAGAAAAAAAAATTGGACAGATAATCTAAGTGTGGATCCAGTTTAAAGGTCCGTATTCACGGCCCGATTTTGGGGAGAGATGTGTGCTGAGCGAACTGCTCAGCACACATCTCTCCCCCCGCTCAGCACAGCGTGATGTGTGCTGAGCGTACGGGGGGTGGGGGGGCGCTCATTTCACCCCCTGTGTAGGGCATTCTGTGTGTATCCAGCTTAACAGGTGTGATCATCATACAACTACTGACTTGCGAGTAACTATACAGCAGCTCCATACCTTGTGACTTGAAGAAACACCAGTTAACCCCGGGAATGCTGCAGTCAAAGCAACAATTCCTCTTCTTACATTCCGCTGCACTTATTGTGGGGTAGCCGCAATCCCTTCTGCTGTACGGTTCCACATTACATTGTTTCTTGTCACTTCCTGTTGATGCAGTAAGGAAACATCCAGGAATTACAGCAGCTTAGTTTTTTTTTTTTTTTTACTGGGGCAATTTAGCTAGATCACAGGGCAATTTAGCTCCTTTGGTCCTTTTTTAGGACCAGTTAATCAGACAGTTGAGCAAACTGAAAAACAGCTAACAGGAAATTTCCACTTAAATGGTATTTTCTAATCTTATCTGACCATGACTAAGAATAAAGGATACACAAGATAAACTCTTAGAGCCATGGACCTTATCCATGTTTAAGCTCCATCAAATCTGTAATCAATAGCACTACATGCTCCCACTTTACCACTGTACTATATACTCTACCTGTGTTTTTAAGGTAAAAACACCATTTAACCCCAGTGACACTTGAATTAAAGCAGCAGCCTCTGGAATAGCATTCCTTAGCATTAATCCCAGGAAATCTGCAAACTTCACGCTCTTTGATAGCCATGCTACATTGCTGTTTACTTGGATGGAGCAGAGAGCACAACATCAGGACATAGGAAATATTACAATGCATGATAAGAAAGGTGTGAGCTCTACAGCAAGGCCTCTAACCCTTTGCCAGTGCCAAATACATAGGGCTTAACTCAGATCTGATCACAGCAGCAAATTTATTAGCTAAAACCATGTACACTGCAGGGGGGGGGGGGGGGGGTGTATAATATGTGCAGAGAGAGTTAGATTTTGGTGCGGTGTGTTCAAACTGAAATCTAAATTGCAGTGTAAAAACAAAACAGCCAATATTTACCCTGCACACAAACAATATAACCCACCTAAATCTCTCTGCAAATGTTATATCTGCCCCCCCCCCCCCCCATCCCTGCAATGCACATGGTTTTGCCCACTAGCTAACAAATTTGCTGCATCTGGGAATTACCACAGCTTAATATTTCTTTTTACAGAAGGTTCAGCAAATTAAATTATTTAGTGAAATACTGTAATCATAACAGTTACAGGGATATTGTAGGTAGATTTATTGTCAGTGGATAAATGTAAAAATTAAACCCTTAGGCATAGTTCCAAAATGCTGTCATTGCAATCCAGATTTTAAGGATATCATGCTTGAGCACAGGTGACTTAATTAGAACTTCGGTCAATGTGAATTAACCATTGGACTCAACCATGGTTATCCTTAAAACCCAGGGGTCTATTTAAGATCGATCTTAATCGATGTTGGGCTTCCAGGTTGAAAAAAACACACACATTTACTAACATTTTAAAATTTATATAAAAAAATCATCTGTTCGTAAATGCAGTGCACATGGTTTTGCCCAACTGCTAACAAAAATCCTGCTGCGATCAACTCAGAATTACCCCCCATGGCCCTCATTCCGAGTTGTTCGCTCGCAAGCTGCTTTTAGCAGCATTGCACACGCTAAGCTGCCGCCTACTGGGAGTAAATCTTAGCATCTTAAAATTGCGAACGAAAGATTTGCAATATTGCGATAAGACATCTCTGTGCAGTTTCTGAGTAGCTCGAGACTTACTCTGCCAGTGCGATCAGTTCAGTGCTTGTCGTTCCTGGTTTGACGTCACAAACACACCCAGCATTCGCCCAGACACTCCTCCGTTTCTCCAGCCAGTCCCGCGTTTTTCCCAGAAACGGTAGCATTTTTTCCCACACGCCCCTAAAGCGGCCTGTTTCCGCCCAGAAACACCCACTTCCTGTCAATCACATTACGATCACCAGAACGATGAAAAAACCGTGAGTAATATTCCTAACTGCATAGCAAATTTACTTGGCGCAGTCGCAGTGTGAACATTGCGCATGCGCATTAAGCGGAAAATCGCTGCGATGCGAAGAAAATTACCGAGCGAACAACTCGGAATGACCACCTATGTGCACTGCAGGGAAGGCAGATTTAACATGTGCAGAGAGAGTTATATTTGGGTGTGGTGTGTTCAATCTGCAATCTAATTTGCAGTGTAAAAATAAAGCAGTCAGTATTTACCCTGCACAGAAACAAAATAACTCACCCAAATCTAACTCTTTCTGCACATGTTATATCTGCCTCCCCTGCAGTACACATGGTTTTGCCCAACTGCTAACAAAATTCCTGCTGCGATCATCTTGGAATTACCCCCATCGATTGATGTTTTCACACTGCTCGTGTATATAAGACATAGGGCCTAATTCAGTTTGGATCGTAATACGCGTTCCAACCGCAAAAACTATGAAGAGGATGGGGGCATATACGCAGGGTCCATCCTGTGCGTGTGCCTACATTTTCTCCGGGTGCCCCGCAGAAAATGCGAATGCCTCTGCCTGTCAATCAGTAGAGGGCGTACCTTCGCAGGTATATCGCGATCATGAGCCATGTCTCCCATTTTTGTCATTATAGGTGCTCTGTGAGCTGCTGGCCATGCCCCAGCCCCTCTGTCTCCCGTGAATAGACATTGAGGCTTATTCAGACCAGATCGCTTCAATTTATTTTCACCCAGCGGGCAATCTGGTCTGCACTGCACATGCGTATGCGCCACAATGCGTAAGTGCGACGGTCCGGAGATCACAAGAAGATTGACAAGAAGAGGGTGTTTGTGTGGGTGGCAACTGAATGTTTCTAGGGAGTGTCCGGAAAAACACTGGAGGGACCCGGCGTTTTGTGGGAGGATTTGTGACGTCACCTCAATGGCTGAGTAAGTGCTGAGCTGTGCAGCTCTTGTGCACATGTGATCACACACCTGCACAGCAAATTTTCCCTTCCGCTGTAGGCGGCAACTACCTGATTACAGGGATGCAAAAAACACACCCTAGCGATCAGGTCTGAATTACCCACAATGTGCATATTTGCAGAGCAACAAGCTACAGGGAGCCTTCCACCCCCCCCCCCTTCCCCATGGGAAGGGGGGGGTTGTTTGGGTTAGCTGGACATTCCCCAAAAAAGTGACTGTCCTGCAAAAATTGGGATAGTTGGGAGGTATGTTCAAATACATTTATTGTTTTGCATGCAGGGTAAATACTGGCTTCTTTGACATTTAGCCACAAATGCTGCACAGCTGAATTACAGTATTACACTGCAATTAACAGTTATGCTAGGACATTCCCCCTCCCAAATCTACCTCTCTCTGCATGTTACATCTGTCCCACAGTGGCGTGCGGTGAGGTCAGTGGCTAGTGAGGCACTACAGCCATAATGTCCGCCGAATCCTGCCGATGACCCTTAGCCAATGCCCGCTACTGCCTCTGAGCCGATACCCGCTGCCACCGCCAATGGCTTACAAACTCGCCCACAATCAACTGACCCGGCCCTCCACCACTAATTTCTATCTCAGTCCGATGCCGCCAATGCCCGCTGCCTGCCTGCTCATTGTTCTCGTTATATATTATAAATTTTTAAAGAAAAAAAAAATGAGTGTTTGGGACTGGGAAGGGTGAGGGAGGAGGACATGAATGCAATTTTGTTGTCCAGGGCTTCCATTAACTTAAAGGAGAAGGGTCTGAATGGGTTAAAAAAATGCGTGAGGTCCCCCCTCCTTAGTATAACCAGCCTCGGGCTCTTTGAGCCGGTCCTGGTTATTTAAATACTGGGGGGAAAATTGGACAGGGGTTCCCCGTATTTAGACAACTAGCACCGGGCTCTTAGACCGGTCCAGGTTCCAAAAATACGTGGTACAATAGATGTAGGGGTCCCATATTTTTAAAACCAGCACCGGGCTCCACTAGCCAGAGAGATAATGCCACAGCCGGGGGATACTTTTATGTAGGTCCCTGCGGCCCTGGCATTACCCCTCCAACTAGTCACCCCTGGCCGGGATTCCCTGGAGGAGTGGGGACCCCTTAAATCAAGAGGTTCCTCCCCTCGAGGCACCCAAGGGCCAGGGGTGAAGCCCGAGGCTGTCCCCAGCACCCCTGGGTGGTGGGTGCCGGGCTGATAGCCATGTGTGTAAAAAAAGAATATTGTTTTTTCGTTGTGGAACTACAAGGCCCAGCAAGCCTCCCCCGCTTGCTGGTACTTGGAGAACCTCAAGTACCAGCAGGCGGGGAAATAACGGGCTTGCTGGTACCTGTAGTTCTACAACAACAAAAAATACCCAAATAAAAACACAAACACACACAGCGTGACAGTAAAATTATTGAGACAGGCTGTAGCATGTGGGTGCATGTAACCCTATAAAAGTGATGGATTGGGTGACTATTACAATACCCACTGTTGCTGTCTGAAAAATTATGGATTTATAGATTGCTCTGCCGAGACATGTTTTTTTCTAAAATGCACCACAGGTATGGATGGATAGTATACTTGACGACACAGAGGTAGGTAGAGCAGTGGCCTACTGTACCGTACTGCTATATATTATATTATTTATTATTATTATTATCCTTTATTTATATGGCGCCACAAGGGTTCCGCAGTGCCCAATTACAGAGTACATAAACAAATAATCAAACAGGAAAACAGCAACTTACAGTTGACGACAATATAGGACAAGTACAGGGTAAATAAACATAGCAACATCAGCAGATGACACTGGAATAAGTATCAGGTGGCAGAAGACTGCTGGATTTGGTGCAGCTGAAGATTATTAAAGTAAGAAAAGAGTAAGCACATGAGGGAAGAGGGCCCTGCTCGTGAGAGCTTACATTCTAAAAGGGAGGGGTAGACAGACAGGGGTGAGACAGATGGGGTACATAGAGAGCATGGAACAGAGGTTTAGGATGAGATTTGGCTGGGTTTGGTGAAGAAGTGGGTCTTGAGAGCCCGTTTGAAGTTTTGTAGAGAGGTGGAGAGTCTGAGGGGGAGTGGTAGGGAATTCCAGAGAAGTGGTGCAGCACGTGAAAAATCTTGGAGGTAGGAGTGGGAGGAAGTAATCCGTAGGCAGGAGAGTCGGTGTGCATTAGCAGAGCGAAGAGGACGGGTGGGAGTGTAAAGCGAGATAAGATCAGAGATGTAGATGGGAGAGGAGTGGGTAAGGGCTTTGTAAGCAAGTGTGAGAAGCTTGAAATGGATTCTGAAAGGGAAGGGGAGCCAGTGAAGGACTAGTAAGAGAGGAGAGGTGGACGTAGTGCGTTTGGTGAGGAAAATGAGCCGGGCAGCAGCATTGAGGATAGATTGGAGTGGAGAGAGGTATTTGTCAGGAATGCCAGTCAGGAAGAGATTACAGCAGTCCAGTCTGGAGATGACCAGTGAGTGGATAAGAGTCTTAGTAGCATCCTGGGTCAGAAAGGGTCTGATCCTGGAAATATTTTTTAGATGAAAACGGCAGGTTTGTGAGAGGTGCTGAATGTGTGGTTTGAAGGAGAGGGAGGAGTCAAGGATTACTCCAAGACAGCGCGCTTGGGGGGTAGAGGAGATAGTAGTGCGATTGTAGGAGGTGAGATTATGCGGGAGGGAGGGAAGATGATCAGCTCGGTCTTAGACATGTTAAGTTTAAGAAAGCGCTGGGACATCCAGGAAGAGATAGCAGAGAGACAGTTGGAGATACGAGTGAGGAGAGAAGGGGAGAGGTCTGGAGAGGAAAGATAGATTTGAGTGTCATCAGCATAGAGATGATATTGGAAACCAAAAGAACTAATGAGCTTACCTAGTGAGGACGTATAGAGAGAGAAGAGAAGAGGACCAAGGACAGAACCTTGGGGTACCCCTACAGTTAGTGGAAGTGAGGGGGAGGTGGAGTCATGAGAGGAGACAGAGAATGAACGGTCAGAAAGGTAGGACGACAACCAAGAGAGGGCAGTGTTACGCAGACCAATGGAGTGAAGGATTTGCAGTAGGAGAGGATGGTCCACAGTGTCAAAAGCAGCAGAGAGATCAAGTAGAATAAGTAGAGAGTAGTGTCCCTTAGATTTAGCAGCATGGAGGTCATTGCATACTTTTGTAAGGGCAGTTTCAGTGGAGTGGAGAGGATGGAAGCCAGACTGGAATGGGTCAAGCAGTGAGTGTGAGGAAAGAAAGGAAGTAAGGCGGTTGTAGACAATACGCTCAAGGAGTTTGGAGGCAAAAGGGAGGAGAGAGATGGGTCGGTAGTTGGAGAGAGTGTTTGGATCAAGGGTAGGTTTTTTAAGAATAGGAGAGATGAGAGCGTGCTTGAAAGCAGAGGGGACAGTGCCTGATGAGAGGGAGAGATTGAGAAGGTGGGAAAGATGGGAACAAGCAGAAGAAGAGAGGTGGCAAAGGAGGCGGGAGGGGATAGGGTCAAGTGGGGAGGTGGTGAGGGGACAGGAACGAATGAGGGCCATGACTTCCTCTCCAGATGCATGGGAGAAAGATGACAGAGTTGGTACGAGGGATGGGGAGGGTTGGTAAGGGATGGGAGAAGGCTGGTTACTGATAGTCTGGTGTGATGTGATGTCCTGACGTATGGAGTCAATTTTGGATGTGAAGTAAGTGGCAAAGTCAAGAGCAGAGAGTGAGGAAGGGAGACGAGGTGGAGGTGGGCAGAGGAGTGAGTTGAGAGTGGCAAAGAGGCGCCGGGGGTTGGAAGACTGGGAGGAGATGAGGTTCTTGAAGTATGACTGTTTAGCAAGAGAAAGGGCAGCACTGAAGGATGAGAGCATAAGTTTGAAATGGAGGAAGTCTGCCTTAGAGCGTGATTTCCTCCAGTGTCGCTCAGCAGTACATGAGCATTTTTGCAGATATCTGGTGCATTTGGTGTGCCAGGGTTGAGGTGTTAATTTGCAAGGGTGAATAGTGGTTGGTGGAGCAACAGAGTCAAGAGCAGAAGTAAGGGAAGCATTGTATGTGGAAGTGGCTTGTTCAGGGCATGAGAGAGAGAGAATAGGAGAGAGAAGTGAGTCAAACAGGGAGGAAAGGAATGTGGTGTCAATAGCTTCAATGTTACGCTTAGTGATGGTAGCCTTAGGAGGTAGAGATGGGGAAGTCGAGAGAGATAGGTTGAAGGAGAGCAGGTGGTGGTCAGAGAGGGGAAATGGGGAGTTGGAAAAATCAGAAATATCACAGCGGTGAGTGAAGACCAGATCCAGTGAGCTCCCATTCACATGGGAGGGTGAGGAGGTCCACTGGGAGAGACCAAGTGAAGAGGTGAGGTTAAGGAGTTTAGAGGCAGGGGATTGTGTGGGGATGTCAATAGGGATGTTGAAATCGCCTAGGATAATGGTGGGAATGTCAGAAGAGAGGAAGTGAGGAAGCCAGGAAGCAAAGTTGTCGATGAATTTGGAAGCAGTGCCAGGGGGGCGGTAAATGACAGCTACTCTAAGATGGACTGGTTGGAATAGGCATATGGCGTGGTCCTCAAATGTAGAGAATA
The DNA here is from genome assembly GCF_028390025.1 of Pseudophryne corroboree. Taxonomy (NCBI): domain Eukaryota; kingdom Metazoa; phylum Chordata; class Amphibia; order Anura; family Myobatrachidae; genus Pseudophryne; species Pseudophryne corroboree. The sequence continues at coordinate 82,993 of NW_026970311.1, forward strand.
TAAGGGATGGTTCTGGTGGTATGAGTTGGTAGGAGTAACTAGAAGGTAAAAGGACCCCAACACCACCCCCATGGCGACCCCCAGGTCGGGGTGTGTGTGTGAATGTAAGGCCCCCAGCAGAGAGAGCAGCAGCAGAAGTAGTGTCAGAGGGCGTAATCCAAGTTTCAGTAATGGCTAGTAGGTGTAGGGAGTTGGAAATGAAAAGGTCATGAGTGGGGACCAGTTTGTTACAAACAGATCTGGCATTCCAGAGGGCACAGGATAGGGGGTATGAGTTTGTGGGAGAGATGTGAATTAGATTTTCAGGGTTGCTGTAGCGATGAGGTGGGATTAACTTTGAGGGCAGGGATGATGAGAGAGTAGTGATGGTACGGGTGCCTGAGCTAGGAGGGGAAACTGCAGGAGGTGGGCAGGGAGGGAGGTCAGTGTGATGTGGATGGGGGTGTGGGGAGGTGACAGGGAAGGAAAGAGGGAGCAGGGCTGAGTTGTGGGGTAGCAGGACCATGGGGCAGAGGTGAATGAAAGTGGGGTAACAGGAAAGGTGGGGGAAGGAAACAGAGGGATGGAGGGGAGACAGAGGAGGGGAGAGAGGAGGAGGTGGAGGAGACTAGTGGGGAAGGATAAAGATACATTATTAGGTAGACACTGAGTGATGTGGGGAGTATAAGAAAACCTTGACATAGTGTTAAGTAGGTAAATAGGTTGAAGTAGTGGAAGTAGGAGAGGAGACTGTAAGGCAATCCGAGCAGAAGAATTGCAGAAATGCAGGTGAGAAAAGCAGTGTAGGCTCAAGGGGTGTAGATTTAGTATGAAATTAGTCAAAAGCGTAGATAAAGTGGGTGCAGAAATGTATTTGGAGTGTAAGAAATGAAAGGATTGTGAGAGGTTTAAGAAGCAATGGTAATTATGTTAGATGTTTTAAGTGTTTGCAGGTAAAATTGCATTGGTGCAGCTGTGCTTAAAAAACAAAATTACAATAATACAGATACAGGCATTTGTAGGTGAAATGGATGGTTTATGAAATGTCCAAGTAAGGTAGTTCTGTGCTATGTAATCAGATGCAACAATCAGGAGGTGAGTGATCTGAGGAGTAAGTGACTCACATTTGTTATTAGTTCTTCAGTTTTCTTTGTTTTGTTAGATTGGTGTGCTTCTGTTTTCCTTCTTTTTCACTTCGATTGAACGCTGATTGAACACTGCTGTTATGTGTCAATTTTATCACGCTTTGATAAAAATGCACGCTTAGATCAATAAATGCACAGCCAAATGGCTTTGCACAGCCTACACCATTGGACTTAAGTAGAAGACTATTACAAGTGAAACCAATAATTTAAATCTGTAACCACACCCCACCCCCTCAAATGCCAGGCAATAAAATACCTTAAAAACAACAACCAGGCATTCCACAAAGATTAAACTGGGTCTATATCATTCAAAACTTTAAAAAAGTACTTCAAAATTACATACTATGCAATAATGTTTCAATTTGCATTACCCAGCAGAATTAGCTTTGCATATATAGATATAGTGCAGCAGAATATATTGGTGGTTGTAGTCAATTGTAATTACCTGGAGGTGACAAGAAGAGAAGAAACGTCAATTCACAATCGATATCAGCTGAAGATAAATTAATGCTGATTGAACACTGCTGTTGTGTCAATTTTATCACGCTTTGATAAAAATGCATGCTTAGATCAATAAATGCACAGCCTACACCATTGGACTTAAGTAGAAGACTATTACAAGTGAAACCAATAATTGAAATCTGTAACCACACCCCACCCCCTCAAATGCCAGGCAATAAATTACCATAAAAACAACAACCAGGCATTCCACAAATATTAAACTGGGTCTATATCATTCAAAACTTTAAAAAAGTACTTCAAAATCACATACTATGCAATAATGTTTCAATTTGCATTACCCAGCAGAATTAGCTTTGCATATATAGATATAGTGCAGCAGAATATATTGGTGGTTGTAGTCAATTGTAATTACCTGTAGGTGACAAGAAGAGAAGAAACGTCAATTCACAATCGATATCAGCTGAAGATAAATTAACGCTGATTGAACGCTGCTGTTATGTGTCAATTTTATCACGCTTTGATAAAAATGCACGCTTAGATCAATAAATGCACAGCCAAACGGCTTTGCACAGCCTACACCATTGGACTTAAGTAGAAGACTATTACAAGTGAAACCAATAATTGAAATCTGTAACCACACCCCACCCCCTCAAATGCCAGGCAATAAATTACCTTAAAAACAACAACCAGGCATTCCACAAAGATTAAACTGGGTCTATATCATTCAAAACTTTAAAAAAGTACTTCAAAATCACATACTATGCAATAATGTTTCAATTTGCATTACCCAGCAGAATTAGCTTTGCATATATAGATATAGTGCAGCAGAATATATTGGTGGTTGTAGTCAATTGTAATTAACTGTAGGTGACAAGAAGAGAAGAAACGTCAATTCACAATCGATATCAGCTGAAGATAAATTAACGCTGATTGAACGCTGCTGTTATGTGTCAATTTTATCACGCTTTGATAAAAATGCACGCTTGGATCAATAAATGCACAGCCAAACGGCTTTGCACAGCCTACACCATTGGACTTAAGTAGAAGACTATTACAAGTAAAACCAATAATTGAAATCTGTAACCAAACCCCCCCCACCTCAAATGCCAGGCAATAAATTACCTTAAAAACAACAACCAGGCATTCCACAAAGATTAAACTGGGTCTTTATCATTCAAAACTTTAAAAAAGTACTTAAAAATCACATACTATGCAATAATGTTTAAATTTGCATTACCCAGCAGAATTAGCTTTGCATATATAGATATAGTGCAGCAGAATATATTGGTGGTTGTAGTCAATTGTAATTACTCAGCAGAATTAGCTTTGCATATATAGATAGAGTGCAGCAGAATATATTGGTGGTTGTAGTCAATTGTAATTACCCAGCAGAATTAGCTTTGCAAATATAGATATAGTGCAGCAGAATATATTGGTGGTTGTAGTCAATTGTAATTACCCAGCAGAATTAGATTTGCATATATATAGTGCAGCAGAATATATTGGTGGTTGTAGTAAATTGTAATTACCCAGCAGCAGCTCTACTGCACTCAACATCACCAGTGCTCACAATATATATAATGCTATATACTATGCCATAGTGGTGCTTACTATATAACACCTCCTACTGCGTTCCCCCTGGCAATGAGCATGACACCCAGAGAGTGAAACCCCTGGCAATGAGCATGACACCCAGCACGTGAAACTCTTGGCGTTGAGCAGTTTTTGTAAAAGTAATTAGAAGCTTTACTGTAGGGCATAGTGTATCACAGATATTGTGGTGTGTGACATAATATGTTCCAAAGGGCATTAATGTGTGGGGCTTAACATGGTGGAAATTACTGTACTTTTTTCCCTGTGGTGGCCGAGGTCTGTTGGTGCAGGGTCAAGAACTAGGGTGTAAGGTAGTCTTTGCCTGCAAGGCTACGCTCATTTTATGGAGACCATACCCATTCATTTAAGTGTGGCATATACCTGCGCTTGCTCGCGGGGTGAGAACATCTCCCTAATTGAATTCAGCGATATGAATAGAGGTTGTGCAGCAGCCACAGAAAGGTTTAATCTCTGCAGCTTGTCACTAAATTACATTGTTGCAATTTTAGCTGGGAGCTGCAATAATTACTCTAATACATAACACAGCCAACACTTCTATATTCACACAATATACTGCATGGTGAATATAGAAGTGGTGCTTGCTAAACAGCACCTCCTACTGCATTCCACATCACCGCTGGTCACACTCATATCAGGCCCATAATGCTGTATACTATGCCATAGTGGTGCTTACTATATAACACCAGGTGCTGTGCAGTGGTCAAAACACACTAACTGGTCCCATGCTGTTGTTGAACTAAAGGCCTATACACACGATGAGATTCGGTCTATGCTAATAGGTTTAAAAAGGTTACATAAAAGCTACTTTATGTATTTATTCATTAAAGTTTTTAAGTTGTATTTTACAACCATACAATGATATGATATGATATATAATGTATCGTATAATCATTACATAATGTTGATGGCATTGAATTGTCTCTGCCTTGACTAGTGGCAGCAGCTTCAGCACTAGGTGGAAGTGGATCTTGATCTTTCCCTATTTTACCCTCCACCTTTTTGTTCTCCATTTTTTAATGTGTGGAATTATATGCCAGTAATATATCTGGAATTAGACGGTGGTAATGTCTGGAATTAGATACCACTAGATAGATACCAGATATCACTGTGACTGGAATGATGACATATGCACAGTGACAGGACACTACCACAGCACCCTACAGCAGCCATATGCGGCACAAGACACTGGAGTATTAGTAATGTACTGTAGTATACTGAGCACCACAAGACAATGAGCAGTGATACGGAGCACTGATGAGATTACTAGAACTGACACTGAGCAGCCAGATGCAGCACTGGACTATTAGTAATGTTCTGTAGTATACTGAGCACCACAATGCAGCACAAGACAATGAGCAGTGATACTGAGCACTGATGAGGATACTAGAACTGACACTGAGCAGCAAGATGCAGCACTGGACTATTAGTAATGTACTCTAGTATACTGAGCACCACATTGCAGCACAAGACAATGAGCAGTGATACTGAGCACTGATGAGGATACTACTGAGAACTGACACTGAGCAGGAGAGACACACTACAATTTCATCTTGCGCCTCTTTTTTTATTTATCTTTGCATCATGTGCTGTTTGGGGCTATTTTTTTAAGTGCCATCCTGTCTGACACTGCAGTGCCACTCCTAGATGGGCCAGGTGTTTGTGCTGCCCACTTGGGTCGCTTAGCTTAGTCATCCAGGGACCTTGGTGCAAATTTTAGGACTAAAAATAATATTGGGAGGTGTGAGGTGTTCAGAATAGACTGGAAAGGAGTAGAAATTATGGTTATTGAGCTTAATACTATAGGATCAAAATTACCCCCAAATTCTATGATTTTAGCTGTTTGAGGTTTTAAAAAAAAATCACCCGAATACAAAACCCGAAAGGGTGGTTTTGCCAAAACGCGTCCGTATCCAAAACACAACTGCGGATCCGAAACCAAAACCAAAACATGAAACACGAAAAATGCCCGCTGCACATCTCTAGTTAGGGGAGAAGCATGTAGCCTTGTAGACTATGCACAGCTATATCTAGAAAAATATACGATCTAATCTTTAACCAACCAATGCAAGAAAGTATTTAATGTGAAAATACGAAACACTAGACTAATTGGAGGTGCGCCCTAAAGCAAATTACAATGTTAGGATTAGGGGGTTCGGAAAGACCTCTAGTGTAAACACTACTATATACATTTTAAGATAGGAAGGTACAAATTACATATTCACATTGCATCTATGGGCTGGATTCAAATGTCCCTTTCCTCCCTCAATCGTGCCCGTCAGCAGCTATTCTAATGTTGCTGCCAACGGGTGCGACATGTTTATTTCAGCTCGCTACCCCCAGGGGAAACAAGCTGAAATGTGTGCAAAGAGACCCATTTGGGCAACCAAACGGTGTCTTTTCATGATCGCGCCCATTACTTTATTCAGGTTTAGGTGCTTTGTGCACCTAAACCAGAGTGTAATGGGCGCAATAATTGAGGGCATTTGAATTTCCCTTATATGTGTGTGTGTGTGATATACACACAGACACACATACTGTATTTCTTTATATAATGGACACCTCAGTTTCTATTCATTCATGTCCTGCCCCCTACTCTGTCAGACCCCTTCCCCTCTACTTTTCTGACCCCAAACGCCACTCATTCTTGTTGAGTGCTGGTGGGCCCATTCAGAATTTTGCTATGGGGCCCACAAAGGTCTAGTTACGCCACTGGGCAGGGTTGTAGAGGAGGCGGTGCAAGGCATCCTGGGAACAGTCAAAGCTTTAGCCTGTTGGTGCCTTGGATCAAGATCCAACTCTACACCCCGATGTTAGTGTAGTGCCTTTTGGGGTTAAGGTTTTTCAGAAAGTTACAGGTTTTTTTAATTTAGTAAAATATGCCCCATTTTAAAGATAGGGCATTTACATTTGTTGCACCTGTGCAGTACATAGCAGCCTGCAGGGCATTTGGGTGCACATACATTGCCGGCTCCTGGTCGCAAACTGAAATTATTGTGTGTAAGTGGAATTAGCGGTATTTATGTCATACAGGGGGGTGGGGGAGGTTTGTGGTTGGTGGGGGGCACGCTGTGTGATTATTATCCTGCATCTATACATACATGCGCTAACACCTGGACATACACTGATGTACCCACACCTAATATCCATACATACATGCCCTGACACCTGGACATACACCAACATTCCCACACCTGCATCTATACATACACATGCTGACACCTGGACATACACCAACATCTGTGCGGATTTTTCTCTTGTTTCATACACCAACATACAAGCACCTGCATCTATATATACACGCGCTGACAAATGGACATACACCGACGTACCCACACTTGCATCTATACATACATGCACTGACATCTGGACATACAAGCACCTGCATCTATACATACACGCGCTGACACCTGAACCTACACTGACGTTCCCACACCTGCATCTATACATACACATTCTGACACCTGGACATACACAGACGTACCCACACCTGCATCTATACATACACGCGTTGACACCTGGACGTACACTGACGTACACACACCTACATCTATATATGCATGGATGCAAATGTGGGTACGTCTGTATACGTCCAGGTGTTAGCATGTGTATGTATAGATGTTAGGTGTGGGTACATCAGTGTATGTCCAGGTGTCAGCACATGTATGTATAGATTCACATGTGGGTAAGCCGGTGTACGTCCACGTGTCAGCATGTGTAGGTATAGATGCAGGTGTGGGTACGTTGGTGTACAATTAGGGGTCAGCGTGTTTATCTATAGATGTTGGTGTGTGTATGTCAGTGTACGTACAGATATAGGTGTGTGTATGTATGTATGTACGTATGTATATGTATAGAGGAAGGTGTGATACATACATATAACACATACATGATAGATACATACATATATCACACACACGATAGATAGATAGATAGAACACATACATACAAGATAGATACATACATACATACATACATGATAGATACATATATATACACACACATACGATAGATAGATAGATAGATAGATAGATACATACATATATATTTATATATATATCACAAACATATATGATTCATACATATATCACACACACATACATGATACATACATGAGAAAGACCTGGGATGGTGATGAGGCCAGGGCCCCCTGCTGATGTTGCGTTGAGGAAGGCAGTGTTCCAGGGCGGATGCCAGTTGGGGAGAGCGCCGCGCAGCCCGGGAAAAATACTGCTGAGGAGCTACATCTGGAAGAGCCCCTGGGAGGGAGAGTGCCACATGCCCCATCCTGCGTGGCAGACTCTGCAGGCCTGCACATGGGAAGGGAGGTCTCTGGCCACACATACTCACCCTTCTGCTGAAGCCCCGCTGCTGTCCCCATCAGCGCTCTCCAGCGGGGAGCGGGGCCAGGATGAACCTCAACCTGTGAGAACTATCTTCATGATCAAGAGATCTCATATGCAAGATAAGTATGTGTTGGGATAGGGCTGGGGAGGGCGGCTGCTCGGGCACACCCCCGTCAAGTTAAGGAGATTTAACTGAGGAAGCACAAGGGAACTCTCGTCTGGGGACAACAACTGCAGGGAGACCACATCTTTTCAGATGAACATGGGAGGGCGGAAGGCTGCCTAATACTGAAGCACCCTCAGACATTAAACCATATGCAACAACTATTGCAAGCATTCCTGGGGGAAGGTCTGCAGCAGACGGATTTGCATACGGTGATGTCATCCAAGCAGTGGGCCAAAGTTGGCTGGAACCCTCATCTGTATATGAAAAGAGAAAAGGGGCATGCAGGGCATGGCGGCCTTTTGCGGCGCTTGGATAACCCCAAGTTTGCATTAAACACCCCCACCCTCCTTCGGTGTGGGGCTCATGTTGGCCATGCCCAAGCCCCTGAAGCATTCAAGCTGATTTCTTGCAGCAGCTGGGCACTGTAACAGCTTCAGAGCTGCTCTACAAGACAAGTAAAAGGGTGTGGGCCCTGCAGCACCACCTGTAGTTTGCATACACACATATATAGGACAGCATCTCTTATATGCCCCAGGGTCAATAAAATAGTATCCTTGTCTAGGCTATCCATCCCCTCAGATAAGGTATTTGTCCATGCCGCTACAGCACTACACACCCAGGCCGACGCAATTGCCGGTCTGAGTAAGGTACCTGAATGTGTATAAATGGACTTCAGGGTAATCTCCTGTTTGCGGTCAGCACACTCTTTGAAGGTAGCCGTATCCTGGGACGGGAGGGCTACCTTCTTGGATAAGCGTGTTAATGCTTTGTCCACCCTAGGGGAGCATTCCCATCGTAACCTATCCATTGATGGGAAAGGATACGCCATAAGAATCCTTTTGGAAATCTGCAGTCTTTTATCTGGAGATTCCCAAGCTTTTTCACATAACTCGTTCAGCTCGTGTGAGGGGGGAAAGGTTACCTCAGGCTTCTTTCCCTTGTACATATGTACCCTCTTGTCAGCGACAGGGGGTTCCTCTGTGATGTGCAAAACATCTTTTATTGCCATAATCATAAATCGAATGGATTTTGCCAATTTTGGCTGTAACTTTGCATCATCGTAATCGACACTGGAGTCAGAATCCGTGTCGGTATCTGTGTCAACAATCTGGGATAGTGGGCGCTTATGAGACCCTGACAGTCCCTGCAACATAGGATCAGGCATGGGTTGAAACCCTGACTGTCCCAAAGCTTCTGCCTTGTCTAATCTTTTGTGCAATGAGTTTACACTAGCATTTAAAACATTCCACATATCCATCCAATCAGCTGTCGGCGGAGACACCACATTCATTTGCTCCCGCTCCTCTCTAATATAGCCTTCTTCCTCAGACATGTCGACACACGTGTACCGACACACTACACACACAGGGAATGCTTTTTCTGAAGACAGTTTCCCCACAAGGCCCTTTGGAGAGACAGAGAGAGAGTATGCCAGCACACCCCCCAGCGCTATATAACCCAGGAATAAAACAGTAACTTAATGTTTGCCCAGTAGTGCTGCTGTATGTAATTTGCGAATTATGTGCCCCCCCCACCCCTCTTTTCAACCCTCTTGTCTAACGTGGTATAAGCAGGGTAGAGTCCGGGGAGCTTCCTCTCAGCGGTGCTGTGGAGAAAAAATGGCGCTGGTGAGTGCTGAGGGAGAAGCCCCGCCCCCTCGGAGGCGGGCTTCTGTCCCGCTTAAACTGTAAAATTGGTGGGGGCTTATACATATATAAAGTGCCCAGCTGTATATATGTTATATTTTTGCGAAAGAGGTTTATATTGCTGCCCAGGGCGCCCCCCCTGCGCCCTGCACCCTTACAGTGACCGGAGTATGTGAGGTGTATGGGAGCAAAGGCGCACAGCTGCAGTGCTATGCATTACCTCAGTGAAGATCATGAAGTCTTCTGCCGCCTCTGAAGTCTTCTTTTCTTCTCATACTCACCCGGCTTCTATCTTCCGGCTCTGCGAGGGGGACGGCGGCGCGGCTCTGGGACGGACGGCGAGGGTGAGATCCTGCGTACCAATCCCACTGGAGCTAATGGTGTCCAGTAGCCTAAGAAGCAGGACCTTGCAACTCAGAGAGTAGGGCTGCTTCTCTCCCCTCAGTCCCTCGATGAGGGAGTCTGTTGCCAGCAGTGCTCCCTGAAAATTAAAAACCTAACAAAATACTTTCTGTCAGAAAGCTCAGGAGAGCTCCTGAAAAGCACCCAGTCTCCACTGGGTACAGTATCAAACTGAGTTCTGGAGGAGGGGCATAGAGGGAGGAGCCAGTGCACACCCAGAACTAAAGTCTTTCTTAAAGTGCCCATGTCTCCTGCGGAGCCCGTCTATCCCCATGGTCCTTACGGAGTCCACAGCATCCTCTAGGACGTTAGAGAAAATAGGATTTTAATACCTACCGGTAAATCCTTTTCTCTTAGTCCGTAGAGGATGCTGGGCACCCGTCCCAGTGCGTACTGTGTCTGCAGTTATTAAATGGCCCTTAACTCCAGAACATTTATGTGGAGATGAAAACATCCAAGGAAGACTTGACCATCTTCCTTGGATGTTTTCCCCCTGTGTGACTGCTCTCCAGCCTCGGAGGGTTGCATCCGTGGTCCCTAGGATCCCGTCCTGGATCCCGAACCATCGCCCCTCTAGGTGGTGAGAACTGTGCAGCCACCAATGGAGTGAGATTCTGGTCTTGGAAGACAGGATTATCCTCCGGTGCATGTGTAGGTGGGATCCGGACCACTTGTCCAACAGGTCCCACTGGAACACTCTGGCATGGAACCTGCCAAACTGAATGGCCTCGTAGGCCGCAACCATCTTCCCCAGCAACTGAATGCATTGATGGATTAACACTCTTGCTGGTTTCAGAATTTGTTTGACCAGACTCTGGATCTCCAGAGCCTTTCCACTAGAAGAAAACCTCTTCTGTGTCCAGTATCACTCCCAAAAACAACAACCGCGTCATTGGGACCAACTGCGATTTTGGCAAGTTTAGGAGCCAACCATGTTGTTGAAGAACTGTCAGGGAGAGTAGATGTTTTGCACCAACTGGTCCCTGGATCTCGCCTTTATCAGGAGATCATCCAAGTACGGGATAATTGTGACTCCTTGCTTGCGAAGGAGAACCATCATTTCCGCCATCACCCTGGTGAAAATCCTCGGAGCCGTGGACAGACCAAACGGCAACGTCTGAAATTGGTAATGACAATCCTGAATTGCAAACCTCAGGTAGCTTGATGCAGTGGCTAAATGGGAACATATAAGTAGGCATCCTTTATGTCTACCAAAACCATGAAATCTCCTTTATCCCCCGGACTGGAGATCACTACCCTGAGAGATTCCATCTTGAAATTGAATTTCTTTAGGTAGAAATTAAGGGATTTCAGATTTAAGATTGGTCTGACTGAGCCGTCCGGCTTCGGGACCACGAAGAGGCTTGAATAAAAACCTTCTCCCTGCTGACTAAGGCTGATTTGAACAATCGGTGAGGGGGAACGTCTTGAAACCCCAGTTTGTACCCTTGGGACACTATTTGTAAAACCCACGAGTCCAGGTCCGAATGAATCCAGAACTGACTGAAGAGTTTTAGACGTGCCCCCCACTGGTGCGGGCTCCTGCAAGAGAGCCCCAGCGTCATGCAGTGGATTTGGCAGCAGAGGACGATCTCTGCTCCTGCGATCTTGAAGAGGCTACAGACCTCTTCCCTCTTTTCCTTCCTCTACCTGCAAAGAAAGGGGAATCTTAACTTCTTGCATATCTATTGGGCCGAAATGACTGCGTCAGATAATGATGCGTCTTCATCCGTTGAGAGGGAACATAGGGCAAGAAGGATGACTTACCTGCGGGAGCTGCCGAGATCAAATTAACTAGGCCGTCGCCAAACAAGGCTTCACCTTCATAGGGAAGAGACTCCCTTTCTTCTTGGAGTCAGCATCAGCATTCCCTTGGTGAATCCACAATGCCCTCCTATCCGAGACTGCCATGAAATTGGCCCGTGAGCACTTGTGCCCGGTGTAGGATTTTTAAATATGTGTAGTTTACTGTATGCAAGGGTTTAAAACCTTTTAGGAACTGAGCTCTAAGGTGTATTACATGTAGTTTAAAAAAAACAAAAAAGGTTTATTTTATGGCAGTAGTTTCCAAACTGGGGTTCTTGCACTGGTAGCATAGTTTGGTGGTCCAGGACCAATTAAAATTATTTATACTTTATTAAATTGGCAAAACCATTCCCTCACAACATAACTGAACCTGAGGATGACATGCTATAAACACAATTTACTTAATTTTATATTTTTTTCTGAATTTCTCAATAAAAAAAACTTTGGCCTAGGGGTGCCGTGAAACAAATTTTGATACTCTAGGGCAGGGGTGTCAAACCCATGGGCCGCATGCCGCCCCCAATGCATCCTTTTGTGGCCCACAGGCCGGGGTCCGGCAGGGGTCCGACAGGGGTCCTTTTGTGGCCCGATCACCTTGCTTAGAGCGAGGGCAGGAGAGTGCAGCCAGAGTCTTTGCTTTCTATGTGCGGCACCATCTTCCCTAAGAGATCACCGGGAAGATAGTGCCCCTTCCACTGGCTACAGCACAGGTATACTGGGGTGGGGTAGCAAACTGGGGGCCCCAATGGGCCCCTCCAGCAGTCCCTCTACCAAAACACGTCTTTTGGTGGTTTTGCGGTGTTGTTATAACTACATGGTGACGATACTGTAGCACAGAGATTTTCAACCATTTACAACTCACGTCACACAGAACAAGATTTAAATATTGACAAGGCACACTGAAATATAATGGTGATGCATGGTGCAGTATCGTGTCCTAGGATGTCATGTCGCAGCTTCTCCATAGGTAACGCCTGAACAGGCCCGGTGACAGGGGGGACAAAGGGGACACTTGTTCATGGCTCCAAGTATTAAGAACAGAAATAATGGGGCCACAGTGCCAATATTGCTTTTTAAAGTGTATCCACCAACTGCTCAATTTAAGCAGGAAAACAATTAACAGGCCAACTAAACCCTCCCCCCTCCTTTTACCCCATCACTTTGTCCAGTCCCTGTGGTCCATACTGTATTGCCATTATTATGCATGTTGCTGTGCTGGCCCTTTTCTGAATGTCCCTGCCACCGCCACCGAAGAGCTGGATAGCCCAGTATGAAAACCACCTGCCAGCCTCACTGACGGTCCGAGTCAAAGGCTCCATTTTTTTTTAAAGATCCCTCTGCCAAGTTTAGGGGGGGTTGAGGGGGCCCCTTATATTAAGGCTGAATCGAACAAACGGAATTCTCCCATAGGGAGCCGTACACACTAACTGATTGCGCCACAGAGACACTTTGCAAAAGTACATACTGACAAATGCTAATAAGCATTCATCTAAAACGTTTCCTAGAAAAACTAAAAAAAGTCAATAATCTGGAGAGTTTTTGTAAGATGTTTCTTCTATCAACCAACGAAGAAACACATTGGTACTTTCCCATGATGAGTGAGTGCTTCAGGATCTCTTGCACTTACATGTGCAGCAGAGTACAGCAATGGAAGCATGCTGGGCCCATAACCCAGAGGTAGGCAGATTGAAACTATCCTCTGCTATATGCATTTTTTTGTTTGTTAATTAAAGTAATCCAAAACTGGGATTGATATTTTGTCTCTTTTATTTTTACTTAAAGTACAATAACTTTTACCATTTTAATTTGTTTTAATAGTATATTGACAGTATTGTTTTCTTTCAAAAATCCACTTCATTTTCTTTACCCTATTATTAAAATGGTAATTGACAAAAACAAACTACATTGTCACCAGAAGAGCAATACAAAATGTACAAGTGATATATTAAAATCATCTTTCCAGCTTGAATTTCAATGATGCATTGGGGCAACGATTTTGTGAGAAACATCTTCACCCTTAAATAAAGATTTTCTTAATTCCTTACCTGTGTGCTAATTAGATATCACCTTGTTTTCACATTAAACAGACTTCCACATGAGAAAGCAGCAAGGATGCAGTGGCGTTAATGTTTCCTGGTGTCAACCTGTATTATTTCAGTAGACATTGAAATGAGGATGCATCTTGCTGCCTTTCCAATGAAGCAAGTTTAATTTAGTAATAGGTGAAAAACCATCCTTACAAAGGGGTTAATCAGAGACTTGGCTTTGTGGACACTTTTCAGAGAACAAATTTGTTAGCATAAAAATAAAGCCAGAAAATAAAGAGCTGTTTAATCACTCAATTGGATTTTTCTGCCAGCATATTTTTTTTCTCTGCAACCCACTGCTAAATTGTGCTTCCTAGCTGTTTTTATAAAATCACTGAATCAAATCTAACTCTGATTACATCAGAGAAGGCCAGGTACCCTACACCATAACAGGGGGTTTGAAATTTTGACTTGTCTACTTAAAGATCACCAAAATCTGATAAGGTCAATTAGGTCCCTGGGTGGGATTGAACCACCAACCTTTTGGTTAATAGCCGTACATACTAACTGATTGTGCCACAGAGACACTTTGCAAAAGTCCATACTGACAAAGGCTAATAAGCATTCATCTAAAACGTTTCCTAGAAAAACTTTAAAACAGGGCTGGCCAAACCGGTCCTCGAGATCTTCCAACAGTTCATGTTTTCCAGGCCTCCTGGAGATCTGTAGAATGGTCAGTTAGGAATGAATGCAGCACATCTTAATTAGTAATGACTACACCTGTGCACCAGCTAGGTAGTCTAGAAAATGTGAACTGTTAGTAGATCTCGAGGACTGGTTTGGCCAGCCCTGCTTTAAAAAGTCAATAATCTGGAGAGTTTTTGTAAGATGTTTCTTCCATCAACCAACGAAGAAACACATTGGTACTTTCCCATGATGAGTGAGTGCTTCAGGATCTCTTGAACTTACATGTGCAGCAGAGTACTGCAATGGAAGCATGCTGGGCCCATAACCCAGAGGTAGGCAGATTGAAACTATCCTCTGCTATATGCATTTTTTTTTTGTTAATTAAAGTAATCCAAAACTGGGATTGATATTTTGTCTCTTTTATTTTTACTTAAAGTACAATAACTTTTACCATTTTAATTTGTTTTAATAGTATATTGACAGTATTGTTTTCTTTCAAAAATCCACTTCATTTTCTTTACCCTATTATTAAAATGGTAATTGACAAAAACAAACTACATTGTCACCAGAAGAGCAATACAAAATGTACAAGTGATATATTAAAATCATCTTTCCAGCTTGAATTTCAATGATGCATTGGGGCAACGATTTTGTGAGAAACATCTTCACCCTTAAATAAAGATTTTCTTAATTCCTTACCTGTGTGCTAATTAGATATCACCTTGTTTTCACATTAAACAGACTTCCACATGAGAAAGCAGCAAGGATGCAGTGGCGTTAATGTTTCCTGGTGTCAACCTGTATTATTTCAGTAGACATTGAAATGAGGATGCATCTTGCTGCCTTTCCAATGAAGCAAGTTTAATTTAGTAATAGGTGAAAAACCATCCCTACAAAGGTGTTAATCAGAGACTTGGCTTTGTGGACACTTTTCAGAGAACAAATTTGTTAGCATAAAAATAAAGCCAGAAAATGAAGAGCTGTTTAATCACGCAATTTGATTTTTTTGCCAGCATATTTCTTTTTCTCTGCAACCCACTGCTAAATTGTGCTTCCTAGATGTTTTTATAAAATCACTGAATCAAATCTAACTCTGATTACATCAGAGAAGGCCAGGTACCCTACACCATAACAGGGGGTATGAAATTTGACTTGTCTACTTAAAGATCACCAAAATCTGATAACAAGGTCAATTAGGTCCCTGGGTGGGATTGAACCTCAACGCAACATCAGCAGGGGGCCCTGGCCTCATCACCATCCCAGGTCTTTCTCATGTATGTATCATGTATGTGTGTGTGATATATGTATGAATCATATATGTTTGTGATATATATATATATATATATATATTCCATAGACAAAAAACCTTACGGTTTCACATGTCCCATTAAGGCTTCTTAGACATGATCGAAATTTCAGAAGCCTGTTGTAACTCTT
This sequence comes from Pseudophryne corroboree, assembly GCF_028390025.1. NCBI lineage: Eukaryota > Metazoa > Chordata > Amphibia > Anura > Myobatrachidae > Pseudophryne > Pseudophryne corroboree. The sequence goes on from NW_026970311.1 coordinate 98,707, forward strand.
CCACTCAAACTCCAAAAAGCAATGAAATTCCGATCATTAAGGCTGACGCCTTAATGGACGTGTTCCTTGCGCAATACAGATATGGTATGCCATCACAGCCTGTGGGTAAGTGCAGATTCAGCACTCTCACAGAGTGAGATTGCTGTCACTCACACAATGGTGGAGCTGCTAATTCACAGATTTGTGTGCTCATTGGAATACACACATGCAGTCTATGCAACTGAAGGTCTGAGCAGTTTTGTGGTGCTCCCATCCCACACAGTGCCCACAACCATCCCATTCAGTCAACACAACAAAGCCACCTTGTTACAACATCCTTCTAACTCCATACATCCATCTCACTTAGTATACACATTTAGCTCCCTCAAACATCTTGGTTAATTGCTAAACTATAATACCCCATCTACGGTCTATGCATCTACACTTACTTCCCCTATACACCCCCATGCTGCCCGGTCTTCCCCAATCCCTACTGCTGTGTTCTCCCATCTGTGCTAGTCTGTACTAACTTATCTGTACCATCTGTCTTTCCCCACCTGTGCATTGTCTGTACCACCGTTTCCTTCTCTCTGTGCTGCTCAGTGTTTCCTTCTTCAACGTCACTCCGCCTCCTCCAGTACATGGCACACTGTCTTCTCTCCCATCTGCACCAGTTTTCTACCCATCCATGCCAGTGTTTTCAACCCATCTGCACCATTTCCCCCATCTGCACCGCTCTGTCTCCCTTCCCATACTTGCTGCTTAATCTACCCCCTATCCACACCACTCTTACCCTATTCATGTAGCTGACATCCTGAAGGTAAATTTAGTGGATCCTGCGCTCTTGGCAGGGGGATAACCGCCACAGCCCACCCCCCAGTGGTCCGGAAACGCCTCCGTTGTGCAGACCATGCCCTGCCAATGGCATTCTAACGCTGTTTGCACGCCCCCCTCCTTCCCCGCAACCACCTCTGCCTATCAATCAGGCAGGGTGATAGCATCTCACTGGGCTCCTGGGGTACGCACGCGCAGTGCGGCCATTGCACGTGCGCACCTCACAAACTAATTCAGACTGCAATCGCTGCTGCTGCTGCGGTCTGAATTACCCCCTGTGTTTCTCTGTCCCCCCCATTAGTGCTGCTTAGTGTTCCCTCTATCCACACACTTCTGTTCCCCCATCCACACCGCTCTCCTCCCTCCAATCAACAACACTCTTACCTCATCTGAGCAGCTTTGTCTTCCGCTCAGACCTTCAGTTGCATAGACTGCATGTGTGTATTCCAATGAGCACACAAATCTGTGAATTAGCAGCTCCACCATTGTGTGAGTGACAGCAATCTCACTCTGTGAGAGTGCTGAATCTGCACTTACCCACAGGCTGTGATGGCATACCATATCTGTATTGCGCAAGGAACACGTCCATTAAGGCGTCAGCCTTAATGATTGGAATTTCATTGCTTTTTGGAGTTTGAGTGGAAGAGTTACAACAGGTTTCTGAAATTTCGATCATGTCTAAGAAGCCTTAATGGGACATGTGAAACCGTAAGGTTTTTTGTCTATGGAATTTCATCGCTTTTTTTAAATTTTTTTTTTTTATTCAGAAATGTAAAATTTCACTTAAAGAATAAACATTTGATTTTTTAAATGTTTAATGAAAATGTTCGTATAACATCACTGTTCTGTGCAAAATTATTTTATTAACCAAACCAAATTGTTTAAGGTCCGTACACACTTAACGATTTAATGAGCGACGTCGCTCATTTTATCGTTAAGTGTGTATGCAGCCAGCGACAAACGATGCGCGGCCCCGCGGGTCGGCAACAATCTTCGCTGTCGGTAGGGCATGCAGGAAGGATGTGGACTGTCGTCCACGACCTTCATGCAGGGCTGGCGGGGGCGTGACGTCACTGAGCGATATGAGCGGTCATATCGCTCAGTGTGTACAGTCGGCCGCCGGCCGGCCCGGGAGGGGAAACATTAGACGATGTAGCTCACAGAGCGACATCGTTTAATGTGTACGGGCCTTTAGACTTTGGTCAAAATATTTTGCTGCCTTTGCAGCTGATGCAGGGAGGGGGGTAGGCGGCAGCAGCCTGTAACTGAGGCTGGAGGTAGGCGTGAAATGCATTGCTTGTACGTGTGAGTGCGTGGTGTCAGGTGCTGCGCGTGTATATGTGTGTGTGTGTCAGGTGCTGCCTGTGTATGTGTGTGTCAGCTCCTGTGTGTATGTGTGTGTCAGGTGCTGCGTGTATATATGAGTGTGTCTGATGGTGCGTGTGTATGCGTCAGCTGCCGCACGTGTGTGTGTGTGTGTGTGTCAGGTGTTGCGGGTGTATATGTGTGTGAGTATCAGGTGCTCCGCGTGTGTACAAGTGTATGTCTGGTGCTGTGCATGAATACGTATGTCTGTGTCAGGTGATGCGCGTGTACATGAGTGTGCGTCAGGTGCTGCGCGTGTACATGAGTGTGCATTAGGTGCTGCGCGTGTACATGAGTGTGCGTCAGGTGCTGCGTGTGTACATGAGTGTGCGTCAGGTGCTGCGCGTGTACATGTGTGTGCGTCAGGTGCTGCGCGTGTACATGTGTGTGCCTCAGGTGCTGCACGTGTCTATGTGTGTGTGAGTAAGGCACTGCGTGTGTATGTGTGTGTCTGATGGTGTGCGTGTATATGTATGTGTCAGGTGCTGCGTGTATATGCATGTGTCAGGTGCTGCGTGTATATGCATGTGTCAGGTGCTGCATGTTTATTTTATTGTGTCTGATGGTACGTGTGTGTGTCAGGTGCCGCACGTGTATGTGTGTGTGTGTCAGGTGTTGCGCGTGTATGTGTGGGTCAGGTGCTGCATGTTTATTTTATTGTGTCTGATGCTACGTGTGTGTGTGTGTGTGTGTCAGGTGCCGCACGTGTATGTGTGTGTGTCAGGTGTTGCGCGTGTATGTGTGGGTCAGGTGCTGCATGTTTATTTTATTGTGTCTGATGCTACGTGTGTGTGTGTCAGGTGCCGCACGTGTATGTGTGTGTGTCAGGTATTGCGCGTGTATGTGTGTGTCAGGTGCCGCGCGTGTATGTGTGTGTCAGGTGCCGTTCCCCTTCTTCCCATCCCAGCTCTCTCTGTAGAATACAGCTCTGCACCCAGAGAGAGGGAAAGACTAGGGGGCTGATCACTGCACTGCTCACTTTTTGGTCATGAGTTCGGCCTCCTGTTTCTTCCAGTGCTGTGTTCCTGCAGCCTAGCCCTCCCTGTTGTGCCAGAGAATCAGCCCTTCCTTCCCCTGACAGAGAGAGAGAGCCCGAGGCAGATACACTCTTCCCGTAGCTGGCCTACCCCCAGTACTTCAGCACTGGCTATGCGGCAGTCAACAAAGGAGACCAGCAGGGGGTTCTGGCAGCATCAACTGTGGCCGCAGCTGGATCGGGGAGGCCTGCAGTGTCTGAGGTGGGCAACACTTCCTCCGCCGCTGTCACCTTCCCCTGCCGGAGAGAAAGCCAGAGACATACCCTTCCCGCAGCTGGGATACCCCTAGTACCTCAGCGCTGGACAGGCAGAAGTCTATGGAGGGGACCGGCAGGGGTTTCGGGCCGCAGCAGTAGCAGCGGCCGCAGTCAGATCAGGGAGGCCTGCAGGGTCAGAACTGGGCAGCACTTCCACCAACACTGTCACCTCTGTGCTGGGCATGTACACCAGTCCGTACGGACGGAGGTGTCCACAACAGGCAGCAGTATAATGAGTCAGACAAACTCATTACACGCTGCCCACTGCTGCGCCGCATGCCCTCGATGGAGGAAGCCTAGATGCGGTCCCTAGCGGCAGCGAGGGAGAAGGGTGATCACATCACCCTTCAACCCGGCACCTCACAATCAGCTGGGGATCTGCAGTAGCTTCATCTCTCTCTTCCTCTCCCTCTCTGACAGCACAGCAGCCCCTCTGGGTCCCATGTAGCTCTGCCCCCCAGTTCACTCGGCCTCTCCTGATTAAAAAGAAAATAAGAGCCTGACCTGCTGCTCAGATGCGAGGAGGGGACGGGCGGTAGGTCCTCTGTGAGTACACTACACAGTCAAAATTAACTCTGACTCCTCACAACAGTGTGGACTGCAGGCGACGTCAGATGCCAATTTGGGTGTGCTTGCCGCACTACCTGCCCATCAAGCCCAACGTGGCATTTTGTATTAGGAACCCTATAACAGCATTCCGACATCCCTCCCTATGACGCTGCCATCCATACATTGCCGCTCTCATACATCCGTACACCGCCACTCTCATACATCCGCACACTGCCGCTCTCACACAACTGTACACTGTTGCTCTCATACATCCATACACTGCCGCTCTCATACATCCGTACAACCCCGCTCTCATACATCCGTACAACCCCGCTCTCATACATCCGTACAACCCCGCACTCTTACAGCCGCACTCTTACAGCCGTACTCTTACAGCCGTACTCTTACAGCCGCACACTGCCGCACTCTTACAGCCGCACACCGCCGCACGCATACAGCCGCACACCATCGCACTCATACAGCCGCACACGACGCAGTTATACAGCCGTACATTGCCGCTCTCATACATCCGCACACTGCCGCTCTCATACATCCGCACACTGCCGCTCACATCTATACATACATAGCCTCCATACATCTACACATCCAATCCCCGCGCAAGGGAACACTGAAATCACTATCACTTTTCCCCGGGGTGTGACCACAGCCAGCCACTACTCCGGCCACCTTCTTGTGACACCAAAATGCATCTTACCTATCATCAGGGTGGTGCTGCTGCTGGGGGCAGGTTGCTGCCTCAGTCTCCTAGTTGGTGCTGCGATTGGAGGGGGTACTGCTTCCCTGTGCTGCCACTGTCTCCCGGATCATCGTGCCGCTGGCTGAATTGCAGCTTGACGCTACTGCTGCCGGGAGTAACAGCTTCCTGACTGTTGTTGCTGGTGGCTGCCTACTGCTCATTGCCGCCGGAACACTGACCGGCTCAGCAGTGATGCTGGCGGAGGAGTAGTGGCGGTGGGGTGGTGCCTGCTCCCTTCCCTCGAGCATGCCGCAGTGTAAAAAAATAAATAATAGAGAGCATACCAGGGTGAGAGTCTGTATGGATCACAGTGATTACACGGGGCACAGGATAAGGACACCTTGCTGTGAGGGGCTCTGCCCACACAGATTGCTGCACCCTCTCTGATGTCAGCCGCTGCCCTCTCGTTCTCTGGGCGGCCAGTTCCAGTGTGAGGTAGGAGAGGAAGAGAACACACAGGTGTTAGGCGCCGTGGTCCGCGATGTCCTCGCGGCCCGGCGCCTAGCAACTAGGGACGCCGAGTGTGCTAGCCGCCGGCTCCCTAGCAACGCTAGGACGCCGGGCGCGCTGAGCCGCCTGGACCCTAGCAACGGGGACGCCACGGACGGACTGCGCTCCCCTTGCAGGGTCAATCAAGTGAACTACACACACACACTTGTCTTCTGGTCGTGCAGCAAGGCAGCTGCACGGCATTGTGCTAATCAGGCTCTGAACTTCTGATTGAAGGACTCCCTGCTAAATACCTTCTCAGTGCTTCACACAGACGCCGGTAATAGCTTCCTGCATGCTGCTTTGGTTTGCTGACGTCTGTTCCAGTTCTGCTGTGTCCGGTCATTCCTGTCCTCAGAGTTCCTGAATCTTAGTGTTGTCATCTCTTCCCAAGGAGTCTTCCAGTCCTCATTTACCCGCAACAGTCGCTAGAGGATCTCGTGTGGTTTTCGTGAGTGGCGGCTCTGCCGCGTGCTGCGGCCTAGGCCGCTTTATTTTGTATTCTGTGTTGGTGCATTTGCGGAGGTTTACGCTCCCACACTCCTCTCCGGAACTCGCCGGTGCCGGGTAGAAGAGTGGACAAGTGGGTATTTTGGTTGTCCTTTTCCCTGGCGGTTTTCCGCACATACTCTAGTTTAAAGTTAGTTTTGAGCCCCTGGCTTTGTTGTTTAGTAGAGGGCCCCTTGTTATCACCCTGTCTCGGATTTCTCTTGGTCTCCCATTAAGACCTGAGGGGGCATCGGAGTTGGGCAGACGTAATCCGCCCTTCAAACGCGGCTGCCATGGGCCCAAGCAACCATAGTCTCGCAAGAGATTTCTGACAGCACGGGCGAGACAACGGAGATAGGGCGCCAGGGGCTATTCCCGTTCCCACTCCCTTTCCAAGCATTACGTTCCAGTACTCAGGTCCTTGCTATAAGATATCCCCTGACCAGAGTATTGGAATCATAACAACAGGAGAGCAGCCCTGATATATAACAGAGGTGGAAGTTCTATAGGCAGCAGAGACGGAGACCAGCCAGCCAGTCTCCCAGTGCCCTGATCACTACACGCCGCCAGCACAGCATTACAGGAGGGTCCTATAGTGCTGCCCTGAGCTAACAGGTGTGTGTACCAGTGTGCTGCGCCCTGGTGTCTCTGAGAGGGGTGAGGTCACCGTGCCGCTTTAGTATATGGCTTTTCCTTAGTACTGTAAGTTACAGCCCTGCACTAGTAGTGGCAACTCTGCCCTATGTGAACCTGTGAGGTTATTTTCCTATTTACAGAATAACCGGGGAGAAGGCGGCCATATTGCGGCTCTCAAGAGAAGGCACTCTAGTACACCCCCTGCTGGCGGCCACTGCGCAGGCGCAACAAATTGAAATGCCCGATCTCTATAATGGGGCATATTTCTCTTAATTAAAAAAAACCTGTAACTTTCTGAAAAACCACAACCCCAAAAGGCACTTCACAGGGACATGCTCTATCTAATAAAACAAACCCCAAGTCATATATATATATATATATATATATATAAAATTAGATTTTACTCACCGGTAAATCTATTTCTCGTAGTCCGTAGTGGATGCTGGGACTCCGTAAGGACCATGGGGAATAGCGGCTCCGCAGGAGACTTGGCACAACTAAAGAGAGCTTTAGGACTACCTGGTGTGCACTGGCTCCTCCCCCTATGACCCTCCTCCAGACCTCAGTTAGGATACTGTGCCCGGAAGAGCTGACACTAAGGAAGGATTTTGAATCCCGGGTAAGACTCATACCAGCCACACCAATCACACCGTACAACTCGTGATATTATACCCAGTTAACAGTATGACAACAACGGAGCCTCTGCACAGATGGCTCTCAACAATAACCCTTTTGTTAACAATAACTATGTACAAGTACTTGGGATGGGCGCCCAGCATCCACTACGGACTACGAGAAATAGATTTACCGGTGAGTAAAATCTTATTTCTCTGACGTCCTAGTGGATGCTGGGAACTCCGTAAGGACCATGGGGAATAGCGGCTCCGCAGGAGACTGGGCACAAAAAGTAAAAGCTTTAGACTAGCTGGTGTGCACTGGCTCCTCCCCCTATGACCCTCCTCCAAGCCACAGTTAGATTTTTGTGCCCGAACGAGAAGGGTGCAAGCTAGGTGGCTCTCCTGAGCTGCTTAGAAGTAAAAGTTTAAATAGGTTTTTTATTTTCAGTGAGTCCTGCTGGCAACAGGCTCACTGCATCGTGGGACTAAGGGGAGAAGAAGCGAACTCACCTGACTGCAGAGTGGATTGGGCTTCTTGGCTACTGGACATTAGCTCCAGAGGGACGATCACAGGTTCAGCCTGGATGGGTCCCGGAGCCGTGCCGCCGGCCCCCTTACAGAGCCAGAAGAGCGAAGAGGTCCGGAGAAAGCGGCGGCAGAAGACGTTCCTGTCTTCAAATAAGGTAGCGCACAGCACTGCAGCTGTGCGCCATTGCTCTCTGCACACTTCACACTCCGGTCACTGAGGGTGCAGGGCGCTGGGGGGGAGCGCCCTGAGACGCAATAAAAACAATATAAAAACCTTATATGGCTAAAAAAAATGCATCACATATAGCTCCTGGGCTATATGGATGCATTTATCTCCTGCCAGTTTCCTGAAAAAAGCGGGAGAAAAGGCCGCCGTGAAGGGGGCGGAGCCTTTCTCCTCAGCACACAAGCGCCATTTTCTTTCACAGCTCCGCTGGAAGGACGGCTCCCTGACTCTCCCCTGCAGTCCTGCACTACAGAAACAGGGTAAAACAGAGAGGGAGGCACTATTGGCAGCTAATATATAAATACAGCAGCTATAACAGGGAGTAACACTTATATAAGGTTATCCCTGTATATATATAGCGCTCTGGTGTGTGCTGGCAAACTCTCCCTCTGTCTCCCCAAAGGGCTAGTGGGGTCCTGTCCTCTATCAGAGCATTCCCTGTGTGTGTGCTGGGTGTCGGTACGATTGTGTCGACATGTATGAGGAGGAAAATGATGTGGAAGCAGAGCAATTGCCTGTGTTAGTGATGTCACCCCCTAGGGGGTCGACACCTGACTGGATGGTAGTAATTAAAGAATTACGTGACAATGTCAGCACTTTGCAAAAAACTGAACATAGGCCAGGGCCTCAGCCGTTCCTTGCCACTCCGTGTGGTAAATGGCATATTGGCAAGTTTACGCTTCTCCTCCGACAATTTTATTTTAGGTTTTGGAGTCCTTTTTTTTCTGATATTTGGTGTTTTGGATTTGACATGCTCTGTACTATGACATTGGGCATCGGCCTTGGCAGACGACGTTGCTGGCATTTCATCGTCTCGGCCATGACTAGTGGCAGCAGCTTCAGCACGAGGTGGAAGTGGATCTTGATCTTTCCCTAATTTTGGAACCTCAACTTTTTTGTTCTCCATATTTTATAGGCAGAACTAAAAGGCACCTCAGGTAAACAATGGAGATGGATGGATTGGATACTAGTATACAATTATGGACGGACTGCCACGGTTAGGTGGTATAAAAAAACCACGGTTAGGTGGTATATATTATAATAATAATACAATTATGGATGGACGGACTGCCTGCCGACTGCCGACACAGAGGTAGCCACAGCCGTGAACTACCGCACTGTACACTGGTTGATAAAGAGATAGTAGTATACTCGTAACAACTAGTATGACACTATGACGACGGTATAAAGAATGGAAAAAAAACCACGGTTAGGTGGTATATATTATAATAATAATACAATTATGGATGGACGGACTGCCTGCCGACTGCCGACACAGAGGTAGCCACAGCCGTGAACTACCGCACTGTACACTGGTTGATAAAGAGATAGTAGTATACTCGTAACAACTAGTATGACACTATGACGACGGTATAAAGAATGAAAAAAAAACCACGGTTAGGTGGTATATATTATAATAATAATACAATTATGGATGGACGGACTGCCTGCCGACTGCCGACACAGAGGTAGCCACAGCCGTGAACTACCGCACTGTACACTGGTTGATAAAGAGATAGTAGTATACTCGTAACAACTAGTATGACACTATGACGACGGTATAAAGAATGAAAAAAAAACCACGGTTAGGTGGTATATATTATAATAATAATACAATTATGGATGGACGGACTGCCTGCCGACTGCCGACACAGAGGTAGCCACAGCCGTGAACTACCGCACTGTACACTGGTTGATAAAGAGATAGTAGTATACTCGTAACAACTAGTATGACACTATGACGACGGTATAAAGAATGAAAAAAAAACCACGGTTAGGTGGTATATATTATAATAATAATACAATTATGGATGGACGGACTGCCTGCCGACTGCCGACACAGAGGTAGCCACAGCCGTGAACTACCGCACTGTACACTGGTTGATAAAGAGATAGTAGTATACTCGTAACAATTAGGATGACACTATGACGGTATAAAGAATGAAAAAAAAAACCACGGTTAGGTGGTAGGTATATAATAATAAATAATACAATTCTGGTCGGACGGACTGCCTGCCGTGTGCCGACACAGAGGTAGCCACAGCCGTGAACTACCGCACTGTACACTGGTTGATAAAGAGATAGTAGTATACTCGTAACAATTAGGATGACACTATGACGGTATAAAGAATGAAAAAAAAAACCACGGTTAGGTGGTAGGTATATAATAATAAATAATACAATTCTGGTCGGACGGACTGCCTGCCGTGTGCCGACACAGAGGTAGCCACAGCCGTGAACTACCGCACTGTACACTGGTTGATAAAGAGATAGTAGTATACTCGTAACAATTAGGATGACACTATGACGGTATAAAGAATGAAAAAAAAAACCACGGTTAGGTGGTAGGTATATAATAATAAATAATACAATTCTGGTCGGACGGACTGCCTGCCGTGTGCCGACACAGAGGTAGCCACAGCCGTGAACTACCGCACTGTACACTGGTTGATAAAGAGATAGTAGTATACTCGTAACAATTAGGATGACACTATGACGGTATAAAGAATGAAAAAAAAAACCACGGTTAGGTGGTAGGTATATAATAATAAATAATACAATTCTGGTCGGACGGACTGCCTGCCGTGTGCCGACACAGAGGTAGCCACAGCCGTGAACTACCGCACTGTACACTGGTTGATAAAGAGATAGTAGTATACTCGTAACAATTAGGATGACACTATGACGGTATAAAGAATGAAAAAAAAACCACGGTTAGGTGGTAGGTATATAATAATAAATAATACAATTCTGGTCGGACGGACTGCCTGCCGTGTGCCGACACAGAGGTAGCCACAGCCGTGAACTACCGCACTGTACACTGGTTGATAAAGAGATAGTAGTATACTCGTAACAATTAGGATGACACTATGACGGTATAAAGAATGAAAAAAAAACCACGGTTAGGTGGTAGGTATATAATAATAAATAATACAATTCTGGTCGGACGGACTGCCTGCCGTGTGCCGACACAGAGGTAGCCACAGCCGTGAACTACCGCACTGTACACTGGTTGATAAAGAGATAGTAGTATACTCGTAACAATTAGGATGACACTATGACGGTATAAAGAATGAAAAAAAAAAACCACGGTTAGGTGGTAGGTATATAATAATAAATAATACAATTCTGGTCGGACGGACTGCCTGCCGTGTGCCGACACAGAGGTAGCCACAGCCGTGAACTACCGCACTGTACACTGGTTGATAAAGAGATAGTAGTATACTCGTAACAATTAGGATGACACTATGACGGTATAAAGAATGAAAAAAAAAACCACGGTTAGGTGGTAGGTATATAATAATAAATAATACAATTCTGGTCGGACGGACTGCCTGCCGTGTGCCGACACAGAGGTAGCCACAGCCGTGAACTACCGCACTGTACACTGGTTGATAAAGAGATAGTAGTATACTCGTAACAATTAGGATGACACTATGACGGTATAAAGAATGAAAAAAAAACCACGGTTAGGTGGTAGGTATATAATAATAAATAATACAATTCTGGTCGGACGGACTGCCTGCCGTGTGCCGACACAGAGGTAGCCACAGCCGTGAACTACCGCACTGTACTGTGTCTGCTGCTAATATAGACTGGTTGATATTTAAAGAGATATTAGTAGTATACAACAATACTATACTGGTGGTCAGGCACTGGTCACCACTCCTGCAGCAAAAGTGTGCACTGTTAATTTATATAATTGTACTCCTGGCTCCTGCTAACAACCTGCAGTGCTCCCCAGTCTCCCCCACAATTAATTATAAGCTTTTAATTTATACATTGATGACTGTGCAGCACACTGGGCTGAGCTGAGTGCACACAGACTGAGTCACACTGTGTGACTGACTGTGCTGTGTATCGTTTTTTTTTTCAGGCAGAGAACGGATATAGCAGAGAGAAGTGAACGGATATATTATATTAAATAAAAGTTAACTAGCAACTGCACTGGTCACTGACTGTGGTAAACTAACTCTGTCTGCGACTCTGCACAATCTCTCTCTCTCTATCTAATCTATCTCTATTCTAATGGAGAGGACGCCAGACACGTCCTCTCCCTATCAATCTCAATGCACGAGTGAAAATGGCGGCGACGCGCGGCTCCTTATATAGAATCCGAGTCTCGCGATAGAATCCGAGCCTCGCGAGAATCCGACAGCGTCATGATGACGTTCGGGCGCGCTCGGGTTAACCGAGCAAGGCGGGAAGATCCGAGTCGCTCGGACCCGTGAAAAAAAACATGAAGTTCGGGCGGGTTCGGATTCCGAGGAACCGAACCCGCTCATCTCTATAAGATAGTGCTACTGTGTGGCGTATTTTGATTTGGGGTGCTATTGTGTGGCCATGCCCCTTCCTTGTGATACCACACCTTCTTTTTTTAAGGAGCGCACTGTCCCTTTATTAAGTATTGGAGAGAGGGCCCAAATTAATAGTTTGCAGGGAGGCGCCAAACACCCTAGCACTGGCCCTTTGGTAGGGGACAGGATTTGCTTCTGCTTGTGCACATATGTTATGATTGCCAGCCAACAGCACTGGTTTTGCCTATAACACTAACTATAAATATTTTGAATTGGTCCTGGACCACCAATCCAAGGCACCCCTGCAAGTGTCCTGAGGCACCCCAGGGTGCAGTTTGAGAACCACTGGTCTAGTGAGTACCCAGGATAATTATTGTAGCTGGTCTGCGGGTAACAGCTCTCAGATCCACTTCTAGAAAAAATGCAGCAATGTAATTTGAGTGACAAACTGCAGAGATGAACCCTTTCTGTGACCGCTGCACAGGGATCACACAAACTCTATTCATAGGGCTGACTTCACTTAGGGGAGATGTTCTCACCCCGCAAAGAAGTGCGAGTATATACCGCACTTACGGTACCATTGGATTTACAGATATTTTCTTGCAATACACTATGGGGGTCATTCTGAGTTGATTGCTCGCTAGCAGTTTTTAGCAGCCATGCAAACGCATTGTCGCTGCCCACTGGAGAGTGTATATTCACTTTGGAAAAGTGCGAACACTTGAGCAGCAGAGCGCCTGCAAAATCGTTTCAAAATAAGACCAGCACTGTAGTTACACTTCGTGTGCGTTGATTCTAACAACCGAGGGACGGCTTTTGATGTCACACACCCATCCAGCGAATGCCCAGCCACGTCTGCATTTCTTCTGCCACGCCTGCATTTTTCCAAGCACTCCCTGAAAACGGTCAGTTGACACCCAGAAACGCCCTCTTTCTGTCAATCTCCTTGTGGCCTGTTCTGTGATTGGAATAATCGCTAGAACTAGTGCAAAACCACAATGGACTTTGTACCCGTACGATGCGCATGCACATTACGGAGCATGCGCATGCACAGATTAGCCATTTTTTTTCAACTGATTGCTACGCAGCGAACAACGGCAGCATGCGATCAACTCGGAATGACCCCCTATATACATAGAAACATGGATTTTTACTGCAGGAATTATGGTTAGTTTAGGGGTATCGGTTAGGGTCAACAGAGGTGTAGCTAGGGGTCCAAGCGCCCCTGGCAAAGTAAGGGACTGGCGCCCCCCCTTTCGATAAAGCATTGCAGTCCATTGGCGGTTACCATGTTGGAGCCACAGCAACTGACCCCCTCCCCCACACGCTGCCCTACATCATCGGCTGGGATTCACTGTTGGTGTGAAGCCACTGGGAACAGTCTGGTAGCATTAGCAGCAGTCTGTGTCATAGATAGGGAAGGCAGAAGGTTAACTAGCTAATAGCAGTCTGTTGGCAGCAGAGGCTGGGCGGGGGGCTGAGAATGAGCCAACGCTGATCAGTGTCCAGTCTGCTCAGACAAAAATATTTTGTGATCAGGGCTGGTTCTAGACCAAAGGAGCCAATGGCAAAAATTTCCTTTGGCACCCCCCCCCCCCCCCACACACACACATACACACACACACACCAAAAAAGAACATATCCCAGTTTAACATAACGCTATGTGGTGCAAGGTGTGGAGCTGGTCACTTGTATCAGACCTCTGACATTTGCCTTTTCACCCATATTGCATACTTTTTCTTGCAGGTTGTGTCTTAATTCAAGAAGTGTTCTAAGTACTTCAGCTTAGTATCTTTACTGACCCCTCTTTACCCCACACTACATAACTGACCCCTCTATACCCTACACTACATCACTGACCTTTCTATAACCATCACTGCATTACTGACCCCTCTATACAGTACACTGACCTCTATATACCTGCTAGTACATCCCTGATGCCTATATTCCCTAAGCTAAATCCCTGACGCCTCTATTCCCTACGCTACATCCCTGACGCCTCTATTCCCTATGCTACATCCCTGACGCCTCTATACCCTACGCTACATCCCTGATGCCTCTATTCCCTACGCTACATTCCTGATGCCTCTATAACCTACGCTACATCCCTGACGCCTCTATACCCTACGCTACATCCCTGACGCCTCTATACAGTACAATGCATTACTGATCCCTCTAGACCATACATCCTCATTACATCAGAGAGATAGTGAAACACTGGAAAAAATAAGGATAAAGTGGACTACAGAAACTGATGCTCTAAACAAAGGAGAGAGAGAGAGAGAGAGAGAGAGAGAAAAGCACAAGGGAAAGAGGGCAATCGGAACACCATAGAGAGAGGAGAGATAGAAATGCCTGAAAAAGTAAAGGGGGTTGGGTATGGCATCCGGCGCTCGGGATTCCAGCAGTCACATGATACCTAATCCTAATCCTCTGGGGGGGTGGCGGATAGGGCTAACCCTCAGGGGGTGGCAGCTAGGACTAACCCCCCCCTCCCCTCCTAGTGCCTTCCCTAACACCCGCTCCCCCGGTCCTAACCCTCCCTCCAATACTCGCCTTCGGGATGTTGGCTGTCTGTGTGCCGGCACCAGTCTCCCAAGTGGTGTCAGGATTCCAACATCGGTCAAATGACCGCCGGTATACCGTCTGCCGGGATGGTAAATGTATCCTGAGGACAGGTAGTGAGTGTGGAGGGATAGGTGGTTCAGTAAAATGTAACAGCTCAAACTGCGATCATTCACTGATAAATTGATTTATAGCTCTCCCTTTTTAACCATTGCAGTCATAAAAGCAATGTTTTTTAAACTTTTAAATAAAGCTTGTTAGCATCCCCAGCACACTGTATATGCTGGGAGATGTAGTTCTCAATATGAAAACATTTAATTACTGTATGAACTCTAATTCCCCAACTGAAACCTCTCACAAACACACACTCCTAAATCTAGTACACACACACACACATTTCCCCAGTACTGACAACTCTCATCACTTCCACACACTGACAACTCCCTCCTGCTCCTCTCCCCACTGACACTGACAGCTCCCTCACAGTCACACACATCCTCCACCCCCCCACACACACACTGATAGCACACATGCACAAATCCCCCCCTCCTCGACACTAACTGTCACGGACTGCTTGGGCAGCAGGGGGCAGGCTCTGACTTGAAGTGCTGAAATTCAACAGCTCTCTCGAACTTGCAAGGCATGGCTGTGCAGCTGTCTCCAGCCATCTCCTTGCCCACTGTGTAATTTGTGGCGTTCTCTGATGTTCCCCGCTCTGCCTCTACAACCGGCACATAATGTACAGCAGTGGTGACTCCTGAGTATGGGCCTGGAGAACTCCGCCTACCGGGGGGTAGGGATTAATAATTTCAAAGGGGCAGAGCTAGGAGTGAAGCAGTGGACAGCAGTTGAGGGGCGTTTCAAACTGTAACAGGGTTGGGACAATTTCAGTATCCTTCCCTCACCGTCTAATTGGTCAGTCCCACGCTGATTGCCATAGCGCCCTTTCGAGACTGCAGAACTCTATCCCTTAGCCACGGTTGGCACAGCTGGATGGTGCCCCTGGCAAGTGCCATCCTGGCCAAGGGGTAGATACGCCCCTGAGGGTCAGGGCCAGCAACAGAAATCTCGGGGCCCAGTACACTATCTCTGGGGCCACCTCAACCCCCCCCTTAACTTGGCAGAGGGATCTTTAAAAAAAATGGAGCCTTTGACTCGGACCGTCAGTGAGGCCGGCAGGTGGTTTTCATACTGGGCTATCCAGCTCTTCGGTGGCGGTGGCAGGGACATTCAGAAAAGGGCCAGCACAGCAAAATGCATAATAATGGCAATACAGTATGGACCACAGGGACTGGACAAAGTGATGGGGTAAAAGGAGGGGGGAGGGTTTAGTTGGCCTGTTAATTGTTTTCCTGCTTAAATTGAGCAGTTGGTGGATACACTTTAAAAAGCAATATTGGCACTGTGGCCCCATTATTTCTGTTCTTAATACTTGGAGCCCTGAACAAGTGTCCCCTTTGTCCCCCCTGTCACCGGGCCTGTTCAGGCGTTACCTATGGAGAAGCTGCGACATGACATCCTAGGACACGATACTGCACCATGCATCACCATTATATTTCAGTGTGCCTTGTCAATATTTAAATCTTGTTCTGTGTGACGTGAGTTGTAAATGGTTGAAAATCTCTGTGCTACAGTATCGTCACCATGTAGTTATAACAACACCGCAAAACCACCAAAAGACGTGTTTTGGTAGAGGGACTGCTGGAGGGGCCCATTGGGGCCCCCAGTTTGCTACCCCACCCCAGTATACCTGTGCTGTAGCCAGTGGAAGGGGCACTATCTTCCCGGTGATCTCTTCGGGAAGATGGTGCCGCACATAGAAAGCAAAGACTCTGGCTGCACTCTCCTGCCCTCGCTCTAAGCAAGGTGATCGGGCCACAAAAGGACCCCTGTCGGACCTCGGCCTGTGGGCCACAAAAGGATGCATTGGGGGCGGCATGCGGCCCATGGGTTTGACATCCCTGCCCTAGAGTATCAAAATTTGTTTCACGGCACCCCTAGGCCAAAGTTTTTTTTATTGAGAAATTCAGAAAAAAATATAAAATTAAGTAAATTGTGTTTATAGCATGTCATCCTCAGGTTCAGTTATGTTGTGAGGGAATGGTTTTGCCAATTTAATAAAGTATAAATAATTTTAATTGGTCCTGGACCACCAAACTATGCTACCAGTGCAAGAACCCCAGTTTGGAAACTACTGCCATAAAATAAACCTTTTTTGTTTTTTTTAAACTACATGTAATACACCTTAGATCTCAGTTCCTAAAAGGTTTTAAACCCTTGCATACAGTAAACTACACATATTTAAAAATCCTACACCGGGCACAAGTGCTCACGGGCCAATTTCATGGCAGTCTCGGATAGGAGGGCATTGTGGATTCACCAAGGGAATGCTGATGCTGATGCTGACTCCAAGAAGAAAGGGAGTCTCTTCCCTATGAAGGTGAAGCCTTGTTTGGCGACGGCCTAGTTAATTTGATCTCGGCAGCTCCCGCAGGTAAGTCATCCTTCTTGCCCTATGTTCCCTCTCAACGGATGAAGACGCATCATTATCTGACGCAGTCATTTCGGCCCAATAGATATGCAAGAAGTTAAGATTCCCCTTTCTTTGCAGGTAGAGGAAGGAAAAGAGGGAAGAGGTCTGTAGCCTCTTCAAGATCGCAGGAGCAGAAATCGTCCTCTGCTTCTGCCAAATCCACTGCATGACGCTGGGGCTCTCTTGCAGGAGCCCGCACCAGTGGGGGGCACGTCTAAAACTCTTCAGTCAGTTCTAGATTCATTCGGACCTGGACTCGTGGGTTTTACAAATAGTGTCCCAAGGGTACAAACTGGGGTTTCAAGACGTTCCCCCTCACCGATTGATCAAATCAGCCTTAGTCAGCAGGGAGAAGGTTTTTATTCAAGCCTCTTCGTGGTCCCGAAGCCGGACGGCTCAGTTAGACCAATCTGAAATCTGAAATCCCTTAATTTCTACCTAAAGAAATTCAATTTCAAGATGGAATCTCTCAGGGTAGTGATCTCCAGTCCGGGGGATAAAGGAGATTTCATGGTTTTGGTAGACATAAAGGATGCCTACTTATATGTTCCCATTTAGCCACTGCATCAAGCTACCTGAGGTTTGCAATTCAGGATTGTCATTACCAATTTCAGACGTTGCCGTTTGGTCTGTCCACGGCTCCGAGGATTTTCACCAGGGTGATGGCGGAAATGATGGTCCTCCTTCGCAAGCAAGGAGTCACAATTATCCCGTACTTTGATGATCTCCTGATAAAGGCGAGATCCAGGGACCAGTTGGTGCAAAACATCTACTCTTCCTGACAGTTCTTCAACAACATGGTTGGCTCCTAAACTTGCCAAAATCGCAGTTGGTCCCAATGACGCGGTTGTTGTTTTTGGGAGTGATACTGGACACAGAAGAGGTTTTCTTCTAGTGGAAAGGCTCTGGAGATCAAGAGTCTGGTCAAACAAATTCTGAAACCAGCAAGAGTGTTAATCCATCAATGCATTCAGTTGCTGGGGAAGATGGTTGCGGCCTACGAGGCCATTCAGTTTGGCAGGTTCCATGCCAGAGTGTTCCAGTGGGACCTGTTGGACAAGTGGTCCGGATCCCACCTACACATGCACCGGAGGATAATCCTGTCTTCCAAGACCAGAATCTCACTCCATTGGTGGCTGCACAGTTCTCACCACCTAGAGGGGCGATGGTTCGGGATCCAGGACGGGATCCTAGGGACCACGGATGCAACCCTCCGAGGCTGGAGAGCAGTCACACAGGGGGAAAACATCCAAGGAAGATGGTCAAGTCTTCCTTGGATGTTTTCATCTCCACATAAATGTTCTGGAGTTAAGGGCCATTTAATAACTGCAGACACAGTACGCACTGGGACGGGTGCCCAGCATCCTCTACGGACTAAGAGAAAAGGATTTACCGGTAGGTATTAAAATCCTATTTTCTCTAACGTCCTAGAGGATGCTGGGGACTCCGTAAGGACCATGGGGATAGACGGGCTCCGCAGGAGACATGGGCACTTTAAGAAAGACTTTAGTTCTGGGTGTGCACTGGCTCCTCCCTCTATGCCCCTCCTCCAGACCTCAGTTTGATACTGTACCCAGTGGAGACTGGGTGCTTTTCAGGAGCTCTCCTGAGCTTTCTGACAGAAAGTATTTTGTTAGGTTTTTAATTTTCAGGGAGCACTGCTGGCAACAGACTCCCTCATCGAGGGACTGAGGGGAGAGAAGCAGCCCTACTCTCTGAGTTGCAAGGTCCTGCTTCTTAGGCTACTGGACACCATTAGCTCCAGTGGGATTGGTACGCAGGATCTCACCCTCGCCGACAGTCCCAGAGCCGCGCCGCCGTCCCCCTCGCAGAGCCGGAAGATAGAAGCCGGGTGAGTATGAGAAGAAAAGAAGACTTCAGAGGCGGCAGAAGACTTCATGATCTTCACTGAGGTAACGCACAGCACTGCAGCTGTGCGCCTTTGCTCCCATACACCTCACATACTCTGGTCACTGTAAGGGTGCAGGGCGCAGGGGGGGCGCCCTGGGCAGCAATATAAACCTCTTTCGCAAAAATATAACATATATACAGCTGGGCACTTTATATATGTATAAGCCCCCACCAATTTTTGTTTAAGCGGGACAGAAGCCCGCCTCCGAGGGGGCGGGGCTTCTCCCTCAGCACTCACCAGCGCCATTTTTTCTCCACAGCACCGCTGAGAGGAAGCTCCCCGAACTCTCCCCTGCTTATACCACGTTAGACAAGAGGGTTGAAAAGAGGGGGGGGGGGGGCACATAATTCGCAAATTACATACAGCAGCACTACTGGGCAAACATTAAGTTACTGTTTTATTCCTGGGTTATATAGCGCTGGGGGGTGTGCTGGCATACTCTCTCTCTGTCTCTCCAAAGGGCCTTGTGGGGAAACTGTCTTCAGAAAAAGCATTCCCTGTGTGTGTAGTGTGTCGGTACACGTGTGTCGACATGTCTGAGGAAGAAGGCTATATTAGAGAGGAGCGGGAGCAAATGAATGTGGTGTCTCCGCCGACAGCTGATTGGATGGATATGTGGAATGTTTTAAATGCTAGTGTAAACTCATTGCACAAAAGATTAGACAAGGCAGAAGCTTTGGGACAGTCAGGGTTTAAACCCATGCCTGATCCTATGTTGCAGGGACTGTCAGGGTCTCATAAGCGCCCACTATCCCAGATTGTTGACACAGATACCGACACGGATTCTGACTCCAGTGTCGATTACGATGATGCAAAGTTACAGCCAAAATTGGCAAAATCCATTCGATTTATGATTATGCAATAAAAGATGTTTTGCACATCACAGAGGAACCCCCTGTCGCTGACAAAAGGGTACATATGTACAAGGGTAAGAAGCCTGAGGTAACCTTTCCCCCCTCACACGAGCTGAACGAGTTATGTGAAAAAGCTTGGGAATCTCCAGATAAAAGACTGCAGATTTCCAAAAGGATTCTTATGGCGTATCCTTTCCCATCAACGGATAGGTTACGATGGGAATCCTCCCCTAGGGTGGACAAAGCATTAACACACTTATCCAAGAAGGTAGCCCTCCCGTCCCAGGATACGGCTACCCTCAAAGAGTGTGCTGACCGCAAACAGGAGATTACCCTGAAGTCCATTTATACACATTCAGGTACCTTACTCAGACCGGCAATTGCGTCGGCCTGGGTGTGTAGTGCTGTAGCGGCATGGACAAATACCTTATCTGAGGGGATGGATAGCCTAGACAAGGATACTATTTTATTGACCCTGGGGCATATAAGAGATGCTGTCCTATATATGTGTGTATGCAAACTACAGGTGGTGCTGCAGGGCCCACACCCTTTTACTTGTCTTGTAGAGCAGCTCTGAAGCTGTTACAGTGCCCAGCTGCTGCAAGAAATCAGCTTGAATGCTTCAGGGGCTTGGGCATGGCCAACATGAGCCCCACACCGAAGGAGGGTGGGGGTGTTTAATGCAAACTTGGGGTTATCCAAGCGCCGCAAAAGGCCGCCATGCCCTGCATGCCCCTTTTCTCTTTCTCTTTTCATATACAGATGAGGGTTCCAGCCAACTTTGGCCCACTGCTTGGATGACATCACCGTATGCAAATCCGTCTGCTGCAGACCTTCCCCCAGGAATGCTTGCAATAGTTGTTGCATATGGTTTAATGTCTGAGGGTGCTTCAGTATTAGGCAGCCTTCCGCCCTCCCATGTTCATCTGAAAAGATGTGGTCTCCCTGCAGTTGTTGTCCCCAGACGAGAGTTCCCTTGTGCTTCCTCAGTTAAATCTCCTTAACTTGACGGGGGTGTGCCCGAGCAGCCGCCCTCCCCAGCCCTATCCCAACACATACTTATCTTGCATATGAGATCTCTTGATCATGAAGATAGTTCTCACAGGTTGAGGTTCATCCTGGCCCCGCTCCCCGCTGGAGATCGCTGATGGGGACAGCAGCGGGGCTTCAGCAGAAGGGTGAGTATGTGTGGCCAGAGACCTCCCTTCCCATGTGCAGGCCTGCAGAGTCTGCCGCGCAGGATGGGGCATGTGGCACTCTCCCTCCCAGGGGCTCTTCCAGATGTAGCTCCTCAGCAGTATTTTTCCCGGGCTGCGCGGCGCTCTCCCCGACTGGCATCCGCCCTGGAACACTGCCTTCCTCAACGCAACATCAGCAGGGGGCCCTGGCCTCATCACCATCCCAGGTCTTTCTCATGTATGTATCATGTATGTGTGTGTGATATATGTATGAATCATATATGTTTGTGATATATATATATATTCCATAGACAAAAAACCTTACGGTTTCACATGTCCCATTAAGGCTTCTTAGACATGATCGAAATTTCAGAAACCTGTTGTAACTCTTCCACTCAAACTCCAAAAAGCAATGAAATTCCGATCATTAAGGCTGACGCCTTAATGGACGTGTTCCTTGCGCAATACAGATATGGTATGCCATCACAGCCTGTGGGTAAGTGCAGATTCAGCACTCTCACAGAGTGAGATTGCTGTCACTCACACAATGGTGGAGCTGCTAATTCACAGATTTGTGTGCTCATTGGAATACACACATGCAGTCTATGCAACTGAAGGTCTGAGCAGTTTTGTGGTGCTCCCATCCCACACAGTGCCCACAACCATCCCATTCAGTCAACACAACAAAGCCACCTTGTTACAACATCCTTCTAACTCCATACATCCATCTCACTTAGTATACACATTTAGCTCCCTCAAACATCTTGGTTAATTGCTAAACTATAATACCCCATCTACGGTCTATGCATCTACACTTACTTCCCCTATACACCCCCATGCTGCCCGGTCTTCCCCAATCCCTACTGCTGTATTCTCCCATCTGTGCTAGTCTGTACTAACTTATCTGTACCATCTGTCTTTCCCCACCTGTGCATTGTCTGTACCACCGTTTCCTTCTCTCTGTGCTGCTCAGTGTTTCCTTCTTCAACGTCACTCTGCCTCCTCCAGTACATGGCACACTGTCTTCTCTCCCATCTGCACCAGTTTTCTACCCATCCATGCCAGTGTTTTCAACCCATCTGCACCATTTCCCCCATCTGCACCGCTCTGTCTCCCTTCCCATACTTGCTGCTTAATCTACCCCCTATCCACACCACTCTTACCCTATTCATGTAGCTGACATCCTGAAGGTAAATTTAGTGGATCCTGCGCTCTTGGCAGGGGGATAACCGCCACAGCCCACCCCCCAGTGGTCCGGAAACGCCTCCGTTGTGCAGACCATGCCCTGCCAATGGCATTCTAACGCTGTTTGCACGCCCCCCTCCTTCCCCGCAACCACCTCTGCCTATCCATCAGGCAGGGTGATAGCATCTCACTGGGCTCCTGGGGTACGCACGCGCAGTGCGGCCATTGCACGTGCGCACCTCACAAACTAATTCAGACTGCAATCGCTGCTGCTGCTGCGGTCTGAATTACCCCGTGTTTCTCTGTCCCCCCCATTAGTGCTGCTTAGTGTTCCCTCTATCCACACACTTCTGTTCCCCCATCCACACCGCTCTCCTCCCTCCAATCAACAACACTCTTACCTCATCTGAGCAGCTTTGTCTTCCGCTCAGACCTTCAGTTGCATAGACTGCATGTGTGTATTCCAATGAGCACACAAATCTGTGAATTAGCAGCTCCACCATTGTGTGAGTGACAGCAATCTCACTCTGTGAGAGTGCTGAATCTGCACTTACCCACAGGCTGTGATGGCATACCATATCTGTATTGCGCAAGGAACACGTCCATTAAGGCGTCAGCCTTAATGATCGGAATTTAATTGCTTTTTGGAGTTTGAGTGGAAGAGTTACAACAGGTTTCTGAAATTTCGATCATGTCTAAGAAGCCTTAATGGGACATGTGAAACCGTAAGGTTTTTTGTCTATGGAATTTCATCGCTTTTTTTTAATTTATTTTTTTTATTCAGAAATGTAAAATTTCACTTAAAGAATAAACATTTGATTTTTTAAATGTTTAATGAAAATGTTCGTATAACATCACTGTTCTGTGCAAAATTATTTTATTAACCAAACCAAATTGTTTAAGGTCCGTACACACTTAACGATTTAATGAGCGACGTCGCTCATTTTATCGTTAAGTGTGTATGCAGCCAGCGACAAACGATGCGCGGCCCCGCGGGTCGGCAACAATCTTCGCTGTCGGTAGGGCATGCAGGAAGGATGTGGACTGTCGTCCACGACCTTCATGCAGGGCTGGCGGGGGCGTGACGTCACTGAGCGATATGAGCGGTCATATCGCTCAGTGTGTACAGTCGGCCGCCGGCCGGCCCGGGAGGGGAAACATTAGACGATGTAGCTCACAGAGCGACATCGTTTAATGTGTACGGGCCTTTAGACTTTGGTCAAAATATTTTGCTGCCTTTGCAGCTGATGCAGGGAGGGGGGTAGGCGGCAGCAGCCTGTAACTGAGGCTGGAGGTAGGCGTGAAATGCATTGCTTGTACGTGTGAGTGCGTGGTGTCAGGTGCTGCGCGTGTATATGTGTGTGTGTGTCAGGTGCTGCCTGTGTATGTGTGTGTCAGCTCCTGTGTGTATGTGTGTGTCAGGTGCTGCGTGTATATATGAGTGTGTCTGATGGTGCGTGTGTATGCGTCAGCTGCCGCACGTGTGTGTGTGTGTGTCAGGTGTTGCGGGTGTATATGTGTGTGAGTATCAGGTGCTCCGCGTGTGTACAAGTGTATGTCTGGTGCTGTGCATGAATACGTATGTCTGTGTCAGGTGATGCGCGTGTACATGAGTGTGCGTCAGGTGCTGCGCGTGTACATGAGTGTGCATTAGGTGCTGCGCGTGTACATGAGTGTGCGTCAGGTGCTGCGTGTGTACATGAGTGTGCGTCAGGTGCTGCGCGTGTACATGTGTGTGCGTCAGGTGCTGCGCGTGTACATGTGTGTGCCTCAGGTGCTGCACGTGTCTATGTGTGTGTGAGTAAGGCACTGCGTGTGTATGTGTGTGTCTGATGGTGTGCGTGTATATGTATGTGTCAGGTGCTGCGTGTATATGCATGTGTCAGGTGCTGCGTGTATATGCATGTGTCAGGTGCTGCGTGTATATGCATGTGTCAGGTGCTGCGTGTATATGCATGTGTCAGGTGCTGCGTGTATATGCATGTGTCAGGTGCTGCGTGTATATGCATGTGTCAGGTGCTGCATGTTTATTTTATTGTGTCTGATGGTACGTGTGTGTGTCAGGTGCTGCACGTGTATATGTGTGTGTGTGTCAGGTGTTGCGCGTGTATGTGTGGGTCAGGTGCTGCATGTTTATTTTATTGTGTCTGATGCTACGTGTGTGTGTGTCAGGTGCCGCACGTGTATGTGTGTGTGTCAGGTGTTGCGCGTGTATGTGTGGGTCAGGTGCTGCATGTTTATTTTATTGTGTCTGATGCTACGTGTGTGTGTGTCAGGTGCCGCACGTGTATGTGTGTGTGTCAGGTGTTGCGCGTGTATGTGTGTGTCAGGTGCCGCGCGTGTATGTGTGTGTCAGGTGCCGTTCCCCTTCTTCCCATCCCAGCTCTCTCTGTAGAATACAGCTCTGCACCCAGAGAGAGGGAAAGACTAGGGGGCTGATCACTGCACTGCTCACTTTTTGGTCATGAGTTCGGCCTCCTGTTTCTTCCAGTGCTGTGTTCCTGCAGCCTAGCCCTCCCTGTTGTGCCAGAGAATCAGCCCTTCCTTCCCCTGACAGAGAGAGAGAGCCCGAGGCAGAGACACTCTTCCCGTAGCTGGCCTACCCCCAGTACTTCAGCACTGGCCATGCGGCAGTCAACAAAGGAGACCAGCAGGGGGTTCTGGCAGCATCAGCTGTGGCCGCAGCTGGATCGGGGAGGCCTGCAGTGTCTGAGGTGGGCAACACTTCCTCCGCCGCTGTCACCTTCCCCTGCCGGAGAGAAAGCCAGAGACATACCCTTCCCGCAGCTGGGATACCCCTAGTACCTCAGCGCTGGACAGGCAGAAGTCTATGGAGGGGACCGGCAGGGGTTTCGGGCCGCAGCAGTAGCAGCGGCCGCAGTCAGATCAGGGAGGCCTGCAGGGTCAGAACTGGGCAGCACTTCCACCAACACTGTCACCTCTGTGCTGGGCATGTACACCAGTCCGTACGGACGGAGGTGTCCACAACAGGCAGCAGTATAATGAGTCAGACAAACTCATTACACGCTGCCCACTGCTGCGCCGCATGCCCTCGATGGAGGAAGCCTAGATGCGGTCCCCAGCGGCAGCGAGGGAGAAGGGTGATCACATCACCCTTCAACCCGGCACCTCACAATCAGCTGGGGATCTGCAGTAGCTTCATCTCTCTCTTCCTCTCCCTCTCTGACAGCACAGCAGCCCCTCTGGGTCCCATGTAGCTCTGCCCCCCTGCTCACAGTTCACTCGGCCTCTCCTGATTAAAAAGAAAATAAGAGCCTGACCTGCTGCTCAGATGCGAGGAGGGGACGGGCGGTAGGTCCTCTGTGAGTACACTACACAGTCAAAATTAACTCTGACTCCTCACAACAGTGTGGACTGCAGGCGACGTCAGATGCCAATTTGGGTGTGCTTGCCGCACTACCTGCCCATCAAGCCCAACGTGGCATTTTGTATTAGGAACCCTATAACAGCATTCCAACATCCCTCCCTATGACGCTGCCATCCATACACTGCCGCTCTCATACATCCGTACACCGCCACTCTCATACATCCGCACACTGCCGCTCTCACACAACTGTACACTGTTGCTCTCATACATCCATACACTGCCGCTCTCATACATCCGTACAACCCCGCTCTCATACATCCGTACAACCCCGCACTCTTACAGCCGCACTCTTACAGCCGTACTCTTACAGCCGTACTCTTACAGCCGCACACTGCCGCACTCTTACAGCAGCACACCGCCGCACGCATACAGCCGCACACCATCGCACTCATACAGCCGCACACCGACGCAGTTATACAGCCGTACATTGCCGCTCTCATACATCCGCACACTGCCGCTCTCATACATCCGCACACTGCCGCTCACATCTATACATACATAGCCTCCATACATCTACACATCCAATCCCCGCGCAAGGGAACACTGAAATCACTATCACTTTTCCCCGGGGTGTGACCACAGCCAGCCACTACTCCGGCCACCTTCTTGTGACACCAAAATGCATCTTACCTATCATCAGGGTGGTGCTGCTGCTGGGGGCAGGTTGCTGCCTCAGTCTCCTAGTTGGTGCTGCGATTGGAGGGGGTACTGCTTCCCTGTGCTGCCACTGTCTCCCGGATCATCGTGCCGCTGGCTGAATTGCAGCTTGACGCTACTGCTGCCGGGAGTAACAGCTTCCTGACTGTTGTTGCTGGTGGCTGCCTACTGCTCATTGCCGCCGGAACACTGACCGGCTCGGCAGTGATGCTGGCGGAGGAGTAGTGGCGGTGGGGTGGTGCCTGCTCCCTTCCCTCGAGCATGCCGCAGTGTAAAAAAATAAATAATAGAGAGCATACCAGGGTGAGAGTCTGTATGGATCACAGTGATTACACGGGGCACAGCATAAGGACACCTTGCTGTGAGGGGCTCTGCCCACACAGATTGCTGCACCCTCTCTGATGTCAGCCGCTGCCCTCTCGTTCTCTGGGCGGCCAGTTCCAGTGTGAGGTAGGAGAGGAAGAGAACACACAGGTGTTAGGCGCCGTGGTCCGCGATGTCCTCGCGGCCCGGCGCCTAGCAACTAGGGACGCCGAGCATGCTAGCCGCCGGCTCCCTAGCAACGCTAGGACGCCGGGTGCGCTGAGCCGCCTGGACCCTAGCAACGGGGACGCCACGGACGGACTGAGCTCCCCTTGCAGGGTCAATCAAGTGAACTACACACACACACTTGTCTTCTGGTCGTGCAGCAAGGCAGCTGCACGGCATTGTGCTAATCAGGCTCTGAACTTCTGATTGAAGGACTCCCTGCTAAATACCTTCTCAGTGCTTCACACAGACGCCGGTAATAGCTTCCTGCATGCTGCTTTGGTTTGCTGACGTCTGTTCCAGTTCTGCTGTGTCCGGTCATTCCTGTCCTCAGAGTTCCTGAATCTTAGTGTTGTCATCTCTTCCCAAGGAGTCTTCCAGTCCTCATTTACCCGCAACAGTCGCTAGAGGATCTCGTGTGGTTTTCGTGAGTGGCGGCTCTGCCGCGTGCTGCGGCCTAGGCCGCTTTATTTTGTATTCTGTGTTGGTGCATTTGCGGAGGTTTACGCTCCCACACTCCTCTCCGGAACTCGCCGGTGCCGGGTAGAAGAGTGGACAAGTGGGTATTTTGGTTGTCCTTTTCCCTGGCGGTTTTCCGCACATACTCTAGTTTAAAGTTAGTTTTGAGCCCCTGGCTTTGTTGTTTAGTAGAGGGCCCCTTGTTATCACCCTGTCTCGGATTTCTCTTTGTCTCCCATTAAGACCTGAGGGGGCATCGGAGTTGGGCAGACGTAATCCGCCCTTCAAACGCGGCTGCCATGGGCCCAAGCAACCATAGTCTCGCAAGAGATTTCTGACAGCACGGGCGAGACAACGGAGATAGGGCGCCAGGGGCTATTCCCGTTCCCACTCCCTTTCCAAGCATTACGTTCCAGTACTCAGGTCCTTGCTATAAGATATCCCCAGACCAGAGTATTGGAATCATAACAACAGGAGAGCAGCCCTGATATATAACAGAGGTGGAAGTTCTATAGGCAGCAGAGACGGAGACCAGCCAGCCAGTCTCCCAGTGCCCTGATCACTACACGCCGCCAGCACAGCATTACAGGAGGGTCCTATAGTGCTGCCCTGAGCTAACAGGTGTGTGTACCAGTGTGCTGCGCCCTGGTGTCTCTGAGAGGGGTGAGGTCACCGTGCCGCTTTAGTATATGGCTTTTCCTTAGTACTGTAAGTTACAGCCCAGCACTAGTAGTGGCAACTCTGCCCTATGTGAACCTGTGAGGTTATTTTCCTATTTACAGAATAACCGGGGAGAAGGCGGCCATATTGCGGCTCTCAAGAGAAGGCACTCTAGTACACCCCCTGCTGGCGGCCACTGCGCAGGCGCAACAAATTGAAATGCCCGATCTCTATAATGGGGCATATTTCTCTTAATTAAAAAAAACCTGTAACTTTCTGAAAAACCACAACCCCAAAAGGCACTTCACAGGGACATGCTCTATCTAATAAAACAAACCCCAAGTCATATATATATATATATATATATATATATATATATATATATATATATATATATATATAATAAGATTTTACTCACCGGTAAATCTATTTCTCTTAGTCCGTAGTGGATGCTGGGACTCCGTAAGGACCATGGGGAATAGCGGCTCCGCAGGAGACTTGGCACAACTAAAGAGAGCTTTAGGACTACCTGGTGTGCACTGGCTCCTCCCCCTATGACCCTCCTCCAGACCTCAGTTAGGATACTGTGCCCGGAAGAGCTGACACTAAGGAAGGATTTTGAATCCCGGGTAAGACTCATACCAGCCACACCAATCACACCGTACAACTAGAGATGAGCGCCTGAAATTTTTCGGGTTTTGTGTTTTGGTTTTGGGTTCGGTTCCGCGGCCGTGTTTTGGGTTCGAACGCGTTTTAGCAAAACCTCACCGAATTTTTTTTGTCGGATTCGGGTGTGTTTTGGATTCGGGTGTTTTTTTCCAAAAACACTAAAAAACAGCTTAAATCATAGAATTTGGGGGTCATTTTGATCCCAAAGTATTATTAACCTCAAAAACCATAATTTACACTCATTTTCAGTCTATTCTGAATACCTCACACCTCACAATATTATTTTTAGTCCTAAAATTTGCACCGAGGTCGCTGTGTGAGTAAGATAAGCGACCCTAGTGGCCGACACAAACACCGGGCCCATCTAGGAGTGGCACTGCAGTGTCACGCAGGATGTCCCTTCCAAAAAACCCTCCCCAAACAGCACATGACGCAAAGAAAAAAAGAGGCGCAATGAGGTAGCTGTGTGAGTAAGATTAGCGACCCTAGTGGCCGACACAAACACCGGGCCCATCTAGGAGTGGCACTGCAGTGTCACGCAGGATGGCCCTTCCAAAAAACCCTCCCCAAACAGCACATGACGCAAAGAAAAAAAGAGGCGCAATGAGGTAGCTGTGTGAGTAAGATTAGCGACCCTAGTGGCCGACACAAACACCGGGCCCATCTAGGAGTGGCACTGCAGTGTCACGCAGGATGGCCCTTCCAAAAAACCCTCCCCAAACAGCACATGACGCAAAGAAAAAAAGAGGCGCAATGAGGTAGCTGACTGTGTGAGTAAGATTAGCGACCCTAGTGGCCGACACAAACACCGGGCCCATCTAGGAGTGGCACTGCAGTGTCACGCAGGATGTCCCTTCCAAAAAACCCTCCCCAAACAGCACATGACGCAAAGAAAAAAAGAGGCGCAATGAGGTAGCTGTGTGAGTAAGATTAGCGACCCTAGTGGCCGACACAAACACCGGGCCCATCTAGGAGTGGCACTGCAGTGTCACGCAGGATGGCCCTTCCAAAAAACCCTCCCCAAACAGCACATGACGCAAAGAAAAAAAGAGGCGCAATGAGGTAGCTGTGTGAGTAAGATTAGCGACCCTAGTGGCCGACACAAACACCGGGCACATCTAGGAGTGGCACTGCAGTGTCACGCAGGATGTCCCTTCCAAAAAACCCTCCCCAAACAGCACATGACGCAAAGAAAAAAAGAGGCGCAATGAGGTAGCTGACTGTGTGAGTAAGATTAGCGACCCTAGTGGCCGACACAAACACCGGGCCCATCTAGGAGTGGCACTGCAGTGTCACGCAGGATGTCCCTTCCAAAAAACCCTCCCCAAACAGCACATGACGCAAAGAAAAAAAGAGGCGCAATGAGGTAGCTGACTGTGTGAGTAAGATTAGCGACCCTAGTGGCCGACACAAACACCGGGCCCATCTAGGAGTGGCACTGCAGTGTCACGCAGGATGTCCCTTCCAAAAAACCCTCCCCAAACAGCACATGACGCAAAGAAAAAAAGAGGCGCAATGAGGTAGCTGACTGTGTGAGTAAGATTAGCGACCCTAGTGGCCGACACAAACACCGGGCCCATCTAGGAGTGGCACTGCAGTGTCACGCAGGATGTCCCTTCCAAAAAACCCTCCCCAATCAGCACATGATGCAAAGAAAAAGAAAAGAAAAAAGAGGTGCAAGATGGAATTGTCCTTGGGCCCTCCCACCCACCCTTATGTTGTATAAACAAAACAGGACATGCACACTTTAACCAACCAATCATTTCAGTGACAGGGTCTGCCACACGACTGTGACTGATATGACGGGTTGGTTTGGACCCCCCCCAAAAAAGAAGCAATTAATCTCTCCTTGCACAAACTGGCTCTACAGAGGCAAGATGTCCACCTCATCTTCACCCTCCGATATATCACCGTGTACATCCCCCTCCTCACAGATTATCAATTCGTCCCCACTGGAATCCACCATCTCAGCTCCCTGTGTACTTTGTGGAGGCAATTGCTGCTGGTCAATGTCTCCGCGGAGGAATTGATTATAATTCATTTTAATGAACATCATCTTCTCCACATTTTCTGGATGTAACCTCGTACGCCGATTGCTGACAAGGTGAGCGGCGGCACTAAACACTCTTTCGGAGTACACACTTGTGGGAGGGCAACTTAGGTAGAATAAAGCCAGTTTGTGCAAGGGCCTCCAAATTGCCTCTTTTTCCTGCCAGTATAAGTACGGACTGTGTGACGTGCCTACTTGGATGCGGTCACTCATATAATCCTCCACCATTCTATCAATGTTGAGAGAATCATATGCAGTGACAGTAGACGACATGTCCGTAATCGTTGTCAGGTCCTTCAGTCCGGACCAGATGTCAGCATCAGCAGTCGCTCCAGACTGCCCTGCATCACCGCCAGCGGGTGGGCTCGGAATTCTGAGCCTTTTCCTCGCACCCCCAGTTGCGGGAGAATGTGAAGGAGGAGATGTTGACAGGTCGCGTTCCGCTTGACTTGACAATTTTGTCACCAGCAGGTCTTTCAACCCCAGCAGACCTGTGTCTGCCGGAAAGAGAGATCCAAGGTAGGCTTTAAATCTAGGATCGAGCACGGTGGCCAAAATGTAGTGCTCTGATTTCAACAGATTGACCACCCGTGAATCCTTGTTAAGCGAATTAAGGGCTGCATCCACAAGTCCCACATGCCTAGCGGAATCGCTCCGTGTTAGCTCCTCCTTCAATGCCTCCAGCTTCTTCTGCAAAAGCCTGATGAGGGGAATGACCTGACTCAGGCTGGCAGTGTCTGAACTGACTTCACGTGTGGCAAGTTCAAAGGGCATCAGAACCTTGCACAACGTTGAAATCATTCTCCACTGCACTTGAGACAGGTGCATTCCACCTACTATATCGTGCTCAATTGTATAGGCTTGAATGGCCTTTTGCTGCTCCTCCAACCTCTGAAGCATATAGAGGGTTGAATTCCACCTCGTTACCACTTCTTGCTTCAGATGATGGCAGGGCAGGTTCAGTAGTTTTTGGTGGTGCTCCAGTTTTCTGTACGTGGTGCCTGTACGCCGAAAGTGTCCCGCAATTCTTCTGGCCACCGACAGCATCTCTTGCACGCCCCTGTCGTTTTTTAAAAAATTCTGCACCACCAAATTCAAGGTATGTGCAAAACATGGGACGTGCTGGAATTGGCCCAGATTTAATGCACACACAATATTGCTGGCGTTGTCCGATGCCACAAATCCACAGGAGAGTCCAATTGGGGTAAGCCATTCCGCGATGATCTTCCTCAGTTGCCGTAAGAGGTTTTCAGCTGTGTGCGTATTCTGGAAAGCGGTGATACAAAGCGTAGCCTGCCTAGGAAAGAGTTGGCGTTTGCGAGATGCTGCTACTGGTGCCGCCGCTGCTGTTCTTGCGGCGGGAGTCCATACATCTACCCAGTGGGCTGTCACAGTCATATAGTCCTGACCCTGCCCTGCTCCACTTGTCCACATGTCCGTGGTTAAGTGGACATTGGGTACAGCTGCATTTTTTAGGACACTGGTGACTCTTTTTCTGAGGTCTGTGTACATTTTCGGTATCGCCTGCCTAGAGAAATGGAACCTAGATGGTATTTGGTACCGGGGACACAGTACCTCCAACAAGTCTCTAGTTGGTTCTAGAGATGAGCGGGTTCGGTTTCTCTGAATCCGAACCCGCCAGAACTTCATGTTTTTTTTCACGGGTCCGAGCGACTCGGATCTTCCCGCCTTGCTCGGTTAACCCGAGCGCGCCCGAACGTCATCATGACGCTGTCGGATTCTCGCGAGGCTCGGATTCTATCGCGAGACTCGGATTCTATATAAGGAGCCGCGCGTCGCCGCCATTTTCACACGTGCATTGAGATTGATAGGGAGAGGACGTGGCTGGCGTCCTCTCCGTTTAGACACTTGATTTACTAATTTTGGGGAGCATTAGGAGTACTCAGTAGTGTACAGTGCAGAGTTTTGCTGATAGTGACCAGTGACCACCACTTTTATTTATAATCCGTTCTCTGCCTGAAAAAAGCGATACACAGCACACAGTGACTCAGTCACATACATACCATATCTGTGTGCACTGCTCAGGCTCAGGCCAGTGTGCTGCATCATCTATATATATTATATATCTGTCTGACTGCTCAGCTCACACAGCTTATAATTGTGGGGGAGACTGGGGAGCACTACTGCAGTGCCAGTTATAGGTTATAGCAGGAGCCAGGAGTACATAATATTATATTAAAATTAAACAGTGCACACTTTTGCTGCAGGAGTGCCACTGCCAGTGTGACTAGTGACCAGTGACCTGACCACCAGTATATAATATTAGTAGTATACTATCTCTTTATCAACCAGTCTATATTAGCAGCAGACACAGTACAGTGCGGTAGTTCACGGCTGTGGCTACCTCTGTGTCGGCACTCGGCAGCCCGTCCATAATTGTATATACCACCTAACCGTGGTTTTTTTTTCTTTCTTTATACATACATACTAGTTACGAGTATACTATCTCTTTATCAACCAGTGATATCCTCGATAAAGGGCGTGCAGCCCGAAACGCGTTGGAAGCAATTACTTGGTCCGTGCACTCTCAGCCACAGAGCGCACAGAAATAGAAGACATCTACGTCCGTCTTAACAAGCCGGGATCGTGAGCACCTGCAGCCGTACAGCTTGGTGCACAGAAGACGCGGCTGAACGAACAGCTGTTTTGCGGAGAACAAACAGCTAGCCGCCAGGAGCACTGCTTCTTCCCCACCGCTATCAAGGAAAAAGGTGGGTAGCATAGGGTCAGATAGGAAATCTTGCAAGATCCTGCAGAAAGACTGTCTCACGGAGCCGGCTACATAGAAACCCGGCAGGACCAGTAATAAAACACACAAAAGGGGCTGTAAACATTTACTAATCCTTTTTTTATTACAGGTATTGCACTGCAGTATTGCAACAATTAATTGTTGCAATATACTCTTACATATTGTTACAAGCGCCTTGATTCTAAAACAAACTGCC
Organism: Pseudophryne corroboree; assembly: GCF_028390025.1. Classification (NCBI taxonomy): domain Eukaryota; kingdom Metazoa; phylum Chordata; class Amphibia; order Anura; family Myobatrachidae; genus Pseudophryne; species Pseudophryne corroboree. Next base: position 132,372 of record NW_026970311.1, read on the forward strand.
AGTATTTATCTCTTTATCCAGGGCTGCTCAAACACACCAAAAAAAATCCCAGTGACAGCGCGGTATTTTTTTCCCATTTTTAAACTCTTTATCAACCAGTCTATATATTAGCAGCAGACACAGTACAGTGCGGTAGTTCACGGCTGTGGCTACCTCTGTGTCGGCACTCGGCAGCCCGTCCATAATTGTATATACCACCTAACCGTGGTTTTTTTTTCTTTCTTTATACATACATACTAGTTACGAGTATACTATCTCTTTATCAACCAGTCTATATATTAGCAGCAGACACAGTACAGTGCGGTAGTTCACGGCTGTGGCTACCTCTGTGTCGGCACTCGGCAGCCCGTCCATAATTGTATATACCACCTAACCGTGGTTTTTTTTTCTTTCTTTATACATACATACTAGTTACGAGTATACTATCTCTTTATCAACCAGTCTATATATTAGCAGCAGACACAGTACAGTGCGGTAGTTCACGGCTGTGGCTACCTCTGTGTCGGCACTCGGCAGCCCGTCCATAATTGTATATACCACCTAACCGTGGTTTTTTTTTCTTTCTTTATACATACATACTAGTTACGAGTATACTATCTCTTTATCAACCAGTCTATATATTAGCAGCAGACACAGTACAGTGCGGTAGTTCACGGCTGTGGCTACCTCTGTGTCGGCACTCGGCAGCCCGTCCATAATTGTATATACCACCTAACCGTGGTTTTTTTTTCTTTCTTTATACATACATACTAGTTACGAGTATACTATCTCTTTATCAACCAGTCTATATATTAGCAGCAGACACAGTACAGTGCGGTAGTTCACGGCTGTGGCTACCTCTGTGTCGGCACTCGGCAGCCCGTCCATAATTGTATATACCACCTAACCGTGGTTTTTTTTTCTTTCTTTATACATACATACTAGTTACGAGTATACTATCTCTTTATCAACCAGTCTATATATTAGCAGCAGACACAGTACAGTGCGGTAGTTCACGGCTGTGGCTACCTCTGTGTCGGCACTCGGCAGCCCGTCCATAATTGTATATACCACCTAACCGTGGTTTTTTTTTTCTTTCTTTATACATACATACTAGTTACGAGTATACTATCTCTTTATCAACCAGTCTATATATTAGCAGCAGACACAGTACAGTGCGGTAGTTCACGGCTGTGGCTACCTCTGTGTCGGCACTCGGCAGCCCGTCCATAATTGTATATACCACCTAACCGTGGTTTTTTTTTCTTTCTTTATACATACATACTAGTTACGAGTATACTATCTCTTTATCAACCAGTCTATATATTAGCAGCAGACACAGTACAGTGCGGTAGTTCACGGCTGTGGCTACCTCTGTGTCGGCACTCGGCAGCCCGTCCATAATTGTATATACCACCTAACCGTGGTTTTTTTTTCTTTCTTTATACATACATACTAGTTACGAGTATACTATCTCTTTATCAACCAGTCTATATATTAGCAGCAGACACAGTACAGTGCGGTAGTTCACGGCTGTGGCTACCTCTGTGTCGGCACTCGGCAGCCCGTCCATAATTGTATATACCACCTAACCGTGGTTTTTTTTTCTTTCTTTATACATACATACTAGTTACGAGTATACTATCTCTTTATCAACCAGTCTATATATTAGCAGCAGACACAGTACAGTGCGGTAGTTCACGGCTGTGGCTACCTCTGTGTCGGCACTCGGCAGCCCGTCCATAATTGTATATACCACCTAACCGTGGTTTTTTTTTCTTTCTTTATACATACATACTAGTTACGAGTATACTATCTCTTTATCAACCAGTCTATATATTAGCAGCAGACACAGTACAGTGCGGTAGTTCACGGCTGTGGCTACCTCTGTGTCGGCACTCGGCAGCCCGTCCATAATTGTATATACCACCTAACCGTGGTTTTTTTTTCTTTCTTTATACATACATACTAGTTACGAGTATACTATCTCTTTATCAACCAGTCTATATATTAGCAGCAGACACAGTACAGTGCGGTAGTTCACGGCTGTGGCTACCTCTGTGTCGGCACTCGGCAGCCCGTCCATAATTGTATATACCACCTAACCGTGGTTTTTTTTTCTTTCTTTATACATACATACTAGTTACGAGTATACTATCTCTTTATCAACCAGTCTATATATTAGCAGCAGACACAGTACAGTGCGGTAGTTCACGGCTGTGGCTACCTCTGTGTCGGCACTCGGCAGCCCGTCCATAATTGTATATACCACCTAACCGTGGTTTTTTTTTTCTTTCTTTATACATACATACTAGTTACGAGTATACTATCTCTTTATCAACCAGTCTATATATTAGCAGCAGACACAGTACAGTGCGGTAGTTCACGGCTGTGGCTACCTCTGTGTCGGCACTCGGCAGCCCGTCCATAATTGTATATACCACCTAACCGTGGTTTTTTTTTCTTTCTTTATACATACATACTAGTTACGAGTATACTATCTCTTTATCAACCAGTCTATATATTAGCAGCAGACACAGTACAGTGCGGTAGTTCACGGCTGTGGCTACCTCTGTGTCGGCACTCGGCAGCCCGTCCATAATTGTATATACCACCTAACCGTGGTTTTTTTTTCTTTCTTTATACATACATACTAGTTACGAGTATACTATCTCTTTATCAACCAGTCTATATATTAGCAGCAGACACAGTACAGTGCGGTAGTTCACGGCTGTGGCTACCTCTGTGTCGGCACTCGGCAGCCCGTCCATAATTGTATATACCACCTAACCGTGGTTTTTTTTTCTTTCTTTATACATACATACTAGTTACGAGTATACTATCTCTTTATCAACCAGTCTATATATTAGCAGCAGACACAGTACAGTGCGGTAGTTCACGGCTGTGGCTACCTCTGTGTCGGCACTCGGCAGCCCGTCCATAATTGTATATACCACCTAACCGTGGTTTTTTTTTCTTTCTTTATACATACATACTAGTTACGAGTATACTATCTCTTTATCAACCAGTCTATATATTAGCAGCAGACACAGTACAGTGCGGTAGTTCACGGCTGTGGCTACCTCTGTGTCGGCACTCGGCAGCCCGTCCATAATTGTATACTAGTATCCAATCCATCCATCTTCATTGTTTACCTGAGGTGCCTTTTAGTTGTGCCTATTAAAATATGGAGAACAAAAATGTTGAGGTTCCAAAATTAGGGAAAGATCAAGATCCACTTCCACCTCGTGCTGAAGCTGCTGCCACTAGTCATGGCCGAGACGATGAAATGCCAGCAACGTCGTCTGCCAAGGCCGATGCCCAATGGCATAGTACAGAGCATGTCAAAACCAAAACACCAAATATCAGTAAAAAAAGGACTCCAAAACCTAAAATAAAATTGTCGGAGGAGAAGCGTAAACTTGCCAATATGCCATTTACCACACGGAGTGGCAAGGAACGGCTGAGGCCCTGGCCTATGTTCATGGCTAGTGGTTCAGCTTCACATGAGGATGGAAGCACTCAGCCTCTCGCTAGAAAACTGAAAAGACTCAAGCTGGCAAAAGCACCGCAAAGAACTGTGCGTTCTTTGAAATCCCAAATCCACAAGGAGAGTCCAATTGTGTCGGTTGCGATGCCTGACCTTCCCAACACTGGACGTGAAGAGCATGCGCCTTCCACCATTTGCACGCCCCCTGCAAGTGCTGGAAGGAGCACCCGCAGTCCAGTTCCTGATAGTCAGATTGAAGATGTCAGTGTTGAAGTACACCAGGATGAGGAGGATATGGGTGTTGCTGGCGCTGGGGAGGAAATTGACCAGGAGGATTCTGATGGTGAGGTGGTTTGTTTAAGTCAGGCACCCGGGGAGACACCTGTTGTCCGTGGGAGGAATATGGCCGTTGACATGCCAGGTGAAAATACCAAAAAAATCAGCTCTTCGGTGTGGAGGTATTTCACCAGAAATGCGGACAACAGGTGTCAAGCCGTGTGTTACCTTTGTCAAGCTGTAATAAGTAGGGGTAAGGACGTTAACCACCTCGGAACATCCTCCCTTATACGTCACCTGCAGCGCATTCATAATAAGTCAGTGACAAGTTCAAAAACTTTGGGTGACAGCGGAAGCAGTCCACTGACCAGTAAATCCCTTCCTCTTGTAACCAAGCTCACGCAAACCACCCCACCAACTCCCTCAGTGTCAATTTCCTCCTTCCCCAGGAATGCCAATAGTCCTGCAGGCCATGTCACTGGCAAGTCTGACGAGTCCTCTCCTGCCTGGGATTCCTCCGATGCATCCTTGCGTGTAACGCCTACTGCTGCTGGCGCTGCTGTTGTTGCCGCTGGGAGTCGATGGTCATCCCAGAGGGGAAGTCGTAAGCCCACTTGTACTACTTCCAGTAAGCAATTGACTGTTCAACAGTCCTTTGCGAGGAAGATGAAATATCACAGCAGTCATCCTACTGCAAAGCGGATAACTGAGGCCTTGGCATCCTGGGTGGTGAGAAACGTGGTTCCGGTATCCATCATTACTGCAGAGCCAACTAGAGACTTGTTGGAGGTACTGTGTCCCCGGTACCAAATACCATCTAGGTTCCATTTCTCTAGGCAGGCGATACCGAAAATGTACACAGACCTCAGAAAAAGAGTCACCAGTGTCCTAAAAAATGCAGCTGTACCCAATGTCCACTTAACCACGGACATGTGGACAAGTGGAGCAGGGCAGGGTCAGGACTATATGACTGTGACAGCCCACTGGGTAGATGTATGGACTCCCGCCGCAAGAACAGCAGCAGCGGCACCAGTAGCAGCATCTCGCAAATGCCAACTCTTTCCTAGGCAGGCTACGCTTTGTATCACCGCTTTCCAGAATACGCACACAGCTGAAAACCTCTTACGGCAACTGAGGAAGATCATCGCGGAATGGCTTACCCCAATTGGACTCTCCTGTGGATTTGTGGCATCGGACAACGCCAGCAATATTGTGTGTGCATTAAATCTGGGCCAATTCCAGCACGTCCCATGTTTTGCACATACCTTGAATTTGGTGGTGCAGAATTTTTTAAAAAACGACAGGGGCGTGCAAGAGATGCTGTCGGTGGCCAGAAGAATTGCGGGACACTTTCGGCGTACAGGCACCACGTACAGAAAACTGGAGCACCACCAAAAACTACTGAACCTGCCCTGCCATCATCTGAAGCAAGAAGTGGTAACGAGGTGGAATTCAACCCTCTATATGCTTCAGAGGTTGGAGGAGCAGCAAAAGGCCATTCAAGCCTATACAATTGAGCACGATATAGTAGGTGGAATGCACCTGTCTCAAGTGCAGTGGAGAATGATTTCAACGTTGTGCAAGGTTCTGATGCCCTTTGAACTTGCCACACGTGAAGTCAGTTCAGACACTGCCAGCCTGAGTCAGGTCATTCCCCTCATCAGGCTTTTGCAGAAGAAGCTGGAGGCATTGAAGGAGGAGCTAACACGGAGCGATTCCGCTAGGCATGTGGGACTTGTGGATGCAGCCCTTAATTCGCTTAACAAGGATTCACGGGTGGTCAATCTGTTGAAATCAGAGCACTACATTTTGGCCACCGTGCTCGATCCTAGATTTAAAGCCTACCTTGGATCTCTCTTTCCGGCAGACACAGGTCTGCTGGGGTTGAAAGACCTGCTGGTGACAAAATTGTCAAGTCAAGCGGAACGCGACCTGTCAACATCTCCTCCTTCACATTCTCCCGCAACTGGGGGTGCGAGGAAAAGGCTCAGAATTCCGAGCCCACCCGCTGGCGGTGATGCAGGGCAGTCTGGAGCGACTGCTGATGCTGACATCTGGTCCGGACTGAAGGACCTGACAACGATTACGGACATGTCGTCTACTGTCACTGTATATGATTCTCTCAACATTGATAGAATGGTGGAGGATTATATGAGTGACCGCATCCAAGTAGGCACGTCACACAGTCCGTACTTATACTGGCAGGAAAAAGAGGCAATTTGGAGGCCCTTGCACAAACTGGCTTTATTCTACCTAAGTTGCCCTCCCACAAGTGTGTACTCCGAAAGAGTGTTTAGTGCCGCCGCTCACCTTGTCAGCAATCGGCGTACGAGGTTACATCCAGAAAATGTGGAGAAGATGATGTTCATTAAAATGAATTATAATCAATTCCTCCGCGGAGACATTGACCAGCAGCAATTGCCTCCACAAAGTACACAGGGAGCTGAGATGGTGGATTCCAGTGGGGACGAATTGATAATCTGTGAGGAGGGGGATGTACACGGTGATATATCGGAGGGTGAAGATGAGGTGGACATCTTGCCTCTGTAGAGCCAGTTTGTGCAAGGAGAGATTAATTGCTTCTTTTTTGGGGGGGGTCCAAACCAACCCGTCATATCAGTCACAGTCGTGTGGCAGACCCTGTCACTGAAATGATGGGTTGGTTAAAGTGTGCATGTCCTGTTTTGTTTATACAACATAAGGGTGGGTGGGAGGGCCCAAGGACAATTCCATCTTGCACCTCTTTTTTCTTTTCTTTTTCTTTGCATCATGTGCTGATTGGGGAGGGTTTTTTGGAAGGGACATCCTGCGTGACACTGCAGTGCCACTCCTAGATGGGCCCGGTGTTTGTGTCGGCCACTAGGGTCGCTAATCTTACTCACACAGTCAGCTACCTCATTGCGCCTCTTTTTTTCTTTGCGTCATGTGCTGTTTGGGGAGGGTTTTTTTGGAAGGGACATCCTGCGTGACACTGCAGTGCCACTCCTAGATGGGCCCGGTGTTTGTGTCGGCCACTAGGGTCGCTAATCTTACTCACACAGCTACCTCATTGCGCCTCTTTTTTTCTTTGCGTCATGTGCTGTTTGGGGAGGGTTTTTTGGAAGGGACATCCTGCGTGACACTGCAGTGCCACTCCTAGATGTGCCCGGTGTTTGTGTCGGCCACTAGGGTCGCTAATCTTACTCACACAGCTACCTCATTGCGCCTCTTTTTTTCTTTGCGTCATGTGCTGTTTGGGGAGGGTTTTTTGGAAGGGACATCCTGCGTGACACTGCAGTGCCACTCCTAGATGGGCCCGGTGTTTGTGTCGGCCACTAGGGTCGCTAATCTTACTCACACAGCTACCTCATTGCGCCTCTTTTTTTCTTTGCGTCATGTGCTGTTTGGGGAGGGTTTTTTGGAAGGGACATCCTGCGTGACACTGCAGTGCCACTCCTAGATGTGCCCGGTGTTTGTGTCGGCCACTAGGGTCGCTAATCTTACTCGCACAGCTACCTCATTGCGCCTCTTTTTTTCTTTGCGTCATGTGCTGTTTGGGGAGGGTTTTTTGGAAGGGACATCCTGCGTGACACTGCAGTGCCACTCCTAGATGGGCCCGGTGTTTGTGTCGGCCACTAGGGTCGCTAATCTTACTCACACAGCTACCTCATTGCGCCTCTTTTTTTCTTTGCGTCATGTGCTGTTTGGGGAGGGTTTTTTGGAAGGGCCATCCTGCGTGACACTGCAGTGCCACTCCTAGATGGGCCCGGTGTTTGTGTCGGCCACTAGGGTCGCTAATCTTACTCACACAGCTACCTCATTGCGCCTCTTTTTTTCTTTGCGTCATGTGCTGTTTGGGGAGGGTTTTTTGGAAGGGACATCCTGCGTGACACTGCAGTGCCACTCCTAGATGGGCCCGGTGTTTGTGTCGGCCACTAGGGTCGCTAATCTTACTCACACAGCTACCTCATTGCGCCTCTTTTTTTCTTTGCGTCATGTGCTGTTTGGGGAGGGTTTTTTGGAAGGGACATCCTGCGTGACACTGCAGTGCCACTCCTAGATGGGCCCGGTGTTTGTGTCGGCCACTAGGGTCGCTTATCTTACTCACACAGCGACCTCGGTGCAAATCTTAGGACTAAAAATAATATTGTGAGGTGTGAGGTATTCAGAATAGACTGAAAATGAGTGTAAATTATGGTTTTTGAGGTTAATAATACTTTGGGATCAAAATGACCCCCAAATTCTATGATTTAAGCTGTTTTTTAGTGTTTTTTGAAAAAAACACCCGAATCCAAAACACACCCGAATCCGACAAAAAAAATTCGGTGAGGTTTTGCCAAAACGCGTTCGAACCCAAAACACGGCCGCGGAACCGAACCCAAAACCAAAACACAAAACCCGAAAAATTTCAGGCGCTCATCTCTAGTTGGCTCTGCAGTAATGATGGATACCGGAACCACGTTTCTCACCACCCAGGATGCCATGGCCTCAGTTATCCGCTTTGCAGTAGGATGACTGCTGTGATATTTCATCTTCCTCGCAAAGGACTGTTGAACAGTCAATTGCTTACTGGAAGTAGTACAAGTGGGCTTACGACTTCCCCTCTGGGATGACCATCGACTCCCAGCGGCAACAACAGCAGCGCCAGCAGCAGTAGGCGTTACACGCAAGGATGCATCGGAGGAATCCCAGGCAGGAGAGGACTCGTCAGAATTGCCAGTGACATGGCCTGCAGGACTATTGGCATTCCTGGGGAAGGAGGAAATTGACACTGAGGGAGTTGGTGGGGTGGTTTGCGTGAGCTTGGTTACAAGAGGAAGGGATTTACTGGTCAGTGGACTGCTTCCGCTGTCACCCAAAGTTTTTGAACTTGTCACTGACTTATTATGAATGCGCTGCAGGTGACGTATAAGGGAGGATGTTCCGAGGTGGTTAACGTCCTTACCCCTACTTATTACAGCTTGACAAAGGGAACACACGGCTTGACACCTGTTGTCCGCATTTCTGGTGAAATACCTCCACACCGAAGAGCTGATTTTTTTGGTATTTTCACCTGGCATGTCAACGGCCATATTCCTCCCACGGACAACAGGTGTCTCCCCGGGTGCCTGACTTAAACAAACCACCTCACCATCAGAATCCTCCTGGTCAATTTCCTCCCCAGCGCCAGCAACACCCATATCCTCCTCATCCTGGTGTACTTCAACACTGACATCTTCAATCTGACTATCAGGAACTGGACTGCGGGTGCTCCTTCCAGCACTTGCAGGGGGCGTGCAAATGGTGGAAGGCGCATGCTCTTCACGTCCAGTGTTGGGAAGGTCAGGCATCGCAACCGACACAATTGGACTCTCCTTGTGGATTTGGGATTTCAAAGAACGCACAGTTCTTTGCGGTGCTTTTGCCAGCTTGAGTCTTTTCAGTTTTCTAGCGAGAGGCTGAGTGCTTCCATCCTCATGTGAAGCTGAACCACTAGCCATGAACATAGGCCAGGGCCTCAGCCGTTCCTTGCCACTCCGTGTGGTAAATGGCATATTGGCAAGTTTACGCTTCTCCTCCGACAATTTTATTTTAGGTTTTGGAGTCCTTTTTTTACTGATATTTGGTGTTTTGGTTTTGACATGCTCTGTACTATGCCATTGGGCATCGGCCTTGGCAGACGACGTTGCTGGCATTTCATCGTCTCGGCCATGACTAGTGGCAGCAGCTTCAGCACGAGGTGGAAGTGGATCTTGATCTTTCCCTAATTTTGGAACCTCAACATTTTTGTTCTCCATATTTTAATAGGCACAACTAAAAGGCACCTCAGGTAAACAATGGAGATGGATGGATTGGATACTAGTATACAATTATGGACGGGCTGCCGAGTGCCGACACAGAGGTAGCCTCAGCCGTGAACTACCGCACTGTACTGTGTCTGCTGCTAATATATAGACTGGTTGATAAAGAGATAGTATACTCGTAACTAGTATGTATGTATAAAGAAAGAAAAAAAACCACGGTTAGGTGGTATATACAATTATGGACGGGCTGCCGAGTGCCGACACAGAGGTAGCCACAGCCGTGAACTACCGCACTGTACTGTGTCTGCTGCTAATATATAGACTGGTTGATAAAGAGATAGTATACTCGTAACTAGTATGTATGTATAAAGAAAGAAAAAAAAACCACGGTTAGGTGGTATATACAATTATGGACGGGCTGCCGAGTGCCGACACAGAGGTAGCCACAGCCGTGAACTACCGCACTGTACTGTGTCTGCTGCTAATATATAGACTGGTTGATAAAGAGATAGTATACTCGTAACTAGTATGTATGTATAAAGAAAGAAAAAAAAACCACGGTTAGGTGGTATATACAATTATGGACGGGCTGCCGAGTGCCGACACAGAGGTAGCCACAGCCGTGAACTACCGCACTGTACTGTGTCTGCTGCTAATATATAGACTGGTTGATAAAGAGATAGTATACTCGTAACTAGTATGTATGTATAAAGAAAGAAAAAAAAACCACGGTTAGGTGGTATATACAATTATGGACGGGCTGCCGAGTGCCGACACAGAGGTAGCCACAGCCGTGAACTACCGCACTGTACTGTGTCTGCTGCTAATATATAGACTGGTTGATAAAGAGATAGTATACTCGTAACTAGTATGTATGTATAAAGAAAGAAAAAAAAACCACGGTTAGGTGGTATATACAATTATGGACGGGCTGCCGAGTGCCGACACAGAGGTAGCCACAGCCGTGAACTACCGCACTGTACTGTGTCTGCTGCTAATATATAGACTGGTTGATAAAGAGATAGTATACTCGTAACTAGTATGTATGTATAAAGAAAGAAAAAAAACCACGGTTAGGTGGTATATACAATTATGGACGGGCTGCCGAGTGCCGACACAGAGGTAGCCACAGCCGTGAACTACCGCACTGTACTGTGTCTGCTGCTAATATATAGACTGGTTGATAAAGAGATAGTATACTCGTAACTAGTATGTATGTATAAAGAAAGAAAAAAAAACCACGGTTAGGTGGTATATACAATTATGGACGGGCTGCCGAGTGCCGACACAGAGGTAGCCACAGCCGTGAACTACCGCACTGTACTGTGTCTGCTGCTAATATATAGACTGGTTGATAAAGAGATAGTATACTCGTAACTAGTATGTATGTATAAAGAAAGAAAAAAAAACCACGGTTAGGTGGTATATACAATTATGGACGGGCTGCCGAGTGCCGACACAGAGGTAGCCACAGCCGTGAACTACCGCACTGTACTGTGTCTGCTGCTAATATATAGACTGGTTGATAAAGAGATAGTATACTCGTAACTAGTATGTATGTATAAAGAAAGAAAAAAAAACCACGGTTAGGTGGTATATACAATTATGGACGGGCTGCCGAGTGCCGACACAGAGGTAGCCACAGCCGTGAACTACCGCACTGTACTGTGTCTGCTGCTAATATATAGACTGGTTGATAAAGAGATAGTATACTCGTAACTAGTATGTATGTATAAAGAAAGAAAAAAAAAACCACGGTTAGGTGGTATATACAATTATGGACGGGCTGCCGAGTGCCGACACAGAGGTAGCCACAGCCGTGAACTACCGCACTGTACTGTGTCTGCTGCTAATATATAGACTGGTTGATAAAGAGATAGTATACTCGTAACTAGTATGTATGTATAAAGAAAGAAAAAAAAACCATGGTTAGGTGGTATATACAATTATGGACGGGCTGCCGAGTGCCGACACAGAGGTAGCCACAGCCGTGAACTACCGCACTGTACTGTGTCTGCTGCTAATATATAGACTGGTTGATAAAGAGATAGTATACTCGTAACTAGTATGTATGTATAAAGAAAGAAAAAAAACCACGGTTAGGTCACTGGTATATACAATTATGGACGGGCTGCCGAGTGCCGACACAGAGGTAGCCACAGCCGTGAACTACCGCACTGTACTGTGTCTGCTGCTAATATAGACTGGTTGATAAAGAGATAGTATACTACTAATATTATATACTGGTGGTCAGGTCACTGGTCACTAGTCACACTGGCAGTGGCACTCCTGCAGCAAAAGTGTGCACTGTTTAATTTTAATATAATATTATGTACTCCTGGCTCCTGCTATAACCTATAACTGGCACTGCAGTAGTGCTCCCCAGTCTCCCCCACAATTATAAGCTGTGTGAGCTGAGCAGTCAGACAGATATATAATATATATAGATGATGCAGCACACTGGCCTGAGCCTGAGCAGTGCACACAGATATGGTATGTGACTGAGTCACTGTGTGCTGTGTATCGCTTTTTTCAGGCAGAGAACGGATTATAAATAAAAGTGGTGGTCACTGGTCACTATCAGCAAAACTCTGCACTGTACACTACTGAGTACTCCTAATGCTCCCCAAAATTAGTAAATCAAGTGTCTCTCTAATCTATTCTAATTCTAAACGGAGAGGACGCCAGCCACGTCCTCTCCCTATCAATCTCAATGCACGTGTGAAAATGGCGGCGACGCGCGGCTCCTTATATAGAATCCGAGTCTCGCGATAGAATCCGAGCCTCGCGAGAATCCGACAGCGTCATGATGACGTTCGGGCGCGCTCGGGTTAACCGAGCAAGGCGGGAAGATCCGAGTCGCTCGGACCCGTGAAAAAAAACATGAAGTTCTGGCGGGTTCGGATTCAGAGAAACCGAACCCGCTCATCTCTACGTACAACTCGTGATATTATACCCAGTTAACAGTATGACAACAACGGAGCCTCTGCACAGATGGCTCTCAACAATAACCCTTTTGTTAACAATAACTATGTACAAGTACTTGGGATGGGCGCCCAGCATCCACTACGGACTACGAGAAATAGATTTACCGGTGAGTAAAATCTTATTTTCTCTGACGTCCTAAGTGGATGCTGGGACTCCGTAAGGACCATGGGGATTATATCAAAGCTCCCAAACGGGAGGGAGAGTGCGGATGACTCTGCAGCACCGAATGAGCGAACTCCAGGTCCTCCTCAGCCAGGGTGTCAAACTTGTAAAATCTTGCAAATGTGTTTGACCCCGACCAAGTAGCAGCTCGGCAAAGTTGTAAAGCAGAGACCCCTCGGGCAGCCGCCCAAGAAGAGCCCACCTTCCTCATGGAATGGGCTTTTACTGATCTAGAATGCGGCAGTCCCGCCGCAGAATGTGCAAGCTGAATTGTGCTACATATCCAGCGAGCAATAGTCTGCTTTGAAGCAGGAGCACCCATCTTGTTTGGTGCGTAGAGGATAAACAGCGAGTCAGTTTTCCTGACTCCAGTCATTCTGGAAACATAAATTTTCAGGGCCCTGACTACATCCAGCAACTTGGAATCCTCCAAGTTCCGAGTAGCCGCAGGCACCACAATAGGTTGGTTCAAATGAAACGCTGAAACCACCTTAGGCAGAAATTGGGGATGAGTCCTCAATTCCGCCCTATCCATATGGAAAATCACATAAGGGCTTTTACATGACAAAGCCGCCAACTCTGACACACGCCTGGCCGAAGCCAGGGCCAATAGCATGACCACTTTCGACGTGAGATATTTTAACTCCACGGTTTTAAGTGGCTCAAACCAATGTGATTTAAGGAAATCCAACACCACGTTGAGATCCCAAGGTGCCACTGGAGGCACAAAAGGAGGCTGAATATGCAGCACTCCTTTAACAAAAGTCTGAACTTCCGGCAGGGAAGCCAGTTCTTTTTGGAAGAAAATCGACAGAGCCGAAATCTGGACCTTAATGGACCCCAATTTGAGGCCCATATTCACCCCTGACTGTAGGAAGTGCAGGAATCGACCCAGTTGAAATTCCTCCGTTGGGGCCTTCCTGTCCTCACACCAAGCAACATATTTTCGCCATATGTGGTGATAATGTTTTGCGGTCACGTCCTTCCTGGCTTTGATCAGCGTAGGAATGACTTCCTCCGGAATGCCCTTTTCCTTCAGGATCCGGTGTTCAACAGCCATGCCGTCAAACGCAGCCGCGGTAAGTCTTGGAACAGACAAGGCCCCTGCTGCAGCAGGTCTTGTCTGAGCGGTAGAGGCCATGGGTCCTCCGAGATCATTTCTTGAAGTTCTGGGTACCAAGCTCTTCTTGGCCAATCCGGAATAATTAGTATAGTTCTTACTCTTCTCCTTCTTATTATCCTCAGCACCCTTGGTATGAGAGGAAGAGGAGGAAACACATAAACCGACCGGTACACCCACGGTGTCACTAGAGCGACCAACGCTATCGCCTGAGGGTCCCTTGACCTGGCGCAATAGTTTTCTCGCTTTTTGTTGAGGCGGGACGCCATCATGTCCACCTGTGGCCATTCCCATCGGTTTGTAATCAGCCGGAAGACTTCTGGATGAAGTCCCCACTCTCCCGTATCTGCTGAGGAAGTCTGCTTCCCAGTTGTCCACTCCCGGAATAAACACTGCCGACAGTGCTAACACGTGATTTTCCGCCCATCGGAGAATCTTCGTGGCTTCTGCCATCGCCATCCTGCTTCTCGTGCCGCCTTGTCGGTTTACATGGGCGACCGCCGTGATGTTGTCTGACTGAATCAGTACTGGCTGACTTTGAAGCAGGGGTCTTGCCTGACTTAGGGCATTGTAAATAGCTCTTAGTTCCAGAATATTTATGTGTAGGGACATTTCCTGGCTTGACCATAGTCCCTGGAAATTTCTTCCCTGTGTGACTGCTCCCCAGCCTCGAAGGCTGGCGTCCGTGGTTACCAGGACCCAGTCCTGTATGCCGAATCTGCGGCCCTCCAGAAGATGAGCACTCTGCAGCCACCACAGTAGAGACACCCTGGTCCTTGCAGACAGGGTTATCCTCTGATGCATCTGAAGATGCGATCCGGACCACTTGTCCAACAGATCCCACTGAAAGATCCGTGCATGGAACCTTCCGAACGGAATTGCTTCGTAAGAAGCTACCATCTTTCCCAGGACTCGCGTGCAGTGGTGCACCGACACCTGTTTTGGTCTTAGGAGGTCTCTGACTAGCGATGACAACTCCTTGTCCTTCTCCTCCGGGAGAAACACCCTTTTCTGTTCTGTGTCCAGAACCATCCCCAGGAACAATAGACGTGTTGCAGGAACCAGCTGCGACTTTGGAATATTCAGGATCCAGCCGTGCTGTTGTAGCACCTGCCGAGCAAGTGCTACTCCGATCAACAACTGTTCCTTGGACCTCGCCTTTATCAGGAGATCGTCCAAGTACGGGATAATTATAACTCCCTTTTTTCGCAGGAGTATCATCATCTCGGCCATTACCTTGGTAAACACCCTCGGTGCTGTGGACAGACCAAACGGCAGCGTCTGGAATTGGTAATGACAGTCCTGTACCACAAATCTGAGGTACTCCTGGTGAGGAGAGTAAATGGGGACATGCAGGTAAGCATCCTTGATGTCCAGTGATACCATGTAATCCCCTTCCTCCAGGCTTGAGATAACCGCCCTGAGCGATTCCATCTTGAACTTGAACCGTTTTATATACGTGTTCAAAGATTTAAAATTTAAAATGGGTCTCACCGAACCGTCCGGTTTCGGTACCACAAACATTGTGGAATAGTAACCCCTTCCTTGTTGAAGGAGGGGTACCTTGACTATCACCTGCTGCAAATACAGCTTGTGAATTTGCCTCTATCACAGCCTCCCTGTCCAAGGGAGATGTTGGCAAGGCAGATTTTAGGAAACGGCGAGGGGGAGACGTCTCGAATTCCAGCTTGAATCCCTGAGACACTACTTGTAGAATCCAGGGATCCACCTGTGAGCAAGCCCACTGATTGCTGAAGCACTTGAGACGGGCCCCCACCGCACCTGGCTCCACCAGTGGAGCCCCAGCGTCATGCTGTGGACTTAGCGGAAGCGGGGGAGGACTTTTGTTCCTGGGAACTGGCTGTATATATATATATATATATATGCACACACACTCATGTATATACATGTATACACAAATACACGTATGTACATGTTTATGTATGTATAATACACTGATAGAGTACATTGTATTTATGAATTAATTGCTTCCCGATTCTGCAGCAGCATCATCAGCACCATCAGTGTTACACACAGTCACTTCACACTGACTGCTGCACAACACATCACTTAATTTCCGGGCCGCCCGCCACCTGGTGAAGAGACATGGGAGATGAAGGACCAGCAGTGCCACGTTGAGCGGAAGTATTGTGAATTAGTTACCCACACACTCCTTGTGACACCTGCTCCCCGTCTGCCCTCCCACCCGCCGCCTGCCATCCGGAACCCGCACTGACAAGTAAGTCTCAGCAGAATGTGTCTGCCGGCGGCTCCCAGTCCCCCCTAGAGGAACACTGCCAGTGGTGTGGCAGCCGCGGCAAACTAGGACTGAGAGACCGCAGCGGGAGGAAAGCACGGGTGGGCGGGAGGAGAGCATAGGCGGACATCACCACGTCACATTGCAAGGTGACACCAGTCCCCCCAGTGAGGCCGCCGACGAATGCACTCAGCATAGTATTAGCAGCAGGCAGAGGGGGGGCGGGCGCAGCGGTGGTGGGAGGTACGGAAATGAGCTACAGGCTAGGCTCCACCGATCACACACTCAGCGATCACTGTGCCACAGCAAGCGTGGCGTGCAGCGGTGCTGGACATTAGGGAGTGCCTGTGCGCACCAGGCACCCCCTGTACGCACGCCTATGCGCTACCACCCCCCATATGCCACACTACATCACTATGCTATAGCCCTCCCATATGCTGCACTTCATAGTTACACTATACCCCCCATACAACATACTACATCACCACCCTACACTACTCACAATAAAATTAAAACATCCCAGTTCCTCTTTCTTAATGAGCTCACGTGAGTTCTCTCCCCAACGGAGCTCCAGACCAAGTAACAATGAAGACACCAGCAGCGTGTAGGGGGCAGGCCTGGTCCACTTGTCAGGAGAGAGCAGTCACTGGAGGGTAAGAAGGGGGCGGGGCCTAGTCCTACAGACGGGAGAGAGCACAGACAGGAGAGAGCAAGGTACAGGGGTAGAAGGGGACGGCTGATGTGAAGAAGGGGGCGGGGCCTATTCTGCATCCTTTCAAAATTCGACTTTTTAAAATTCGACATTTGACAAATTCGACTTTTCTGCAATGGTACAAATGCGGCAATTCAACAAAAGTATATTCAATTGAAGTTTGTAAATTCGACAACAGTGCTTTTAAACAGTAAATTCGTCATTTTCAATCCGCCACACTTTGCAGGCGGAATCTAATAAAAAAAATTTAAAACATGTTTTTTTTGGGGTAATAGCATATCTATTTATATTAGAAGGGATTAGGTACTTGGTTTGTCTTTTTTGGAGGCACAAGTATTAAAAACCCGGAAAAGAAAAATTGCGTGGGGTCCCCCCTCCAAAGCATAACCAGCCTCGGGCTCTTCGAGCCGGTCCTGGTTCTAAAAATCCGGGGGAAAAACGGACAGGGGATCCCCCGTATTTTTAAAACCAGCTCCGGGCTCTGCGCCTGGTGCAAAAAATACGGGGGACAAAAAGAGTAGGGTCCCCCATTATTTTTACACCAGCATCGGGCTCCACTAGCTGGACAGATAATGCCACAGCCGGGGGTCACTTTTATACAGTGCCCTGCGGCCGTGGCATTAAATATCCAACTAGTCACCCCTGGCCGGGGTACCCTGGGGGAGTGGGGACCCCTTCAATCAAGGGGTCCCCCCCCAGCCACCCAAGGGCCAGGGGTGAAGCCCGAGGCTGTCCCCCCCATCCAAGGGCTGCGGATGGGAGGCTGATAGCCTTGAGAAAATTTAAAGAATATTGTTTTTTCCAGTAGTACTACAAGTCCCAGCAAGCCTCCCCCGCAATCTGGTACTTTGAGAACCACAAGTACCAGCATGCGGGAGAAAAACGGGCCCGCTGGTACCTGTAGTTCTACTGGGGAAAAAATACCCAAATAAAAACAGGACACAGACACCGTGAAAGTATAACTTTATTTCACACCTGCCGACACACACATACTTACCTATGTTGACACGAAGCAGTCGGTCCTCTTCTCCAAGTAGAATCCACGGGTACCTGAAAATAAAAGATAATTATACTCACCTGATCCAGGTTCCAGATTAAATCCACGTACTTGGCAAAACAACAAACCGAACACCCGGACCAGACGGACTGAAAGGGGTCCCATGTTTACACATGGGACCCCTTTCCACGAATGCAGACATCCGAATCTCGCGGGAATCCGACAGCGGGATGATGACGTTCGGGCGCGCTCGGGTTAGCCGAGCAAGGCGGGAAGGTTCGAACCTGCCTCGGACCCATGTAAAATGGGTGAAGTTCGGGGGGTCCGGATTCCGACGAACCGAACCCACTCATCACTAGTATGTACGTGTGTGTCAGGTGTCGTGCGCGTACGTGTACGTGTGTGTGTGTCAGGTGGCGCGTACCTACATGTGTGTATGTCAGGTGCTGTGCATGTGTGTACGTACACGCGTGTATGTGTCAGGTGCCGCGCGTGTGCGTGTGTGTGTGTGTGTGTGCCAGGAGCCACGCGTGTACATGCGTGAGGGTGTCAGGAGCCGCGCGTATACGTACATACGTGTAGGTTTCAGGTGCCGGGCGTATACACACGTGTGTGTGTCAGGAGCCGAGCGTGTACGTACATGTGTGTGTGTCAGGAGCAACGCGCGTGTGTGTCAGGAGCCACACGTGTGCATACGTGTGTGTCAGGTGCCACACATGTACGTACGTACGTACGTACGTGTGTGTGTGTGTCAGGTGACGCGCGTGTATGTGTGTGTGTCAAGTGCCGCGTGTGTACGTACGTATGTGTGTGCCTGGAGCGTGTGTGTGTGTGTGTGTGTGTGTGTCAGGTGCCGCGCGTGTACGTGTGTGTGTCAAATGCCGCGCGTGTACATACATGTAAGGCTTTAAAATTTTCTTTGCAAAAGAGAGATATTGGCAAGGAAAAGCTGTCTTGTACCTTTGCATTTTTCTCCCAAACGAAGGACACTAGAATTAAAATTTTAAAGCCTCCTGTTAGGCCATCATCTACACGACATAGCCCTGAATTTTCCAATGCGCAGCTCTTTGCAAAAGAGAGATATTGGCAAGGAAAAGCTGTCTTGTACCTTTGCATTTTTCTCCCAAACGAAGGACACTAGAAAGATAATTTTAAAGCCTCCTGTTAGGCCATCATCTACACGACATAGCTCTGAATTTTCCAATGCGCAGCTCTTTGCAAAAGAGAGATATTGGCAAGGAAAAGCTGTCTTGTACCTTTGCATTTTTCTCCCAAACGAAGGACACTAGAAAGAAAATTTTAAAGCCTCCTGTTAGGCCATCATCTACACGACATAGCCCTGAATTTTCCAATGCGCAGCTCTTTGCAAAAGAGAGATATTGGCAAGGAAAAGCTGTCTTGTACCTTTGCATTTTTCTCCCAAACGAAGGACACTAGAAAGAAAATTTTAAAGCCTCCTGTTAGGCCATCATCTACACGACATAGCCCTGAATTTTCCAATGCGCAGCTCTTTGCAAAAGAGAGATATTGGCAAGGAAAAGCTGTCTTGTACCTTTGCATTTTTCTCCCAAACGAAGGACACTAGAATTAAAATTTTAAAGCCTCCTGTTAGTGCTTCATCTACACGGCATAGCCCTGAATTTTCCAATGCGTAGCTCTTTGCAATAGAGAGATATTGGCAAGGAAAAGCTGTCTTGTACCTTTGCATTTTTCTCCCAAACGAAGGACACTAGAATTAAAATTTTAAAGCCTCCTGTTAGGACATCATCTACACGACATAGCCCTGAATTTTCCAATGCGCAGCTCTTTGCAAAAGAGAGATATTGGCAAGGAAAAGCTGTCTTGTACCTTTGCATTTTTCTCCCAAACGAAGGACACTAGAATTAAAATTTTAAAGCCTCCTGTTAGGCCATCATCTACACGACATAGCCCTGAATTTTCCAATGCGCAGCTCTTTGCAAAAGAGAGATATTGGCAAGGAAAAGCTGTCTTGTACCTTTGCATTTTTCTCCCAAACGAAGGACACTAGAATTAAAATTTTAAAGCCTCCTGTTAGGCCATCATCTACACGACATAGCCCTGAATTTTCCAATGCGCAGCTCTTTGCAAAAGAGAGATATTGGCAAGGAAAAGCTGTCTTGTACCTTTGCATTTTTCTCCCAAACGAAGGACACTAGAAAGATAATTTTAAAGCCTCCTGTTAGGCCATCATCTACACGACATAGCCCTGAATTTTCCAATGCGCAGCTCTTTGCAAAAGAGAGATATTGGCAAGGAAAAGCTGTCTTGTACCTTTGCATTTTTCTCCCAAACGAAGGACACTAGAAAGATAATTTTAAAGCCTCCTGTTAGGCCATCATCTACACGACATAGCCCTGAATTTTCCAATGCGCAGCTCTTTGCAAAAGAGAGATATTGGCAAGGAAAAGCTGTCTTGTACCTTTGCATTTTTCTCCCAAACGAAGGACACTAGAAAGAAAATTTTAAAGCCTCCTGTTAGGCCATCATCTACACGACATAGCCCTGAATTTTCCAATGCTCAGCTCTTTGCAAAAGAGAGATATTGGCAAGGAAAAGCTGTCTTGTACCTTTGCATTTTTCTCCCAAACGAAGGACACTAGAATTAAAATTTTAAAGCCTCCTGTTAGGCCATCATCTACACGACATAGCCCTGAATTTTCCAATGCGCAGCTCTTTGCAAAAGAGAGATATTGGCAAGGAAAAGCTGTCTTGTACCTTTGCATTTTTCTCCCAAACGAAGGACACTAGAATTAAAATTTTAAAGCCTCCTGTTAGGCCATCATCTACACGACATAGCCCTGAATTTTCCAATGCGCAGCTCTTTGCAAAAGAGAGATATTGGCAAGGAAAAGCTGTCTTGTACCTTTGCATTTTTCTCCCAAACGAAGGACACTAGAAAGATAATTTTAAAGCCTCCTGTTAGGCCATCATCTACACGACATAGCTCTGAATTTTCCAATGCGCAGCTCTTTGCAAAAGAGAGATATTGGCAAGGAAAAGCTGTCTTGTACCTTTGCATTTTTCTCCCAAACGAAGGACACTAGAAAGAAAATTTTAAAGCCTCCTGTTAGGCCATCATCTACACGACATAGCCCTGAATTTTCCAATGCGCAGCTCTTTGCAAAAGAGAGATATTGGCAAGGAAAAGCTGTCTTGTACCTTTGCATTTTTCTCCCAAACGAAGGTCACTAGAAAGAAAATTTTAAAGCCTCCTGTTAGGCCATCATCTACACGACATAGCCCTGAATTTTCCAATGCGCAGCTCTTTGCAAAAGAGAGATATTGGCAAGGAAAAGCTGTCTTGTACCTTTGCATTTTTCTCCCAAACGAAGGACACTAGAATTAAAATTTTAAAGCCTCCTGTTAGGCCATCATCTACACGACATAGCCCTGAATTTTCCAATGCGCAGCTCTTTGCAAAAGAGAGATATTGGCAAGGAAAAGCTGTCTTGTACCTTTGCATTTTTCTCCCAAACGAAGGACACTAGAATTAAAATTTTAAAGCCTCCTGTTAGGCCATCATCTACACGACATAGCCCTGAATTTTCCAATGCGCAGCTCTTTGCAAAAGAGAGATATTGGCAAGGAAAAGCTGTCTTGTACCTTTGCATTTTTCTCCCAAACGAAGGACACTAGAAAGATAATTTTAAAGCCTCCTGTTAGGCCATCATCTACACGACATAGCTCTGAATTTTCCAATGCGCAGCTCTTTGCAAAAGAGAGATATTGGCAAGGAAAAGCTGTCTTGTACCTTTGCATTTTTCTCCCAAACGAAGGACACTAGAATTAAAATTTTAAAGCCTCCTGTTAGGCAATCATCTACACGACATAGCCCGGAATTTTCCAATGCGCAGCTCTTTGCAAAAGAAAAATATTGGCAAGGAAAACCTGTCTTGTACCATTGCATTTTTCTCCCAAACGAAGGACACTAGAAAGAAAATTTTAAAGCCTCCTGTTAGGCCATCATCTACACGACATAGCCCTGAATTTTCCAATGCGCAGCTCTTTGCAAAAGAGAGATATTGGCAAGGAAAAGCTGTCTTGTACCTTTGCATTTTTCTCCCAAACGAAGGTCACTAGAAAGAAAATTTTAAAGCCTCCTGTTAGGCCATCATCTACACGACATAGCCCTGAATTTTCCAATGCGCAGCTCTTTGCAAAAGAGAGATATTGGCAAGGAAAAGCTGTCTTGTACCTTTGCATTTTTCTCCCAAACGAAGGTCACTAGAAAGAAAATTTTAAAGCCTCCTGTTAGGCCATCATCTACACGACATAGCCCTGAATTTTCCAATGCGTAGCTCTTTGCAAAAGAGAGATATTGGCAAGGAAAAGCTGTCTTGTACCTTTGCATTTTTCTCCCAAACGAAGGACACTAGAAAGAAAATTTTAAAGCCTCCTGTTAGGCCATCATCTACACGACATAGCCCTGAATTTTCCAATGCGCAGCTCTTTGCAAAAGAGAGATATTGGCAAGGAAAAGCTGTCTTGTACCTTTGCATTTTTCTCCCAAACGAAGGACACTAGAATTAAAATTTTAAAGCCTCCTGTTAGTGCTTTATCTACAAGGCATAGCCCTGAATTTTCCAATGCGTAGCTCTTTGCAATAGAGAGATATTGGCAAGGAAAAGCTGTCTTGTACCTTTGCATTTTTCTCCCAAACGAAGGACACTAGAATTAAAATTTTAAAGCCTCCTGTTAGGCCATCATCTACACGACATAGCCCTGAATTTTCCAATGCGCAGCTCTTTGCAAAAGAGAGATATTGGCAAGGAAAAGCTGTCTTGTACCTTTGCATTTTTCTCCCAAACGAAGGACACTAGAATTAAAATTTTAAAGCCTCCTGTTAGGCCATCATCTACACGACATAGCCCTGAATTTTCCAATGCGCAGCTCTTTGCAAAAGAGAGATATTGGCAAGGAAAAGCTGTCTTGTACCTTTGCATTTTTCTCCCAAACGAAGGACACTAGAATTAAAATTTTAAAGCCTCCTGTTAGGCCATCATCTACACGACATAGCCCTGAATTTTCCAATGCGCAGCTCTTTGCAAAAGAGAGATATTGGCAAGGAAAAGCTGTCTTGTACCTTTGCATTTTTCTCCCAAACGAAGGACACTAGAATTAAAATTTTAAAGCCTCCTGTTAGGCCATCATCTACACGACATAGCCCTGAATTTTCCAATGCGCAGCTCTTTGCAAAAGAGAGATATTGGCAAGGAAAAGCTGTCTTGTACCTTTGCATTTTTCTCCCAAACGAAGGACACTAGAAATAAAATTTTAAAGCCTCCTGTTAGGCCATCATCTACACGACATAGCCCTGAATTTTCCAATGCGCAGCTCTTTGCAAAAGAGAGATATTGGCAAGGAAAAGCTGTCTTGTACCTTTGCATTTTTCTCCCAAACGAAGGACACTAGAAAGATAATTTTAAAGCCTCCTGTTAGGCCATCATCTACACGACATAGCCCTGAATTTTCCAATGCGCAGCTCTTTGCAAAAGAGAGATATTGGCAAGGAAAAGCTGTCTTGTACCTTTGCATTTTTCTCCCAAACGAAGGACACTAGAAAGAAAATTTTAAAGCCTGCTGTTAGGCCATCATCTACACGACATAGCCCTGAATTTTCCAATGCGCAGCTCTTTGCAAAAGAGAGATATTGGCAAGGAAAAGCTGTCTTGTACCTTTGCATTTTTCTCCCAAACGAAGGTCACTAGAAAGAAAATTTTAAAGCCTCCTGTTAGGCCATCATCTACACGACATAGCCCTGAATTTTCCAATGCGCAGCTCTTTGCAAAAGAGAGATATTGGCAAGGAAAAGCTGTCTTGTACCTTTGCATTTTTCTCCCAAACGAAGGACACTAGAATTAAAATTTTAAAGCCTCCTGTTAGAACATCATCTACACGACATAGCCCTGAATTTTCCAATGCGCAGCTCTTTGCAAAAGAGAGATATTGGCAAGGAAAAGCTGTCTTGTACCTTTGCATTTTTCTCCCAAACGAAGGACACTAGAATTAAAATTTTAAAGCCTCCTGTTAGGCCATCATCTACACGACATAGCCCTGAATTTTCCAATGCGCAGCTCTTTGCAAAAGAGAGATATTGGCAAGGAAAAGCTGTCTTGTACCTTTGCATTTTTCTCCCAAACGAAGGACACTAGAAAGATAATTTTAAAGCCTCCTGTTAGGCCATCATCTACACGACATAGCCCTGAATTTTCCAATGCGCAGCTCTTTGCAAAAGAGAGATATTGGCAAGGAAAAGCTGTCTTGTACCTTTGCATTTTTCTCCCAAACGAAGGACACTAGAAAGAAAATTTTAAAGCCTCCTGTTAGGCCATCATCTACACGACATAGCCCTGAATTTTCCAATGCGCAGCTCTTTGCAAAAGAGAGATATTGGCAAGGAAAAGCTGTCTTGTACCTTTGCATTTTTCTCCCAAACGAAGGTCACTAGAAAGAAAATTTTAAAGCCTCCTGTTAGGCCATCATCTACACGACATAGCCCTGAATTTTCCAATGCGCAGCTCTTTGCAAAAGAGAGATATTGGCAAGGAAAAGCTGTCTTGTACCTTTGCATTTTTCTCCCAAACGAAGGACACTAGAATTAAAATTTTAAAGCCTCCTGTTAGGCCATCATCTACACGACATAGCCCTGAATTTTCCAATGCGCAGCTCTTTGCAAAAGAGAGATATTGGCAAGGAAAAGCTGTCTTGTACCTTTGCATTTTTCTCCCAAACGAAGGACACTAGAAAGAACATTTTAAAGCCTCCTGTTAGGCCATCATCTACACGACATAGCCCTGAATTTTCCAATGCGCAGCTCTTTGCAAAAGAGAGATATTGGCAAGGAAAAGCTGTCTTGTACCTTTGCATTTTTCTCCCAAACGAAGGACACTAGAAATAAAATTTTAAAGCCTCCTGTTAGGCCATCATCTACACGACATAGCCCTGAATTTTCCAATGCACAGCTCTTTGCAAAAGAGAGATATTGGCAAGGAAAAGCTGTCTTGTACCATTGCATTTTTCTCCCAAACGAAGGACACTAGAAAGAAAATTTTAAAGCCTCCTGTTAGGCCATCATCTACACGACATAGCCCTGAATTTTCCAATGCGCAGCTCTTTGCAAAAGAGAGATATTGGCAAGGAAAAGCTGTCTTGTACCTTTGCATTTTTCTCCCAAACGAAGGTCACTAGAAAGAAAATTTTAAAGCCTCCTGTTAGGCCATCATCTACACGACATAGCCCTGAATTTTCCAATGCGCAGCTCTTTGCAAAAGAGAGATATTGGCAAGGAAAAGCTGTCTTGTACCTTTGCATTTTTCTCCCAAAAGAAGGACTCTAGAATTAAAATTTTAAAGCCTCCTGTTAGACCATCATCTACACGGCATAGCCATGAATTTTCCAATGCGCAGCTCTTTGCAAAAGATAGATATTGGCAAGGAAAAGCTGTCTTGTACCTTTGCATTTTTCTCCCAAACGAAGGTCACTAGAAAGAAAATTTTAAAGCCTCCTGTTAGGCCATCATCTACACGACATAGCCCTGAATTTTCCAATGCGCAGCTCTTTGCAAAAGAGAGATATTGGCAAGGAAAAGCTGTCTTGTACCTTTGCATTTTTCTCCCAAACGAAGGTCACTAGAAAGAAAATTTTAAAGCCTCCTGTTAGGCCATCATCTACACGGCATAGCCATGAATTTTCCAATGCGCAGCTCTTTGCAAAAGAGAGATATTGGCAAGGAAAAGCTGTCTTGTACCTTTGCATTTTTCTCCCAAACGAAGGACACTAGAATTAAAATTTTAAAGCCTTCTGTTAGGCCATCATCTACACGACATAGCCCTGAATTTTCCAATGCGCAGCTCTTTGCAAAAGAGAGATATTGGCAAGGAAAAGCTGTCTTGTACCTTTGCATTTTTCTCCCAAACGAAGGACACTAGAATTAAAATTTTAAAGCCTCCTGTTAGGCCATCATCTACACGACATAGCCCTGAATTTTCCAATGCGCAGCTCTTTGCAAAAGAGAGATATTGGCAAGGAAAAGCTGTCTTGTACCTTTGCATTTTTCTCCCAAACGAAGGTCACTAGAAAGAAAATTTTAAAGCCTCCTGTTAGGCCATCATCTACACGACATAGCCCTGAATTTTCCAATGCGCAGCTCTTTGCAAAAGAGAGATATTGGCAAGGAAAAGCTGTCTTGTACCTTTGCATTTTTCTCCCAAACGAAGGACACTAGAATTAAAATTTTAAAGCCTCCTGTTAGAACATCATCTACACGACATAGCCCTGAATTTTCCAATGCGCAGCTCTTTGCAAAAGAGAGATATTGGCAAGGAAAAGCTGTCTTGTACCTTTGCATTTTTCTCCCAAACGAAGGACACTAGAATTAAAATTTTAAAGCCTCCTGTTAGGCCATCATCTACACGACATAGCCCTGAATTTTCCAATGCGCAGCTCTTTGCAAAAGAGAGATATTGGCAAGGAAAAGCTGTCTTGTACCTTTGCATTTTTCTCCCAAACGAAGGACACTAGAAAGATAATTTTAAAGCCTCCTGTTAGGCCATCATCTACACGACATAGCCCTGAATTTTCCAATGCGCAGCTCTTTGCAAAAGAGAGATATTGGCAAGGAAAAGCTGTCTTGTACCTTTGCATTTTTCTCCCAAACGAAGGACACTAGAAAGAAAATTTTAAAGCCTCCTGTTAGGCCATCATCTACACGACATAGCCCTGAATTTTCCAATGCGCAGCTCTTTGCAAAAGAGAGATATTGGCAAGGAAAAGCTGTCTTGTACCTTTGCATTTTTCTCCCAAACGAAGGTCACTAGAAAGAAAATTTTAAAGCCTCCTGTTAGGCCATCATCTACACGACATAGCCCTGAATTTTCCAATGCGCAGCTCTTTGCAAAAGAGAGATATTGGCAAGGAAAAGCTGTCTTGTACCTTTGCATTTTTCTCCCAAACGAAGGACACTAGAATTAAAATTTTAAAGCCTCCTGTTAGGCCATCATCTACACGACATAGCCCTGAATTTTCCAATGCGCAGCTCTTTGCAAAAGAGAGATATTGGCAAGGAAAAGCTGTCTTGTACCTTTGCATTTTTCTCCCAAACGAAGGACACTAGAAAGAACATTTTAAAGCCTCCTGTTAGGCCATCATCTACACGACATAGCCCTGAATTTTCCAATGCGCAGCTCTTTGCAAAAGAGAGATATTGGCAAGGAAAAGCTGTCTTGTACCTTTGCATTTTTCTCCCAAACGAAGGACACTAGAAATAAAATTTTAAAGCCTCCTGTTAGGCCATCATCTACACGACATAGCCCTGAATTTTCCAATGCACAGCTCTTTGCAAAAGAGAGATATTGGCAAGGAAAAGCTGTCTTGTACCATTGCATTTTTCTCCCAAACGAAGGACACTAGAAAGAAAATTTTAAAGCCTCCTGTTAGGCCATCATCTACACGACATAGCCCTGAATTTTCCAATGCGCAGCTCTTTGCAAAAGAGAGATATTGGCAAGGAAAAGCTGTCTTGTACCTTTGCATTTTTCTCCCAAACGAAGGTCACTAGAAAGAAAATTTTAAAGCCTCCTGTTAGGCCATCATCTACACGACATAGCCCTGAATTTTCCAATGCGCAGCTCTTTGCAAAAGAGAGATATTGGCAAGGAAAAGCTGTCTTGTACCTTTGCATTTTTCTCCCAAAAGAAGGACTCTAGAATTAAAATTTTAAAGCCTCCTGTTAGACCATCATCTACACGGCATAGCCATGAATTTTCCAATGCGCAGCTCTTTGCAAAAGATAGATATTGGCAAGGAAAAGCTGTCTTGTACCTTTGCATTTTTCTCCCAAACGAAGGTCACTAGAAAGAAAATTTTAAAGCCTCCTGTTAGGCCATCATCTACACGACATAGCCCTGAATTTTCCAATGCGCAGCTCTTTGCAAAAGAGAGATATTGGCAAGGAAAAGCTGTCTTGTACCTTTGCATTTTTCTCCCAAACGAAGGTCACTAGAAAGAAAATTTTAAAGCCTCCTGTTAGGCCATCATCTACACGGCATAGCCATGAATTTTCCAATGCGCAGCTCTTTGCAAAAGAGAGATATTGGCAAGGAAAAGCTGTCTTGTACCTTTGCATTTTTCTCCCAAACGAAGGACACTAGAATTAAAATTTTAAAGCCTTCTGTTAGGCCATCATCTACACGACATAGCCCTGAATTTTCCAATGCGCAGCTCTTTGCAAAAGAGAGATATTGGCAAGGAAAAGCTGTCTTGTACCTTTGCATTTTTCTCCCAAACGAAGGTCACTAGAAAGAAAATTTTAAAGCCTCCTGTTAGGCCATCATCTACACGGCATAGCCATGAATTTTCCAATGCGCAGCTCTTTGCAAAAGAGAGATATTGGCAAGGAAAAGCTGTCTTGTACCTTTGCATTTTTCTCCCAAACGAAGGACACTAGAATTAAAATTTTAAAGCCTTCTGTTAGGCCATCATCTACACGACATAGCCCTGAATTTTCCAATGCGCAGCTCTTTGCAAAAGAGAGATATTGGCAAGGAAAAGCTGTCTTGTACCTTTGCATTTTTCTCCCAAACGAAGGACACTAGAATTAAAATTTTAAAGCCTCCTGTTAGGCCATCATCTACACGACATAGCCCTGAATTTTCCAATGCGCAGCTCTTTGCAAAAGAGAGATATTGGCAAGGAAAAGCTGTCTTGTACCTTTGCATTTTTCTCCCAAACGAAGGTCACTAGAAAGAAAATTTTAAAGCCTCCTGTTAGGCCATCATCTACACGACATAGCCCTGAATTTTCCAATGCGCAGCTCTTTGCAAAAGAGAGATATTGGCAAGGAAAAGCTGTCTTGTACCTTTGCATTTTTCTCCCAAACGAAGGACACTAGAATTAAAATTTTAAAGCCTCCTGTTAGAACATCATCTACACGACATAGCCCTGAATTTTCCAATGCGCAGCTCTTTGCAAAAGAGAGATATTGGCAAGGAAAAGCTGTCTTGTACCTTTGCATTTTTCTCCCAAACGAAGGACACTAGAATTAAAATTTTAAAGCCTCCTGTTAGGCCATCATCTACACGACATAGCCCTGAATTTTCCAATGCGCAGCTCTTTGCAAAAGAGAGATATTGGCAAGGAAAAGCTGTCTTGTACCTTTGCATTTTTCTCCCAAACGAAGGACACTAGAAAGATAATTTTAAAGCCTCCTGTTAGGCCATCATCTACACGACATAGCCCTGAATTTTCCAATGCGCAGCTCTTTGCAAAAGAGAGATATTGGCAAGGAAAAGCTGTCTTGTACCTTTGCATTTTTCTCCCAAACGAAGGACACTAGAAAGAACATTTTAAAGCCTCCTGTTAGGCCATCATCTACACGACATAGCCCTGAATTTTCCAATGCGCAGCTCTTTGCAAAAGAGAGATATTGGCAAGGAAAAGCTGTCTTGTACCTTTGCATTTTTCTCCCAAACGAAGGACACTAGAAATAAAATTTTAAAGCCTCCTGTTAGGCCATCATCTACACGACATAGCCCTGAATTTTCCAATGCACAGCTCTTTGCAAAAGAGAGATATTGGCAAGGAAAAGCTGTCTTGTACCATTGCATTTTTCTCCCAAACGAAGGACACTAGAAAGAAAATTTTAAAGCCTCCTGTTAGGCCATCATCTACACGACATAGCCCTGAATTTTCCAATGCGCAGCTCTTTGCAAAAGAGAGATATTGGCAAGGAAAAGCTGTCTTGTACCTTTGCATTTTTCTCCCAAACGAAGGTCACTAGAAAGAAAATTTTAAAGCCTCCTGTTAGGCCATCATCTACACGACATAGCCCTGAATTTTCCAATGCGCAGCTCTTTGCAAAAGAGAGATATTGGCAAGGAAAAGCTGTCTTGTACCTTTGCATTTTTCTCCCAAAAGAAGGACTCTAGAATTAAAATTTTAAAGCCTCCTGTTAGACCATCATCTACACGGCATAGCCATGAATTTTCCAATGCGCAGCTCTTTGCAAAAGATAGATATTGGCAAGGAAAAGCTGTCTTGTACCTTTGCATTTTTCTCCCAAACGAAGGTCACTAGAAAGAAAATTTTAAAGCCTCCTGTTAGGCCATCATCTACACGACATAGCCCTGAATTTTCCAATGCGCAGCTCTTTGCAAAAGAGAGATATTGGCAAGGAAAAGCTGTCTTGTACCTTTGCATTTTTCTCCCAAACGAAGGTCACTAGAAAGAAAATTTTAAAGCCTCCTGTTAGGCCATCATCTACACGGCATAGCCATGAATTTTCCAATGCGCAGCTCTTTGCAAAAGAGAGATATTGGCAAGGAAAAGCTGTCTTGTACCTTTGCATTTTTCTCCCAAACGAAGGACACTAGAATTAAAATTTTAAAGCCTTCTGTTAGGCCATCATCTACACGACATAGCCCTGAATTTTCCAATGCGCAGCTCTTTGCAAAAGAGAGATATTGGCAAGGAAAAGCTGTCTTGTACCTTTGCATTTTTCTCCCAAACGAAGGACACTAGAAAGAACATTTTAAAGCCTCCTGTTAGGCCATCATCTACACGACATAGCCCTGAATTTTCCAATGCGCAGCTCTTTGCAAAAGAGAGATATTGGCAAGGAAAAGCTGTCTTGTACCTTTGCATTTTTCTCCCAAACGAAGGACACTAGAAAGAAAATTTTAAAGCCTCCTGTTAGGCCATCATCTACACGACATAGCCCTGAATTTTCCAATGCGCAGCTCTTTGCAAAAGAGAGATATTGGCAAGGAAAAGCTGTCTTGTACCTTTGCATTTTTCTCCCAAACGAAGGTCACTAGAAAGAAAATTTTAAAGCCTCCTGTTAGGCCATCATCTACCCGACATAGCCCTGAATTTTCCAATGCGTAGCTCTTTGCAAAAGAGAGATATTGGCAAGGAAAAGCTGTCTTGTACCTTTGCATTTTTCTCCCAAACGAAGGACACTAGAAAGAAAATTTTAAAGCCTCCTGTTAGGCCATCATCTACACGACATAGCCCTGAATTTTCCAATGCGCAGCTCTTTGCAAAAGAGAGATATTGGCAAGGAAAAGCTGTCTTGTACCTTTGCATTTTTCTCCCAAACGAAGGACACTAGAATTAAAATTTTAAAGCCTCCTGTTAGGCCATCATCTACACGACATAGCCCTGAATTTTCCAATGCGCAGCTCTTTGCAAAAGAGAGATATTGGCAAGGAAAAGCTGTCTTGTACCTTTGCATTTTTCTCCCAAACGAAGGACACTAGAATTAAAATTTTAAAGCCTCCTGTTAGGCCATCATCTACACGACATAGCCCTGAATTTTCCAATGCGCAGCTCTTTGCAAAAGAGAGATATTGGCAAGGAAAAGCTGTCTTGTACCTTTGCATTTTTCTCCCAAACGAAGGACACTAGAATTAAAATTTTAAAGCCTCCTGTTAGGCCATCATCTACACGACATAGCCCTGAATTTTCCAATGCGCAGCTCTTTGCAAAAGAGAGATATTGGCAAGGAAAAGCTGTCTTGTACCTTTGCATTTTTCTCCCAAACGAAGGTCACTAGAAAGAAAATTTTAAAGCCTCCTGTTAGGCCATCATCTACACGACATAGCCCTGAATTTTCCAATGCGTAGCTCTTTGCAAAAGAGAGATATTGGCAAGGAAAAGCTGTCTTGTACCTTTGCATTTTTCTCCCAAACGAAGGACACTAGAAAGAAAATTTTAAAGCCTCCTGTTAGGCCATCATCTACACGACATAGCCCTGAATTTTCCAATGCGCAGCTCTTTGCAAAAGAGAGATATTGGCAAGGAAAAGCTGTCTTGTACCATTGCATTTTTCTCCCAAACGAAGGACACTAGAAAGACAATTTTAAAGCCTCCTGTTAGACCATCATCTACACGGCATAGCCATGAATTTTCCAATGCGCAGCTCTTTGCAAAAGAGAGATATTGGCAAGGAAAAGCTGTCTTGTACCTTTGCATTTTTCTACCAAACGAAGGACACTAGAATTAAAATTTTAAAGCCTCCTGTTAGGCCATCATCTACACGACATAGCCCTGAATTTTCCAATGCGCAGCTCTTTGCAAAAGAGAGATATTGGCAAGGAAAAGCTGTCTTGTACCTTTGCATTTTTCTCCCAAACGAAGGACACTAGAAAGAACATTTTAAAGCCTCCTGTTAGGCCATCATCTACACGACATAGCCCTAAATTTTCCAATGCGCAGCTCTTTGCAAAAGAGAGATATTGGCAAGGAAAAGCTGTCTTGTACCTTTGCATTTTTCTCCCAAACGAAGGACACTAGAAAGAAAATTTTAAAGCCTCCTGTTAGGCCATCATCTACACGACATAGCCCTGAATTTTCCAATGCGCAGCTCTTTGCAAAAGAGAGATATTGGCAAGGAAAAGCTGTCTTGTACCTTTGCATTTTTCTCCCAAACGAAGGACACTAGAATTAAAATTTTAAAGCCTCCTGTTAGACCATCATCTACACGGCATAGCCATGAATTTTCCAATGCGCAGCTCTTTGCAAAAGAGAGATATTGGCAAGGAAAAGCTGTCTTGTACCTTTGCATTTTTCTCCCAAACGAAGGACACTAGAATTAAAATTTTAAAGCCTCCTGTTAGGCCATCATCTACACGACATAGCCCTGAATTTTCCAATGCGCAGCTCTTTGCAAAAGAGAGATATTGGCAAGGAAAAGCTGTCTTGTACCTTTGCATTTTTCTCCCAAACGAAGGACACTAGAAAGATAATTTTAAAGCCTCCTGTTAGGCCATCATCTACACGACATAGCCCTGAATTTTCCAATGCGCAGCTCTTTGCAAAAGAGAGATATTGGCAAGGAAAAGCTGTCTTGTACCTTTGCATTTTTCTCCCAAACGAAGGACACTAGAAAGAAAATGTTAAAGCCTCCTGTTAGGACATCATCTACACGACATAGCCCTGAATTTTCCAATGCGTAGCTCTTTGCAAAAGAGAGATATTGGCAAGGAAAAGCTGTCTTGTACCTTTGCATTTTTCTCCCAAACGAAGGACACTAGAAAGAAAATGTTAAAGCCTCCTGTTAGGCCATCATCTACACGACATAGCCCTGAATTTTCCAATGCGCAGCTCTTTGCAAAAGAGAGATATTGGCAAGGAAAAGCTGTCTTGTACCTTTGCATTTTTCTCCCAAACGAAGGTCACTAGAAAGAAAATTTTAAAGCCTCCTGTTAGGCCATCATCTACACGACATAGCCCTGAATTTTCCAATGCGTAGCTCTTTGCAAAAGAGAGATATTGGCAAGGAAAAGCTGTCTTGTACCTTTGCATTTTTCTCCCAAACGAAGGACACTAGAAAGAAAATTTTAAAGCTTCCTGTTAGGCCATCATCTACACGACATAGCCCTGAATTTTCAAATGCGCAGCTCTTTGCAAAAGAGAGATATTGGCAAGGAAAAGCTGTCTTGTACCTTTGCATTTTTCTCCCAAACGAAGGACACTAGAATTAAAATTTTAAAGCCTCCTGTTAGTGCTTCATCTACACGGCATAGCCCTGAATTTTCCAATGCGTAGCTCTTTGCAATAGAGAGATATTGACAAAGAAAAGCTGTCTTGTACCTTTGCATTTTTCTCCCAAACGAAGGACACTAGAATTAAAATTTTAAAGCCTCCTGTTAGGCCATCATCTACACGACATAGCCCTGAATTTTCCAATGCGCAGCTCTTTGCAAAAGAGAGATATTGGCAAGGAAAAGCTGTCTTGTACCTTTGCATTTTTCTCCCAAACGAAGGACACTAGAAAGAAAATTTTAAAGCCTCCTGTTAGGCCATCATCTACACGACATAGCCCTGAATTTTCCAATGCGCAGCTCTTTGCAAAAGAGAGATATTGGCAAGGAAAAGCTGTCTTGTACCTTTGCATTTTTCTCCCAAACGAAGGTCACTAGAAAGAAAATTTTAAAGCCTCCTGTTAGGCCATCATCTACACGACATAGCCCTGAATTTTCCAATGCGCAGCTCTTTGCAAAAGAGAGATATTGGCAAGGAAAAGCTGTCTTGTACCTTTGCATTTTTCTCCCAAACGAAGGACACTAGAATTAAAATTTTAAAGCCTCCTGTTAGGCCATCATCTACACGACATAGCCCTGAATTTTCCAATGCGCAGCTCTTTGCAAAAGAGAGATATTGGCAAGGAAAAGCTGTCTTGTACCTTTGCATTTTTCTCCCAAACGAAGGACACTAGAAAGATAATTTTAAAGCCTCCTGTTAGGCCATCATCTACACGACATAGCTCTGAATTTTCCAATGCGCAGCTCTTTGCAAAAGAGAGATATTGGCAAGGAAAAGCTGTCTTGTACCTTTGCATTTTTCTCCCAAACGAAGGACACTAGAAAGAAAATTTTAAAGCCTCCTGTTAGGCCATCATCTACACGACATAGCCCTGAATTTTCCAATGCGCAGCTCTTTGCAAAAGAGAGATATTGGCAAGGAAAAGCTGTCTTGTACCTTTGCATTTTTCTCCCAAACGAAGGACACTAGAAAGAAAATTTGAAAGCCTCCTGTTAGGCCATCATCTACACGACATAGCCCTGAATTTTCCAATGCGCAGCTCTTTGCAAAAGAGAGATATTGGCAAGGAAAAGCTGTCTTGTACCTTTGCATTTTTCTCCCAAACGAAGGACACTAGAATTAAAATTTTAAAGCCTCCTGTTAGTGCTTCATCTACACGGCATAGCCCTGCATTTTCCAATGCGTAGCTCTTTGCAATAGAGAGATATTGGCAAGGAAAAGCTGTCTTGTACCTTTGCATTTTTCTCCCAAACGAAGGACACTAGAATTAAAATTTTAAAGCCTCCTGTTAGGACATCATCTACACGACATAGCCCTGAATTTTCCAATGCGCAGCTCTTTGCAAAAGAGAGATATTGGCAAGGAAAAGCTGTCTTGTACCTTTGCATTTTTCTCCCAAACGAAGGACACTAGAATTAAAATTTTAAAGCCTCCTGTTAGGCCATCATCTACACGACATAGCCCTGAATTTTCCAATGCGCAGCTCTTTGCAAAAGAGAGATATTGGCAAGGAAAAGCTGTCTTGTACCTTTGCATTTTTCTCCCAAACGAAGGACACTAGAATTAAAATTTTAAAGCCTCCTGTTAGGCCATCATCTACACGACATAGCCCTGAATTTTCCAATGCGCAGCTCTTTGCAAAAGAGAGATATTGGCAAGGAAAAGCTGTCTTGTACCTTTGCATTTTTCTCCCAAACGAAGGACACTAGAAAGATAATTTTAAAGCCTCCTGTTAGGCCATCATCTACACGACATAGCCCTGAATTTTCCAATGCGCAGCTCTTGCAAAAGAGAGATATTGGCAAGGAAAAGCTGTCTTGTACCTTTGCATTTTTCTCCCAAACGAAGGACACTAGAATTAAAATTTTAAAGCCTCCTGTTAGGCCATCATCTACACGACATAGCCCTGAATTTTCCAATGCGCAGCTCTTTGCAAAAGAGAGATATTGGCAAGGAAAAGCTGTCTTGTACCTTTGCATTTTTCTCCCAAACGAAGGACACTAGAAAGATAATTTTAAAGCCTCCTGTTAGGCCATCATCTACACGACATAGCCCTGAATTTTCCAATGCGCAGCTCTTTGCAAAAGAGAGATATTGGCAAGGAAAAGCTGTCTTGTACCTTTGCATTTTTCTCCCAAACGAAGGACACTAGAAAGAAAATTTTAAAGCCTCCTGTTAGGCCATCATCTACACGACATAGCCCTGAATTTTCCAATGCGCAGCTCTTTGCAAAAGAGAGATATTGGCAAGGAAAAGCTGTCTTGTACCTTTGCATTTTTCTCCCAAACGAAGGACACTAGAATTAAAATTTTAAAGCCTCCTGTTAGGCCATCATCTACACGACATAGCCCTGAATTTTCCAATGCGCAGCTCTTTGCAAAAGAGAGATATTGGCAAGGAAAAGCTGTCTTGTACCTTTGCATTTTTCTCCCAAACGAAGGACACTAGAAAGATAATTTTAAAGCCTCCTGTTAGGCCATCATCTACACGACATAGCTCTGAATTTTCCAATGCGCAGCTCTTTGCAAAAGAGAGATATTGGCAAGGAAAAGCTGTCTTGTACCTTTGCATTTTTCTCCCAAACGAAGGACACTAGAAAGATAATTTTAAAGCCTCCTGTTAGGCCATCATCTACACGACATAGCCCTGAATTTTCCAAAATTCAGAGCTATGTCGTGTAGATGATGGCCTAACAGGAGGCTTTAAAATTATCTTTCTAGTGTCCTTCGTTTGGGAGAAAAATGCAAAGGTACAAGACAGCTTTTCCTTGCCAATATCTCTCTTTTGCAAAGAGCTGCGCATTGGAAAATTCAGGGCTATGTCGTGTAGATGATGGCCTAACAGGAGGCTTTAAAATTTTAATTCTAGTGTCCTTCGTTTGGGAGAAAAATGCAAAGGTACAAGACAGCTTTTCCTTGCCAATATCTCTCTTTTGCAAAGAGCTGCGCATTGGAAAATTCAGGGCTATGTCGTGTAGATGATGGCCT
The DNA here is from genome assembly GCF_028390025.1 of Pseudophryne corroboree. Lineage (NCBI taxonomy): Eukaryota > Metazoa > Chordata > Amphibia > Anura > Myobatrachidae > Pseudophryne > Pseudophryne corroboree. The sequence goes on from NW_026970311.1 coordinate 168,666, forward strand.
AACAGGAGGCTTTAAAATTTTAATTCTAGTGTCCTTCGTTTGGGAGAAAAATGCAAAGGTACAAGACAGCTTTTCCTTGCCAATATCTCTCTTTTGCAAAGAGCTGCGCATTGGAAAATTCAGGGCTATGTCGTGTAGATGATGTCCTAACAGGAGGCTTTAAAATTTTAATTCTAGTGTCCTTCGTTTGGGAGAAAAATGCAAAGGTACAAGACAGCTTTTCCTTGCCAATATCTCTCTTTTGCAAAGAGCTGCGCATTGGAAAATTCAGGGCTATGCCGTGTAGATGAAGCACTAACAGGAGGCTTTAAAATTTTAATTCTAGTGTCCTTCGTTTGGGAGAAAAATGCAAAGGTACAAGACAGCTTTTCCTTGCCAATATCTCTCTTTTGCAAAGAGCTGCGCATTGGAAAATTCAGGGCTATGTCGTGTAGATGATGGCCTAACAGGAGGCTTTCAAATTTTCTTTCTAGTGTCCTTCGTTTGGGAGAAAAATGCAAAGGTACAAGACAGCTTTTCCTTGCCAATATCTCTCTTTTGCAAAGAGCTGCGCATTGGAAAATTCAGGGCTATGTCGTGTAGATGATGGCCTAACAGGAGGCTTTAAAATTTTCTTTCTAGTGTCCTTCGTTTGGGAGAAAAATGCAAAGGTACAAGACAGCTTTTCCTTGCCAATATCTCTCTTTTGCAAAGAGCTGCGCATTGGAAAATTCAGAGCTATGTCGTGTAGATGATGGCCTAACAGGAGGCTTTAAAATTATCTTTCTAGTGTCCTTCGTTTGGGAGAAAAATGCAAAGGTACAAGACAGCTTTTCCTTGCCAATATCTCTCTTTTGCAAAGAGCTGCGCATTGGAAAATTCAGGGCTATGTCGTGTAGATGATGGCCTAACAGGAGGCTTTAAAATTTTAATTCTAGTGTCCTTCGTTTGGGAGAAAAATGCAAAGGTACAAGACAGCTTTTCCTTGCCAATATCTCTCTTTTGCAAAGAGCTGCGCATTGGAAAATTCAGGGCTATGTCGTGTAGATGATGGCCTAACAGGAGGCTTTAAAATTTTCTTTCTAGTGACCTTCGTTTGGGAGAAAAATGCAAAGGTACAAGACAGCTTTTCCTTGCCAATATCTCTCTTTTGCAAAGAGCTGCGCATTGGAAAATTCAGGGCTATGTCGTGTAGATGATGGCCTAACAGGAGGCTTTAAAATTTTCTTTCTAGTGTCCTTCGTTTGGGAGAAAAATGCAAAGGTACAAGACAGCTTTTCCTTGCCAATATCTCTCTTTTGCAAAGAGCTGCGCATTGGAAAATTCAGGGCTATGTCGTGTAGATGATGGCCTAACAGGAGGCTTTAAAATTTTAATTCTAGTGTCCTTCGTTTGGGAGAAAAATGCAAAGGTACAAGACAGCTTTTCTTTGCCAATATCTCTCTATTGCAAAGAGCTACGCATTGGAAAATTCAGGGCTATGCCGTGTAGATGAAGCACTAACAGGAGGCTTTAAAATTTTAATTCTAGTGTCCTTCGTTTGGGAGAAAAATGCAAAGGTACAAGACAGCTTTTCCTTGCCAATATCTCTCTTTTGCAAAGAGCTGCGCATTGGAAAATTCAGGGCTATGTCGTGTAGATGATGGCCTAACAGGAAGCTTTAAAATTTTCTTTCTAGTGTCCTTCGTTTGGGAGAAAAATGCAAAGGTACAAGACAGCTTTTCCTTGCCAATATCTCTCTTTTGCAAAGAGCTACGCATTGGAAAATTCAGGGCTATGTCGTGTAGATGATGGCCTAACAGGAGGCTTTAACATTTTCTTTCTAGTGTCCTTCGTTTGGGAGAAAAATGCAAAGGTACAAGACAGCTTTTCCTTGCCAATATCTCTCTTTTGCAAAGAGCTGCGCATTGGAAAATTCAGGGCTATGTCGTGTAGATGATGGCCTAACAGGAGGCTTTAAAATTTTCTTTCTAGTGTCCTTCGTTTGGGAGAAAAATGCAAAGGTACAAGACAGCTTTTCCTTGCCAATATCTCTCTTTTGCAAAGAGCTGCGCATTGGAAAATTCAGAGCTATGTCGTGTAGATGATGGCCTAACAGGAGGCTTTAAAATTATCTTTCTAGTGTCCTTCGTTTGGGAGAAAAATGCAAAGGTACAAGACAGCTTTTCCTTGCCAATATCTCTCTTTTGCAAAGAGCTGCGCATTGGAAAATTCAGGGCTATGTCGTGTAGATGATGGCCTAACAGGAGGCTTTAAAATTTTAATTCTAGTGTCCTTCGTTTGGGAGAAAAATGCAAAGGTACAAGACAGCTTTTCCTTGCCAATATCTCTCTTTTGCAAAGAGCTGCGCATTGGAAAATTCAGGGCTATGTCGTGTAGATGATGGCCTAACAGGAGGCTTTAAAATTTTCTTTCTAGTGACCTTCGTTTGGGAGAAAAATGCAAAGGTACAAGACAGCTTTTCCTTGCCAATATCTCTCTTTTGCAAAGAGCTGCGCATTGGAAAATTCAGGGCTATGTCGTGTAGATGATGGCCTAACAGGAGGCTTTAAAATTTTCTTTCTAGTGTCCTTCGTTTGGGAGAAAAATGCAAAGGTACAAGACAGCTTTTCCTTGCCAATATCTCTCTTTTGCAAAGAGCTGCGCATTGGAAAATTCAGGGCTATGTCGTGTAGATGATGGCCTAACAGGAGGCTTTAAAATTTTAATTCTAGTGTCCTTCGTTTGGGAGAAAAATGCAAAGGTACAAGACAGCTTTTCTTTGCCAATATCTCTCTATTGCAAAGAGCTACGCATTGGAAAATTCAGGGCTATGCCGTGTAGATGAAGCACTAACAGGAGGCTTTAAAATTTTAATTCTAGTGTCCTTCGTTTGGGAGAAAAATGCAAAGGTACAAGACAGCTTTTCCTTGCCAATATCTCTCTTTTGCAAAGAGCTGCGCATTGGAAAATTCAGGGCTATGTCGTGTAGATGATGGCCTAACAGGAAGCTTTAAAATTTTCTTTCTAGTGTCCTTCGTTTGGGAGAAAAATGCAAAGGTACAAGACAGCTTTTCCTTGCCAATATCTCTCTTTTGCAAAGAGCTACGCATTGGAAAATTCAGGGCTATGTCGTGTAGATGATGGCCTAACAGGAGGCTTTAAAATTTTCTTTCTAGTGACCTTCGTTTGGGAGAAAAATGCAAAGGTACAAGACAGCTTTTCCTTGCCAATATCTCTCTTTTGCAAAGAGCTGCGCATTGGAAAATTCAGGGCTTATGTCGTGTAGATGATGGCCTAACAGGAGGCTTTAACATTTTCTTTCTAGTGTCCTTCGTTTGGGAGAAAAATGCAAAGGTACAAGACAGCTTTTCCTTGCCAATATCTCTCTTTTGCAAAGAGCTACGCATTGGAAAATTCAGGGCTATGTCGTGTAGATGATGGCCTAACAGGAGGCTTTAACATTTTCTTTCTAGTGTCCTTCGTTTGGGAGAAAAATGCAAAGGTACAAGACAGCTTTTCCTTGCCAATATCTCTCTTTTGCAAAGAGCTGCGCATTGGAAAATTCAGGGCTATGTCGTGTAGATGATGGCCTAACAGGAGGCTTTAAAATTATCTTTCTAGTGTCCTTCGTTTGGGAGAAAAATGCAAAGGTACAAGACAGCTTTTCCTTGCCAATATCTCTCTTTTGCAAAGAGCTGCGCATTGGAAAATTCAGGGCTATGTCGTGTAGATGATGGCCTAACAGGAGGCGTTAAAATTTTAATTCTAGTGTCCTTCGTTTGGGAGAAAAATGCAAAGGTACAAGACAGCTTTTCCTTGCCAATATCTCTCTTTTGCAAAGAGCTGCGCATTGGAAAATTCAGGGCTATGTCGTGTAGATGATGGCCTAACAGGAGGCTTTAAAATTTTAATTCTAGTGTCCTTCGTTTGGGAGAAAAATGCAAAGGTACAAGACAGCTTTTCCTTGCCAATATCTCTCTTTTGCAAAGAGCTGCGCATTGGAAAATTCATGGCTATGCCGTGTAGATGATGGTCTAACAGGAGGCTTTAAAATTTTAATTCTAGTGTCCTTCGTTTGGGAGAAAAATGCAAAGGTACAAGACAGCTTTTCCTTGCCAATATCTCTCTTTTGCAAAGAGCTGCGCATTGGAAAATTCAGGGCTATGTCGTGTAGATGATGGCCTAACAGGAGGCTTTAAAATTTTCTTTCTAGTGTCCTTCGTTTGGGAGAAAAATGCAAAGGTACAAGACAGCTTTTCCTTGCCAATATCTCTCTTTTGCAAAGAGCTGCGCATTGGAAAATTTAGGGCTATGTCGTGTAGATGATGGCCTAACAGGAGGCTTTAAAATGTTCTTTCTAGTGTCCTTCGTTTGGGAGAAAAATGCAAAGGTACAAGACAGCTTTTCCTTGCCAATATCTCTCTTTTGCAAAGAGCTGCGCATTGGAAAATTCAGGGCTATGTCGTGTAGATGATGGCCTAACAGGAGGCTTTAAAATTTTAATTCTAGTGTCCTTCGTTTGGGAGAAAAATGCAAAGGTACAAGACAGCTTTTCCTTGCCAATATCTCTCTTTTGCAAAGAGCTGCGCATTGGAAAATTCATGGCTATGCCGTGTAGATGATGGTCTAACAGGAGGCTTTAAAATTGTCTTTCTAGTGTCCTTCGTTTGGGAGAAAAATGCAATGGTACAAGACAGCTTTTCCTTGCCAATATCTCTCTTTTGCAAAGAGCTGCGCATTGGAAAATTCAGGGCTATGTCGTGTAGATGATGGCCTAACAGGAGGCTTTAAAATTTTCTTTCTAGTGTCCTTCGTTTGGGAGAAAAATGCAAAGGTACAAGACAGCTTTTCCTTGCCAATATCTCTCTTTTGCAAAGAGCTACGCATTGGAAAATTCAGGGCTATGTCGTGTAGATGATGGCCTAACAGGAGGCTTTAAAATTTTCTTTCTAGTGACCTTCGTTTGGGAGAAAAATGCAAAGGTACAAGACAGCTTTTCCTTGCCAATATCTCTCTTTTGCAAAGAGCTGCGCATTGGAAAATTCAGGGCTATGTCGTGTAGATGATGGCCTAACAGGAGGCTTTAAAATTTTAATTCTAGTGTCCTTCGTTTGGGAGAAAAATGCAAAGGTACAAGACAGCTTTTCCTTGCCAATATCTCTCTTTTGCAAAGAGCTGCGCATTGGAAAATTCAGGGCTATGTCGTGTAGATGATGGCCTAACTGGAGGCTTTAAAATTTTAATTCTAGTGTCCTTCGTTTGGGAGAAAAATGCAAAGGTACAAGACAGCTTTTCCTTGCCAATATCTCTCTTTTGCAAAGAGCTGCGCATTGGAAAATTCAGGGCTATGTCGTGTAGATGATGGCCTAACAGGAGGCTTTAAAATTTTCTTTCTAGTGTCCTTCGTTTGGGAGAAAAATGCAAAGGTACAAGACAGCTTTTCCTTGCCAATATCTCTCTTTTGCAAAGAGCTACGCATTGGAAAATTCAGGGCTATGTCGTGTAGATGATGGCCTAACAGGAGGCTTTAAAATTTTCTTTCTAGTGACCTTCGTTTGGGAGAAAAATGCAAAGGTACAAGACAGCTTTTCCTTGCCAATATCTCTCTTTTGCAAAGAGCTGCGCATTGGAAAATTCAGGGCTATGTCGTGTAGATGATGGCCTAACAGGAGGCTTTAAAATTTTAATTCTAGTGTCCTTCGTTTGGGAGAAAAATGCAAAGGTACAAGACAGCTTTTCCTTGCCAATATCTCTCTTTTGCAAAGAGCTGCGCATTGGAAAATTCAGGGCTATGTCGTGTAGATGATGGCCTAACAGGAGGCTTTAAAATTTTCTTTCTAGTGTCCTTCGTTTGGGAGAAAAATGCAAAGGTACAAGACAGCTTTTCCTTGCCAATATCTCTCTTTTGCAAAGAGCTACGCATTGGAAAATTCAGGGCTATGTCGTGTAGATGATGGCCTAACAGGAGGCTTTAAAATTTTCTTTCTAGTGACCTTCGTTTGGGAGAAAAATGCAAAGGTACAAGACAGCTTTTCCTTGCCAATATCTCTCTTTTGCAAAGAGCTGCGCATTGGAAAATTCAGGGCTATGTCGTGTAGATGATGGCCTAACAGGAGGCTTTAAAATTTTAATTCTAGTGTCCTTCGTTTGGGAGAAAAATGCAAAGGTACAAGACAGCTTTTCCTTGCCAATATCTCTCTTTTGCAAAGAGCTGCGCATTGGAAAATTCAGGGCTATGTCGTGTAGATGATGGCCTAACAGGAGGCTTTAAAATGTTCTTTCTAGTGTCCTTCGTTTGGGAGAAAAATGCAAAGGTACAAGACAGCTTTTCCTTGCCAATATCTCTCTTTTGCAAAGAGCTGCGCATTGGAAAATTCAGGGCTATGTCGTGTAGATGATGGCCTAACAGAAGGCTTTAAAATTTTAATTCTAGTGTCCTTCGTTTGGGAGAAAAATGCAAAGGTACAAGACAGCTTTTCCTTGCCAATATCTCTCTTTTGCAAAGAGCTGCGCATTGGAAAATTCATGGCTATGCCGTGTAGATGATGGCCTAACAGGAGGCTTTAAAATTTTCTTTCTAGTGACCTTCGTTTGGGAGAAAAATGCAAAGGTACAAGACAGCTTTTCCTTGCCAATATCTCTCTTTTGCAAAGAGCTGCGCATTGGAAAATTCAGGGCTATGTCGTGTAGATGATGGCCTAACAGGAGGCTTTAAAATTTTCTTTCTAGTGACCTTCGTTTGGGAGAAAAATGCAAAGGTACAAGACAGCTTTTCCTTGCCAATATCTATCTTTTGCAAAGAGCTGCGCATTGGAAAATTCATGGCTATGCCGTGTAGATGATGGTCTAACAGGAGGCTTTAAAATTTTAATTCTAGAGTCCTTCTTTTGGGAGAAAAATGCAAAGGTACAAGACAGCTTTTCCTTGCCAATATCTCTCTTTTGCAAAGAGCTGCGCATTGGAAAATTCAGGGCTATGTCGTGTAGATGATGGCCTAACAGGAGGCTTTAAAATTTTCTTTCTAGTGACCTTCGTTTGGGAGAAAAATGCAAAGGTACAAGACAGCTTTTCCTTGCCAATATCTCTCTTTTGCAAAGAGCTGCGCATTGGAAAATTCAGGGCTATGTCGTGTAGATGATGGCCTAACAGGAGGCTTTAAAATTTTCTTTCTAGTGTCCTTCGTTTGGGAGAAAAATGCAATGGTACAAGACAGCTTTTCCTTGCCAATATCTCTCTTTTGCAAAGAGCTGTGCATTGGAAAATTCAGGGCTATGTCGTGTAGATGATGGCCTAACAGGAGGCTTTAAAATTTTATTTCTAGTGTCCTTCGTTTGGGAGAAAAATGCAAAGGTACAAGACAGCTTTTCCTTGCCAATATCTCTCTTTTGCAAAGAGCTGCGCATTGGAAAATTCAGGGCTATGTCGTGTAGATGATGGCCTAACAGGAGGCTTTAAAATGTTCTTTCTAGTGTCCTTCGTTTGGGAGAAAAATGCAAAGGTACAAGACAGCTTTTCCTTGCCAATATCTCTCTTTTGCAAAGAGCTGCGCATTGGAAAATTCAGGGCTATGTCGTGTAGATGATGGCCTAACAGGAGGCTTTAAAATTTTAATTCTAGTGTCCTTCGTTTGGGAGAAAAATGCAAAGGTACAAGACAGCTTTTCCTTGCCAATATCTCTCTTTTGCAAAGAGCTGCGCATTGGAAAATTCAGGGCTATGTCGTGTAGATGATGGCCTAACAGGAGGCTTTAAAATTTTCTTTCTAGTGACCTTCGTTTGGGAGAAAAATGCAAAGGTACAAGACAGCTTTTCCTTGCCAATATCTCTCTTTTGCAAAGAGCTGCGCATTGGAAAATTCAGGGCTATGTCGTGTAGATGATGGCCTAACAGGAGGCTTTAAAATTTTCTTTCTAGTGTCCTTCGTTTGGGAGAAAAATGCAAAGGTACAAGACAGCTTTTCCTTGCCAATATCTCTCTTTTGCAAAGAGCTGCGCATTGGAAAATTCAGGGCTATGTCGTGTAGATGATGGCCTAACAGGAGGCTTTAAAATTATCTTTCTAGTGTCCTTCGTTTGGGAGAAAAATGCAAAGGTACAAGACAGCTTTTCCTTGCCAATATCTCTCTTTTGCAAAGAGCTGCGCATTGGAAAATTCAGGGCTATGTCGTGTAGATGATGGCCTAACAGGAGGCTTTAAAATTTTAATTCTAGTGTCCTTCGTTTGGGATAAAAATGCAAAGGTACAAGACAGCTTTTCCTTGCCAATATCTCTCTTTTGCAAAGAGCTGCGCATTGGAAAATTCAGGGCTATGTCGTGTAGATGATGTTCTAACAGGAGGCTTTAAAATTTTAATTCTAGTGTCCTTCGTTTGGGAGAAAAATGCAAAGGTACAAGACAGCTTTTCCTTGCCAATATCTCTCTTTTGCAAAGAGCTGCGCATTGGAAAATTCAGGGCTATGTCGTGTAGATGATGGCCTAACAGGAGGCTTTAAAATTTTCTTTCTAGTGACCTTCGTTTGGGAGAAAAATGCAAAGGTACAAGACAGCTTTTCCTTGCCAATATCTCTCTTTTGCAAAGAGCTGCGCATTGGAAAATTCAGGGCTATGTCGTGTAGATGATGGCCTAACAGCAGGCTTTAAAATTTTCTTTCTAGTGTCCTTCGTTTGGGAGAAAAATGCAAAGGTACAAGACAGCTTTTCCTTGCCAATATCTCTCTTTTGCAAAGAGCTGCGCATTGGAAAATTCAGGGCTATGTCGTGTAGATGATGGCCTAACAGGAGGCTTTAAAATTATCTTTCTAGTGTCCTTCGTTTGGGAGAAAAATGCAAAGGTACAAGACAGCTTTTCCTTGCCAATATCTCTCTTTTGCAAAGAGCTGCGCATTGGAAAATTCAGGGCTATGTCGTGTAGATGATGGCCTAACAGGAGGCTTTAAAATTTTATTTCTAGTGTCCTTCGTTTGGGAGAAAAATGCAAAGGTACAAGACAGCTTTTCCTTGCCAATATCTCTCTTTTGCAAAGAGCTGCGCATTGGAAAATTCAGGGCTATGTCGTGTAGATGATGGCCTAACAGGAGGCTTTAAAATTTTAATTCTAGTGTCCTTCGTTTGGGAGAAAAATGCAAAGGTACAAGACAGCTTTTCCTTGCCAATATCTCTCTATTGCAAAGAGCTACGCATTGGAAAATTCAGGGCTATGCCTTGTAGATAAAGCACTAACAGGAGGCTTTAAAATTTTAATTCTAGTGTCCTTCGTTTGGGAGAAAAATGCAAAGGTACAAGACAGCTTTTCCTTGCCAATATCTCTCTTTTGCAAAGAGCTGCGCATTGGAAAATTCAGGGCTATGTCGTGTAGATGATGGCCTAACAGGAGGCTTTAAAATTTTCTTTCTAGTGTCCTTCGTTTGGGAGAAAAATGCAAAGGTACAAGACAGCTTTTCCTTGCCAATATCTCTCTTTTGCAAAGAGCTACGCATTGGAAAATTCAGGGCTATGTCGTGTAGATGATGGCCTAACAGGAGGCTTTAAAATTTTCTTTCTAGTGACCTTCGTTTGGGAGAAAAATGCAAAGGTACAAGACAGCTTTTCCTTGCCAATATCTCTCTTTTGCAAAGAGCTGCGCATTGGAAAATTCAGGGCTATGTCGTGTAGATGATGGCCTAACAGGAGGCTTTAAAATTTTCTTTCTAGTGACCTTCGTTTGGGAGAAAAATGCAAAGGTACAAGACAGCTTTTCCTTGCCAATATCTCTCTTTTGCAAAGAGCTGCGCATTGGAAAATTCAGGGCTATGTCGTGTAGATGATGGCCTAACAGGAGGCTTTAAAATTTTCTTTCTAGTGTCCTTCGTTTGGGAGAAAAATGCAATGGTACAAGACAGCTTTTCCTTGCCAATATCTCTCTTTTGCAAAGAGCTGCGCATTGGAAAATTCATAGCTATGCCGTGTAGATGATGGTCTAACAGGAGGCTTTAAAATTTTCTTTCTAGTGTCCTTCGTTTGGGTGAAAAATGCAATGGTACAAGACAGCTTTTCCTTGCCAATATCTCTCTTTTGCAAAGAGCTGCGCATTGGAAAATTCAGGGCTATGTCGTGTAGATGATGGCCTAACAGGAGGCTTTAAAATTTTCTTTCTAGTGTCCTTCGTTTGGGAGAAAAATGCAAAGGTACAAGACAGGTTTTCCTTGCCAATATCTCTCTTTTGCAAAGAGCTGCGCATTGGAAAATTCCGGGCTATGTCGTGTAGATGATTGCCTAACAGGAGGCTTTAAAATTTTAATTCTAGTGTCCTTCGTTTGGGAGAAAAATGCAAAGGTACAAGACAGCTTTTCCTTGCCAATATCTCTCTTTTGCAAAGAGCTGCGCATTGGAAAATTCAGAGCTATGTCGTGTAGATGATGGCCTAACAGGAGGCTTTAAAATTATCTTTCTAGTGTCCTTCGTTTGGGAGAAAAATGCAAAGGTACAAGACAGCTTTTCCTTGCCAATATCTCTCTTTTGCAAAGAGCTGCGCATTGGAAAATTCAGGGCTATGTCGTGTAGATGATGGCCTAACAGGAGGCTTTAAAATTTTAATTCTAGTGTCCTTCGTTTGGGAGAAAAATGCAAAGGTACAAGACAGCTTTTCCTTGCCAATATCTCTCTTTTGCAAAGAGCTGCGCATTGGAAAATTCAGGGCTATGTCGTGTAGATGATGGCCTAACAGGAGGCTTTAAAATTTTAATTCTAGTGTCCTTCGTTTGGGAGAAAAATGCAAAGGTACAAGACAGCTTTTCCTTGCCAATATCTCTCTTTTGCAAAGAGCTGCGCATTGGAAAATTCAGGGCTATGTCGTGTAGATGATGGCCTAACAGGAGGCTTTAAAATTTTCTTTCTAGTGACCTTCGTTTGGGAGAAAAATGCAAAGGTACAAGACAGCTTTTCCTTGCCAATATCTCTCTTTTGCAAAGAGCTGCGCATTGGAAAATTCAGGGCTATGTCGTGTAGATGATGGCCTAACAGGAGGCTTTAAAATTTTCTTTCTAGTGTCCTTCGTTTGGGAGAAAAATGCAAAGGTACAAGACAGCTTTTCCTTGCCAATATCTCTCTTTTGCAAAGAGCTGCGCATTGGAAAATTCAGAGCTATGTCGTGTAGATGATGGCCTAACAGGAGGCTTTAAAATTATCTTTCTAGTGTCCTTCGTTTGGGAGAAAAATGCAAAGGTACAAGACAGCTTTTCCTTGCCAATATCTCTCTTTTGCAAAGAGCTGCGCATTGGAAAATTCAGGGCTATGTCGTGTAGATGATGGCCTAACAGGAGGCTTTAAAATTTTAATTCTAGTGTCCTTCGTTTGGGAGAAAAATGCAAAGGTACAAGACAGCTTTTCCTTGCCAATATCTCTCTTTTGCAAAGAGCTGCGCATTGGAAAATTCAGGGCTATGTCGTGTAGATGATGGCCTAACAGGAGGCTTTAAAATTTTCTTTCTAGTGTCCTTCGTTTGGGAGAAAAATGCAAAGGTACAAGACAGCTTTTCCTTGCCAATATCTCTCTTTTGCAAAGAGCTGCGCATTGAAAAATTCAGGGCTATGTCGTGTAGATGATGGCCTAACAGGAGGCTTTAAAATTATCTTTCTAGTGTCCTTCGTTTGGGAGAAAAATGCAAAGGTACAAGACAGCTTTTCCTTGCCAATATCTCTCTTTTGCAAAGAGCTGCGCATTGGAAAATTCAGGGCTATGTCGTGTAGATGATGGCCTAACAGGAGGCTTTGAAATTATCTTTCTAGTGTCCTTCGTTTGGGAGAAAAATGCAAAGGTACAAGACAGCTTTTCCTTGCCAATATCTCTCTTTTGCAAAGAGCTGCGCATTGGAAAATTCAGGGCTATGTCGTGTAGATGATGGCCTAACAGGAGGCTTTAAAATTTTAATTCTAGTGTCCTTCGTTTGGGAGAAAAATGCAAAGGTACAAGACAGCTTTTCCTTGCCAATATCTCTCTTTTGCAAAGAGCTGCGCATTGGAAAATTCAGGGCTATGTCGTGTAGATGATGGCCTAACTGGAGGCTTTAAAATTTTAATTCTAGTGTCCTTCGTTTGGGAGAAAAATGCAAAGGTACAAGACAGCTTTTCCTTGCCAATATCTCTCTTTTGCAAAGAGCTGCGCATTGGAAAATTCAGGGCTATGTCGTGTAGATGATGTCCTAACAGGAGGCTTTAAAATTTTAATTCTAGTGTCCTTCGTTTGGGAGAAAAATGCAAAGGTACAAGACAGCTTTTCCTTGCCAATATCTCTCTATTGCAAAGAGCTACGCATTGGAAAATTCAGGGCTATGCCGTGTAGATGAAGCACTAACAGGAGGCTTTAAAATTTTAATTCTAGTGTCCTTCGTTTGGGAGAAAAATGCAAAGGTACAAGACAGCTTTTCCTTGCCAATATCTCTCTTTTGCAAAGAGCTGCGCATTGGAAAATTCAGGGCTATGTCGTGTAGATGATGGCCTAACAGGAGGCTTTCAAATTTTCTTTCTAGTGTCCTTCGTTTGGGAGAAAAATGCAAAGGTACAAGACAGCTTTTCCTTGCCAATATCTCTCTTTTGCAAAGAGCTGCGCATTGGAAAATTCAGGGCTATGTCGTGTAGATGATGGCCTAACAGGAGGCTTTAAAATTTTCTTTCTAGTGTCCTTCGTTTGGGAGAAAAATGCAAAGGTACAAGACAGCTTTTCCTTGCCAATATCTCTCTTTTGCAAAGAGCTGCGCATTGGAAAATTCAGAGCTATGTCGTGTAGATGATGGCCTAACAGGAGGCTTTAAAATTATCTTTCTAGTGTCCTTCGTTTGGGAGAAAAATGCAAAGGTACAAGACAGCTTTTCCTTGCCAATATCTCTCTTTTGCAAAGAGCTGCGCATTGGAAAATTCAGGGCTATGTCGTGTAGATGATGGCCTAACAGGAGGCTTTAAAATTTTAATTCTAGTGTCCTTCGTTTGGGAGAAAAATGCAAAGGTACAAGACAGCTTTTCCTTGCCAATATCTCTCTTTTGCAAAGAAAATTTTAAAGCCTTACATGTATGTACACGCGCGGCATTTGACACACACACGTACACGCGCGGCACCTGACACACACACACACACACACACACGCTCCAGGCACACACATACGTACGTACACACGCGGCACTTGACACACACACGTACACGCGCGTCACCTGACACACACACACACGTACGTACGTACGTACATACGTACGTACGTACGTACGTACGTACATGTGTGGCACCTGACACACACGTATGCACACGTGTGGCTCCTGACACACACGCGCGTTGCTCCTGACACACACACATGTACGTACACGCTCGGCTCCTGACACACACACGTGTGTATACGCCCGGCACCTGAAACCTACACGTATGTACGTATACGCGCGGCTCCTGACACCCTCACGCATGTACACGCGTGGCTCCTGGCACACACACACACACACACACACGCACACGCGCGGCACCTGACACATACACGCGTGTACGTACACACATGCACAGCACCTGACATACACACATGTAGGTACGCGCCACCTGACACACACACACGTACACGTACGCGCACGACACCTGACACACACGTACATACTAGTGATGAGTGGGTTCGGTTCGTCGGAATCCGGACCCCCCGAACTTCACCCATTTTACATGGGTCCGAGGCAGGTTCGAACCTTCCCGCCTTGCTCGGCTAACCCGAGCGCGCCCGAACGTCATCATCCCGCTGTCGGATTCCCGCGAGATTCGGATGTCTGCATTCGTGGAAAGGGGTCCCATGTGTAAACATGGGACCCCTTTCAGTCCGTCTGGTCCGGGTGTTCGGTTTGTTGTTTTGCCAAGTACGTGGATTTAATCTGGAACCTGGATCAGGTGAGTATAATTATCTTTTATTTTCAGGTACCCGTGGATTCTACTTGGAGAAGAGGACCGACTGCTTCGTGTCAACATAGGTAAGTATGTGTGTGTCGGCAGGTGTGAAATAAAGTTATACTTTCACGGTGTCTGTGTCCTGTTTTTATTTGGGTATTTTTTCCCCAGTAGAACTACAGGTACCAGCGGGCCCGTTTTTCTCCCGCATGCTGGTACTTGTGGTTCTCAAAGTACCAGATTGCGGGGGAGGCTTTCTGGGACTTGTAGTACTACTGGAAAAAACAATATTCTTTCAATTTTCTCAAGGCTATCAGCCTCCCATCCGCAGCCTTTGGATGGGGGGGACAGCCTCGGGCTTCACCCCTGGCCCTTGGGTGGCTGGGGGGGGACCCCTTGATTGAAGGGGTCCCCACTCCCCCAGGGTACCCCGGCCAGGGGTGACTAGTTGGATATTTAATGCCACGGCCGCAGGGCACTGTATAAAAGTGACCCCCGGCTGTGGCATTATCTGTCCAGCTAGTGGAGCCCGATGCTGGTGTAAAAATAATGGGGGACCCTACTCTTTTTGTCCCCCGTATTTTTTGCACCAGGCGCAGAGCCCGGAGCTGGTTTTAAAAATACGGGGGATCCCCTGTCCGTTTTTCCCCCGGATTTTTAGAACCAGGACCGGCTCGAAGAGCCCGAGGCTGGTTATGCTTTGGAGGGGGGACCCCACGCAATTTTTCTTTTCCGGGTTTTTAATACTTGTGCCTCCAAAAAAGACAAACCAAGTACCTAATCCCTTCTAATATAAATAGATATGCTATTACCCCAAAAAAAACATGTTTTAAATTTTTTTTATTAGATTCCGCCTGCAAAGTGTGGCGGATTGAAAATGACGAATTTACTGTTTAAAAGCACTGTTGTCGAATTTACAAACTTCAATTGAATATACTTTTGTTGAATTGCCGCATTTGTACCATTGCAGAAAAGTCGAATTTGTCAAATGTCGAATTTTAAAAAGTCGAATTTTGAAAGGATGCAGAATAGGCCCCGCCCCCTTCTTCACATCAGCCGTCCCCTTCTACCCCTGTACCTTGCTCTCTCCTGTCTGTGCTCTCTCCCGTCTGTAGGACTAGGCCCCGCCCCCTTCTTACCCTCCAGTGACTGCTCTCTCCTGACAAGTGGACCAGGCCTGCCCCCTACACGCTGCTGGTGTCTTCATTGTTACTTGGTCTGGAGCTCCGTTGGGGAGAGAACTCACGTGAGCTCATTAAGAAAGAGGAACTGGGATGTTTTAATTTTATTGTGAGTAGTGTAGGGTGGTGATGTAGTATGTTGTATGGGGGGTATAGTGTAACTATGAAGTGCAGCATATGGGAGGGCTATAGCATAGTGATGTAGTGTGGCATATGGGGGGTGGTAGCGCATAGGCGTGCGTACAGGGGGTGCCTGGTGCGCACAGGCACTCCCTAATGTCCAGCACCGCTGCACGCCACGCTTGCTGTGGCACAGTGATCGCTGAGTGTGTGATCGGTGGAGCCTAGCCTGTAGCTCATTTCCGTACCTCCCACCACCGCTGCGCCCGCCCCCCCTCTGCCTGCTGCTAATACTATGCTGAGTGCATTCGTCGGCGGCCTCACTGGGGGGACTGGTGTCACCTTGCAATGTGACGTGGTGATGTCCGCCTATGCTCTCCTCCCGCCCACCCGTGCTTTCCTCCCGCTGCGGTCTCTCAGTCCTAGTTTGCCGCGGCTGCCACACCACTGGCAGTGTTCCTCTAGGGGGGACTGGGAGCCGCCGGCAGACACATTCTGCTGAGACTTACTTGTCAGTGCGGGTTCCGGATGGCAGGCGGCGGGTGGGAGGGCAGACGGGGAGCAGGTGTCACAAGGAGTGTGTGGGTAACTAATTCACAATACTTCCGCTCAACGTGGCACTGCTGGTCCTTCATCTCCCATGTCTCTTCACCAGGTGGCGGGCGGCCCGGAAATTAAGTGATGTGTTGTGCAGCAGTCAGTGTGAAGTGACTGTGTGTAACACTGATGGTGCTGATGATGCTGCTGCAGAATCGGGAAGCAATTAATTCATAAATACAATGTACTCTATCAGTGTATTATACATACATAAACATGTACATACGTGTATTTGTGTATACATGTATATACATGAGTGTGTGTGCATATATATATATATATATATACAGCCAGTTCCCAGGAACAAAAGTCCTCCCCCGCTTCCGCTAAGTCCACAGCATGACGCTGGGGCTCCACTGGTGGAGCCAGGTGCGGTGGGGGCCCGTCTCAAGTGCTTCAGCAATAAGTGGGCTTGCTCACAGGTGGATCCCTGGATTCTACAAGTAGTGTCTCAGGGATTCAAGCTGGAATTCGAGACGTCTCCCCCTCGCCGTTTCCTAAAATCTGCCTTGCCAACATCTCCCTTGGACAGGGAGGCTGTGATAGAGGCAAATTCACAAGCTGTATTTGCAGCAGGTGATAGTCAAGGTACCCCTCCTTCAACAAGGAAGGGGTTACTATTCCACAATGTTTGTGGTACCGAAACCGGACGGTTCGGTGAGACCCATTTTAAATTTTAAATCTTTGAACACGTATATAAAACGGTTCAAGTTCAAGATGGAATCGCTCAGGGCGGTTATCTCAAGCCTGGAGGAAGGGGATTACATGGTATCACTGGACATCAAGGATGCTTACCTGCATGTCCCCATTTACTCTCCTCACCAGGAGTACCTCAGATTTGTGGTACAGGACTGTCATTACCAATTCCAGACGCTGCCGTTTGGTCTGTCCACAGCACCGAGGGTGTTTACCAAGGTAATGGCCGAGATGATGATACTCCTGCGAAAAAAGGGAGTTATAATTATCCCGTACTTGGACGATCTCCTGATAAAGGCGAGGTCCAAGGAACAGTTGTTGATCGGAGTAGCACTTGCTCGGCAGGTGCTACAACAGCACGGCTGGATCCTGAATATTCCAAAGTCGCAGCTGGTTCCTGCAACACGTCTATTGTTCCTGGGGATGGTTCTGGACACAGAACAGAAAAGGGTGTTTCTCCCGGAGGAGAAGGACAAGGAGTTGTCATCGCTAGTCAGAGACCTCCTAAGACCAAAACAGGTGTCGGTGCACCACTGCACGCGAGTCCTGGGAAAGATGGTAGCTTCTTACGAAGCAATTCCGTTCGGAAGGTTCCATGCACGGATCTTTCAGTGGGATCTGTTGGACAAGTGGTCCGGATCGCATCTTCAGATGCATCAGAGGATAACCCTGTCTGCAAGGACCAGGGTGTCTCTACTGTGGTGGCTGCAGAGTGCTCATCTTCTGGAGGGCCGCAGATTCGGCATACAGGACTGGGTCCTGGTAACCACGGACGCCAGCCTTCGAGGCTGGGGAGCAGTCACACAGGGAAGAAATTTCCAGGGACTATGGTCAAGCCAGGAAATGTCCCTACACATAAATATTCTGGAACTAAGAGCTATTTACAATGCCCTAAGTCAGGCAAGACCCCTGCTTCAAAGTCAGCCAGTACTGATTCAGTCAGACAACATCACGGCGGTCGCCCATGTAAACCGACAAGGCGGCACGAGAAGCAGGATGGCGATGGCAGAAGCCACGAAGATTCTCCGATGGGCGGAAAATCACGTGTTAGCACTGTTGGCAGTGTTTATTCCGGGAGTGGACAACTGGGAAGCAGACTTCCTCAGCAGATACGGGAGAGTGGGGACTTCATCCAGAAGTCTTCCGGCTGATTACAAACCGATGGGAATGGCCACAGGTGGACATGATGGCGTCCCGCCTCAACAAAAAGCTAGAAAACTATTGCGCCAGGTCAAGGGACCCTCAGGCGATAGCGTTGGTCGCTCTAGTGACACCGTGGGTGTACCGGTCGGTTTATGTGTTTCCTCCTCTTCCTCTCATACCAAGGGTGCTGAGGATAATAAGAAGGAGAAGAGTAAGAACTATACTAATTATTCCGGATTGGCCAAGAAGAGCTTGGTACCCAGAACTTCAAGAAATGATCTCGGAGGACCCATGGCCTCTACCGCTCAGACAAGACCTGCTGCAGCAGGGGCCTTGTCTGTTCCAAGACTTACCGCGGCTGCGTTTGACGGCATGGCTGTTGAACACCGGATCCTGAAGGAAAAGGGCATTCCGGAGGAAGTCATTCCTACGCTGATCAAAGCCAGGAAGGACGTGACCGCAAAACATTATCACCACATATGGCGAAAATATGTTGCTTGGTGTGAGGACAGGAAGGCCCCAACGGAGGAATTTCAACTGGGTCGATTCCTGCACTTCCTACAGTCAGGGGTGAATATGGGCCTCAAATTGGGGTCCATTAAGGTCCAGATTTCGGCTCTGTCGATTTTCTTCCAAAAAGAACTGGCTTCCCTGCCGGAAGTTCAGACTTTTGTTAAAGGAGTGCTTTTTTTTTTTTTTTGTGCCTCCAGTGGCACCTTGGGATCTCAACGTGGTGTTGGATTTCCTTAAATCACATTGGTTTGAGCCACTTAAAACCGTGGAGTTAAAATATCTCACGTCGAAAGTGGTCATGCTATTGGCCCTGGCTTCGGCCAGGCGTGTGTCAGAGTTGGCGGCTTTGTCATGTAAAAGCCCTTATGTGATTTTCCATATGGATAGGGCGGAATTGAGGACTCATCCCCAATTTCTGCCTAAGGTGGTTTCAGCGTTTCATTTGAACCAACCTATTGTGGTGCCTGCGGCTACTCGGAACTTGGAGGATTCCAAGTTGCTGGATGTAGTCAGGGCCCTGAAAATTTATGTTTCCAGAATGACTGGAGTCAGGAAAACTGACTCGCTGTTTATCCTCTACGCACCAAACAAGATGGGTGCTCCTGCTTCAAAGCAGACTATTGCTCGCTGGATATGTAGCACAATTCAGCTTGCACATTCTGCGGCGGGACTGCCGCATTCTAGATCAGTAAAAGCCCATTCCATGAGGAAGGTGGGCTCTTCTTGGGTGGCTGCCCGAGGGGTCTCTGCTTTACAACTTTGCCGAGCTGCTACTTGGTCGGGGTCAAACACATTTGCAAGATTTTACAAGTTTGACACCCTGGCTGAGGAGGACCTGGAGTTCGCTCATTCGGTGCTGCAGAGTCATCCGCACTCTCCCTCCCGTTTGGGAGCTTTGATATAATCCCCATGGTCCTTACGGAGTCCCAGCATCCACTTAGGACGTCAGAGAAAATAAGATTTTACTCACCGGTAAATCTATTTCTCGTAGTCCGTAGTGGATGCTGGGCGCCCATCCCAAGTACTTGTACATAGTTATTGTTAACAAAAGGGTTATTGTTGAGAGCCATCTGTGCAGAGGCTCCGTTGTTGTCATACTGTTAACTGGGTATAATATCACGAGTTGTACGTAGAGATGAGCGGGTTCGGTTTCTCTGAATCCGAACCCGCCAGAACTTCATGTTTTTTTTCACGGGTCCGAGCGACTCGGATCTTCCCGCCTTGCTCGGTTAACCCGAGCGCGCCCGAACGTCATCATGACGCTGTCGGATTCTCGCGAGGCTCGGATTCTATCGCGAGACTCGGATTCTATATAAGGAGCCGCGCGTCGCCGCCATTTTCACACGTGCATTGAGATTGATAGGGAGAGGACGTGGCTGGCGTCCTCTCCGTTTAGAATTAGAATAGATTAGAGAGACACTTGATTTACTAATTTTGGGGAGCATTAGGAGTACTCAGTAGTGTACAGTGCAGAGTTTTGCTGATAGTGACCAGTGACCACCACTTTTATTTATAATCCGTTCTCTGCCTGAAAAAAGCGATACACAGCACACAGTGACTCAGTCACATACCATATCTGTGTGCACTGCTCAGGCTCAGGCCAGTGTGCTGCATCATCTATATATATTATATATCTGTCTGACTGCTCAGCTCACACAGCTTATAATTGTGGGGGAGACTGGGGAGCACTACTGCAGTGCCAGTTATAGGTTATAGCAGGAGCCAGGAGTACATAATATTATATTAAAATTAAACAGTGCACACTTTTGCTGCAGGAGTGCCACTGCCAGTGTGACTAGTGACCAGTGACCTGACCACCAGTATATAATATTAGTAGTATACTATCTCTTTATCAACCAGTCTATATTAGCAGCAGACACAGTACAGTGCGGTAGTTCACGGCTGTGGCTACCTCTGTGTCGGCACTCGGCAGCCCGTCCATAATTGTATATACCAGTGACCTAACCGTGGTTTTTTTTTCTTTCTTTATACATACATACTAGTTACGAGTATACTATCTCTTTATCAACCAGTCTATATATTAGCAGCAGACACAGTACAGTGCGGTAGTTCACGGCTGTGGCTACCTC
Organism: Pseudophryne corroboree; assembly: GCF_028390025.1. Taxonomy (NCBI): domain Eukaryota; kingdom Metazoa; phylum Chordata; class Amphibia; order Anura; family Myobatrachidae; genus Pseudophryne; species Pseudophryne corroboree. Next base: position 188,844 of record NW_026970311.1, read on the forward strand.
TGTGTCGGCACTCGGCAGCCCGTCCATAATTGTATATACCACCTAACCATGGTTTTTTTTTCTTTCTTTATACATACATACTAGTTACGAGTATACTATCTCTTTATCAACCAGTCTATATATTAGCAGCAGACACAGTACAGTGCGGTAGTTCACGGCTGTGGCTACCTCTGTGTCGGCACTCGGCAGCCCGTCCATAATTGTATATACCACCTAACCGTGGTTTTTTTTTTCTTTCTTTATACATACATACTAGTTACGAGTATACTATCTCTTTATCAACCAGTCTATATATTAGCAGCAGACACAGTACAGTGCGGTAGTTCACGGCTGTGGCTACCTCTGTGTCGGCACTCGGCAGCCCGTCCATAATTGTATATACCACCTAACCGTGGTTTTTTTTTCTTTCTTTATACATACATACTAGTTACGAGTATACTATCTCTTTATCAACCAGTCTATATATTAGCAGCAGACACAGTACAGTGCGGTAGTTCACGGCTGTGGCTACCTCTGTGTCGGCACTCGGCAGCCCGTCCATAATTGTATATACCACCTAACCGTGGTTTTTTTTTCTTTCTTTATACATACATACTAGTTACGAGTATACTATCTCTTTATCAACCAGTCTATATATTAGCAGCAGACACAGTACAGTGCGGTAGTTCACGGCTGTGGCTACCTCTGTGTCGGCACTCGGCAGCCCGTCCATAATTGTATATACCACCTAACCGTGGTTTTTTTTTCTTTCTTTATACATACATACTAGTTACGAGTATACTATCTCTTTATCAACCAGTCTATATATTAGCAGCAGACACAGTACAGTGCGGTAGTTCACGGCTGTGGCTACCTCTGTGTCGGCACTCGGCAGCCCGTCCATAATTGTATATACCACCTAACCGTGGTTTTTTTTCTTTCTTTATACATACATACTAGTTACGAGTATACTATCTCTTTATCAACCAGTCTATATATTAGCAGCAGACACAGTACAGTGCGGTAGTTCACGGCTGTGGCTACCTCTGTGTCGGCACTCGGCAGCCCGTCCATAATTGTATATACCACCTAACCGTGGTTTTTTTTTCTTTCTTTATACATACATACTAGTTACGAGTATACTATCTCTTTATCAACCAGTCTATATATTAGCAGCAGACACAGTACAGTGCGGTAGTTCACGGCTGTGGCTACCTCTGTGTCGGCACTCGGCAGCCCGTCCATAATTGTATATACCACCTAACCGTGGTTTTTTTTTCTTTCTTTATACATACATACTAGTTACGAGTATACTATCTCTTTATCAACCAGTCTATATATTAGCAGCAGACACAGTACAGTGCGGTAGTTCACGGCTGTGGCTACCTCTGTGTCGGCACTCGGCAGCCCGTCCATAATTGTATATACCACCTAACCGTGGTTTTTTTTTCTTTCTTTATACATACATACTAGTTACGAGTATACTATCTCTTTATCAACCAGTCTATATATTAGCAGCAGACACAGTACAGTGCGGTAGTTCACGGCTGTGGCTACCTCTGTGTCGGCACTCGGCAGCCCGTCCATAATTGTATATACCACCTAACCGTGGTTTTTTTTTCTTTCTTTATACATACATACTAGTTACGAGTATACTATCTCTTTATCAACCAGTCTATATATTAGCAGCAGACACAGTACAGTGCGGTAGTTCACGGCTGTGGCTACCTCTGTGTCGGCACTCGGCAGCCCGTCCATAATTGTATATACCACCTAACCGTGGTTTTTTTTCTTTCTTTATACATACATACTAGTTACGAGTATACTATCTCTTTATCAACCAGTCTATATATTAGCAGCAGACACAGTACAGTGCGGTAGTTCACGGCTGTGGCTACCTCTGTGTCGGCACTCGGCAGCCCGTCCATAATTGTATACTAGTATCCAATCCATCCATCTCCATTGTTTACCTGAGGTGCCTTTTAGTTGTGCCTATTAAAATATGGAGAACAAAAATGTTGAGGTTCCAAAATTAGGGAAAGATCAAGATCCACTTCCACCTCGTGCTGAAGCTGCTGCCACTAGTCATGGCCGAGACGATGAAATGCCAGCAATGTCGTCTGCCAAGGCCGATGCCCAATGGCATAGTACAGAGCATGTCAAAACCAAAACACCAAATATCAGTAAAAAAAGGACTCCAAAACCTAAAATAAAATTGTCGGAGGAGAAGCGTAAACTTGCCAATATGCCATTTACCACACGGAGTGGCAAGGAACGGCTGAGGCCCTGGCCTATGTTCATGGCTAGTGGTTCAGCTTCACATGAGGATGGAAGCACTCAGCCTCTCGCTAGAAAACTGAAAAGACTCAAGCTGGCAAAAGCACCGCAAAGAACTGTGCGTTCTTTGAAATCCCAAATCCACAAGGAGAGTCCAATTGTGTCGGTTGCGATGCCTGACCTTCCCAACACTGGACGTGAAGAGCATGCGCCTTCCACCATTTGCACGCCCCCTGCAAGTGCTGGAAGGAGCACCCGCAGTCCAGTTCCTGATAGTCAGATTGAAGATGTCAGTGTTGAAGTACACCAGGATGAGGAGGATATGGGTGTTGCTGGCGCTGGGGAGGAAATTGACCAGGAGGATTCTGATGGTGAGGTGGTTTGTTTAAGTCAGGCACCCGGGGAGACACCTGTTGTCCGTGGGAGGAATATGGCCGTTGACATGCCAGGTGAAAATACCAAAAAAATCAGCTCTTCGGTGTGGAGGTATTTCACCAGAAATGCGGACAACAGGTGTCAAGCCGTGTGTTCCCTTTGTCAAGCTGTAATAAGTAGGGGTAAGGACGTTAACCACCTCGGAACATCCTCCCTTATACGTCACCTGCAGCGCATTCATAATAAGTCAGTGACAAGTTCAAAAACTTTGGGTGACAGCGGAAGCAGTCCACTGACCAGTAAATCCCTTCCTCTTGTAACCAAGCTCACGCAAACCACCCCACCAACTCCCTCAGTGTCAATTTCCTCCTTCCCCAGGAATGCCAATAGTCCTGCAGGCCATGTCACTGGCAATTCTGACGAGTCCTCTCCTGCCTGGGATTCCTCCGATGCATCCTTGCGTGTAACGCCTACTGCTGCTGGCGCTGCTGTTGTTGCCGCTGGGAGTCGATGGTCATCCCAGAGGGGAAGTCGTAAGCCCACTTGTACTACTTCCAGTAAGCAATTGACTGTTCAACAGTCCTTTGCGAGGAAGATGAAATATCACAGCAGTCATCCTACTGCAAAGCGGATAACTGAGGCCTTGGCATCCTGGGTGGTGAGAAACGTGGTTCCGGTATCCATCATTACTGCAGAGCCAACTAGAGATGAGCGCCTGAAATTTTTCGGGTTTTGTGTTTTGGTTTTGGGTTCGGTTCCGCGGCCGTGTTTTGGGTTCGAACGCGTTTTGGCAAAACCTCACCGAATTTTTTTTGTCGGATTCGGGTGTGTTTTGGATTCGGGTGTTTTTTTCAAAAAACACTAAAAAACAGCTTAAATCATAGAATTTGGGGGTCATTTTGATCCCAAAGTATTATTAACCTCAAAAACCATAATTTACACTCATTTTCAGTCTATTCTGAATACCTCACACCTCACAATATTATTTTTAGTCCTAAGATTTGCACCGAGGTCGCTGTGTGAGTAAGATAAGCGACCCTAGTGGCCGACACAAACACCGGGCCCATCTAGGAGTGGCACTGCAGTGTCACGCAGGATGTCCCTTCCAAAAAACCCTCCCCAAACAGCACATGACGCAAAGAAAAAAAGAGGCGCAATGAGGTAGCTGTGTGAGTAAGATTAGCGACCCTAGTGGCCGACACAAACACCGGGCCCATCTAGGAGTGGCACTGCAGTGTCACGCAGGATGGCCCTTCCAAAAAACCCTCCCCAAACAGCACATGACGCAAAGAAAAAAAGAGGCGCAATGAGGTAGCTGTGTGAGTAAGATTAGCGACCCTAGTGGCCGACACAAACACCGGGCCCATCTAGGAGTGGCACTGCAGTGTCACGCAGGATGTCCCTTCCAAAAAACCCTCCCCAAACAGCACATGACGCAAAGAAAAAAAGAGGCGCAATGAGGTAGCTGTGCGAGTAAGATTAGCGACCCTAGTGGCCGACACAAACACCGGGCACATCTAGGAGTGGCACTGCAGTGTCACGCAGGATGTCCCTTCCAAAAAACCCTCCCCAAACAGCACATGACGCAAAGAAAAAAAGAGGCGCAATGAGGTAGCTGTGTGAGTAAGATTAGCGACCCTAGTGGCCGACACAAACACCGGGCCCATCTAGGAGTGGCACTGCAGTGTCACGCAGGATGTCCCTTCCAAAAAACCCTCCCCAAACAGCACATGACGCAAAGAAAAAAAGAGGCGCAATGAGGTAGCTGTGTGAGTAAGATTAGCGACCCTAGTGGCCGACACAAACACCGGGCCCATCTAGGAGTGGCACTGCAGTGTCACGCAGGATGGCCCTTCCAAAAAACCCTCCCCAAACAGCACATGACGCAAAGAAAAAAAGAGGCGCAATGAGGTAGCTGTGTGAGTAAGATTAGCGACCCTAGTGGCCGACACAAACACCGGGCCCATCTAGGAGTGGCACTGCAGTGTCACGCAGGATGTCCCTTCCAAAAAACCCTCCCCAAACAGCACATGACGCAAAGAAAAAAAGAGGCGCAATGAGGTAGCTGTGTGAGTAAGATTAGCGACCCTAGTGGCCGACACAAACACCGGGCACATCTAGGAGTGGCACTGCAGTGTCACGCAGGATGTCCCTTCCAAAAAACCCTCCCCAAACAGCACATGACGCAAAGAAAAAAAGAGGCGCAATGAGGTAGCTGTGTGAGTAAGATTAGCGACCCTAGTGGCCGACACAAACACCGGGCCCATCTAGGAGTGGCACTGCAGTGTCACGCAGGATGTCCCTTCCAAAAAACCCTCCCCAAACAGCACATGACGCAAAGAAAAAAAGAGGCGCAATGAGGTAGCTGACTGTGTGAGTAAGATTAGCGACCCTAGTGGCCGACACAAACACCGGGCCCATCTAGGAGTGGCACTGCAGTGTCACGCAGGATGTCCCTTCCAAAAAACCCTCCCCAATCAGCACATGATGCAAAGAAAAAGAAAAGAAAAAAGAGGTGCAAGATGGAATTGTCCTTGGGCCCTCCCACCCACCCTTATGTTGTATAAACAAAACAGGACATGCACACTTTAACCAACCCATCATTTCAGTGACAGGGTCTGCCACACGACTGTGACTGATATGACGGGTTGGTTTGGACCCCCCCCAAAAAAGAAGCAATTAATCTCTCCTTGCACAAACTGGCTCTACAGAGGCAAGATGTCCACCTCATCTTCACCCTCCGATATATCACCGTGTACATCCCCCTCCTCACAGATTATCAATTCGTCCCCACTGGAATCCACCATCTCAGCTCCCTGTGTACTTTGTGGAGGCAATTGCTGCTGGTCAATGTCTCCGCGGAGGAATTGATTATAATTCATTTTAATGAACATCATCTTCTCCACATTTTCTGGATGTAACCTCGTACGCCGATTGCTGACAAGGTGAGCGGCGGCACTAAACACTCTTTCGGAGTACACACTTGTGGGAGGGCAACTTAGGTAGAATAAAGCCAGTTTGTGCAAGGGCCTCCAAATTGCCTCTTTTTCCTGTCAGTATAAGTACGGACTGTGTGACGTGCCTACTTGGATGCGGTCACTCATATAATCCTCCACCATTCTATCAATGTTGAGAGAATCATATACAGTGACAGTAGACGACATGTCCGTAATCGTTGTCAGGTCCTTCAGTCCGGACCAGATGTCAGCATCAGCAGTCGCTCCAGACTGCCCTGCATCACCGCCAGCGGGTGGGCTCGGAATTCTGAGCCTTTTCCTCGCACCCCCAGTTGCGGGAGAATGTGAAGGAGGAGATGTTGACAGGTCGCGTTCCGCTTGACTTGACAATTTTGTCACCAGCAGGTCTTTCAACCCCAGCAGACCTGTGTCTGCCGGAAAGAGAGATCCAAGGTAGGCTTTAAATCTAGGATCGAGCACGGTGGCCAAAATGTAGTGCTCTGATTTCAACAGATTGACCACCCGTGAATCCTTGTTAAGCGAATTAAGGGCTGCATCCACAAGTCCCACATGCCTAGCGGAATCGCTCCGTGTTAGCTCCTCCTTCAATGCCTCCAGCTTCTTCTGCAAAAGCCTGATGAGGGGAATGACCTGACTCAGGCTGGCAGTGTCTGAACTGACTTCACGTGTGGCAAGTTCAAAGGGCATCAGAACCTTGCACAACGTTGAAATCATTCTCCACTGCACTTGAGACAGGTGCATTCCACCTACTATATCGTGCTCAATTGTATAGGCTTGAATGGCCTTTTGCTGCTCCTCCAACCTCTGAAGCATATAGAGGGTTGAATTCCACCTCGTTACCACTTCTTGCTTCAGATGATGGCAGGGCAGGTTCAGTAGTTTTTGGTGGTGCTCCAGTTTTCTGTACGTGGTGCCTGTACGCCGAAAGTGTCCCGCAATTCTTCTGGCCACCGACAGCATCTCTTGCACGCCCCTGTCGTTTTTTAAAAAATTCTGCACCACCAAATTCAAGGTATGTGCAAAACATGGGACGTGCTGGAATTGGCCCAGATTTAATGCACACACAATATTGCTGGCGTTGTCCGATGCCACAAATCCACAGGAGAGTCCAATTGGGGTAAGCCATTCCGCGATGATCTTCCTCAGTTGCCGTAAGAGGTTTTCAGCTGTGTGCGTATTCTGGAAAGCGGTGATACAAAGCGTAGCCTGCCTAGGAAAGAGTTGGCATTTGCGAGATGCTGCTACTGGTGCCGCCGCTGCTGTTCTTGCGGCGGGAGTCCATACATCTACCCAGTGGGCTGTCACAGTCATATAGTCCTGACCCTGCCCTGCTCCACTTGTCCACATGTCCGTGGTTAAGTGGACATTGGGTACAGCTGCATTTTTTAGGACACTGGTGACTCTTTTTCTGAGGTCTGTGTACATTTTCGGTATCGCCTGCCTAGAGAAATGGAACCTAGATGGTATTTGGTACCGGGGACACAGTACCTCCAACAAGTCTCTAGTTGGCTCTGCAGTAATGATGGATACCGGAACCACGTTTCTCACCACCCAGGATGCCAAGGCCTCAGTTATCCGCTTTGCAGTAGGATGACTGCTGTGATATTTCATCTTCCTCGCAAAGGACTGTTGAACAGTCAATTGCTTACTGGAAGTAGTACAAGTGGGCTTACGACTTCCCCTCTGGGATGACCATCGACTCCCAGCGGCAACAACAGCAGCGCCAGCAGCAGTAGGCGTTACACGCAAGGATGCATCGGAGGAATCCCAGGCAGGAGAGGACTCGTCAGACTTGCCAGTGACATGGCCTGCAGGACTATTGGCATTCCTGGGGAAGGAGGAAATTGACACTGAGGGAGTTGGTGGGGTGGTTTGCGTGAGCTTGGTTACAAGAGGAAGGGATTTACTGGTCAGTGGACTGCTTCCGCTGTCACCCAAAGTTTTTGAACTTGTCACTGACTTATTATGAATGCGCTGCAGGTGACGTATAAGGGAGGATGTTCCGAGGTGGTTAACGTCCTTACCCCTACTTATTACAGCTTGACAAAGGTAACACACGGCTTGACACCTGTTGTCCGCATTTCTGGTGAAATACCTCCACACCGAAGAGCTGATTTTTTTGGTATTTTCACCTGGCATGTCAACGGCCATATTCCTCCCACGGACAACAGGTGTCTCCCCGGGTGCCTGACTTAAACAAACCACCTCACCATCAGAATCCTCCTGGTCAATTTCCTCCCCAGCGCCAGCAACACCCATATCCTCCTCATCCTGGTGTACTTCAACACTGACATCTTCAATCTGACTATCAGGAACTGGACTGCGGGTGCTCCTTCCAGCACTTGCAGGGGGCGTGCAAATGGTGGAAGGCGCATGCTCTTCACGTCCAGTGTTGGGAAGGTCAGGCATCGCAACCGACACAATTGGACTCTCCTTGTGGATTTGGGATTTCAAAGAACGCACAGTTCTTTGCGGTGCTTTTGCCAGCTTGAGTCTTTTCAGTTTTCTAGCGAGAGGCTGAGTGCTTCCATCCTCATGTGAAGCTGAACCACTAGCCATGAACATAGGCCAGGGCCTCAGCCGTTCCTTGCCACTCCGTGTGGTAAATGGCATATTGGCAAGTTTACGCTTCTCCTCCGACAATTTTATTTTAGGTTTTGGAGTCCTTTTTTTACTGATATTTGGTGTTTTGGTTTTGACATGCTCTGTACTATGCCATTGGGCATCGGCCTTGGCAGACGACGTTGCTGGCATTTCATCGTCTCGGCCATGACTAGTGGCAGCAGCTTCAGCACGAGGTGGAAGTGGATCTTGATCTTTCCCTAATTTTGGAACCTCAACATTTTTGTTCTCCATATTTTAATAGGCACAACTAAAAGGCACCTCAGGTAAACAATGAAGATGGATGGATTGGATACTAGTATACAATTATGGACGGGCTGCCGAGTGCCGACACAGAGGTAGCCACAGCCGTGAACTACCGCACTGTACTGTGTCTGCTGCTAATATATAGACTGGTTGATAAAGAGATAGTATACTCGTAACTAGTATGTATGTATAAAGAAAGAAAAAAAAACCACGGTTAGGTGGTATATACAATTATGGACGGGCTGCCGAGTGCCGACACAGAGGTAGCCACAGCCGTGAACTACCGCACTGTACTGTGTCTGCTGCTAATATATAGACTGGTTGATAAAGAGATAGTATACTCGTAACTAGTATGTATGTATAAAGAAAGAAAAAAAAACCACGGTTAGGTGGTATATACAATTATGGACGGGCTGCCGAGTGCCGACACAGAGGTAGCCACAGCCGTGAACTACCGCACTGTACTGTGTCTGCTGCTAATATATAGACTGGTTGATAAAGAGATAGTATACTCGTAACTAGTATGTATGTATAAAGAAAGAAAAAAAAACCACGGTTAGGTGGTATATACAATTATGGACGGGCTGCCGAGTGCCGACACAGAGGTAGCCACAGCCGTGAACTACCGCACTGTACTGTGTCTGCTGCTAATATATAGACTGGTTGATAAAGAGATAGTATACTCGTAACTAGTATGTATGTATAAAGAAAGAAAAAAAAACCACGGTTAGGTGGTATATACAATTATGGACGGGCTGCCGAGTGCCGACACAGAGGTAGCCACAGCCGTGAACTACCGCACTGTACTGTGTCTGCTGCTAATATATAGACTGGTTGATAAAGAGATAGTATACTCGTAACTAGTATGTATGTATAAAGAAAGAAAAAAAAACCACGGTTAGGTGGTATATACAATTATGGACGGGCTGCCGAGTGCCGACACAGAGGTAGCCACAGCCGTGAACTACCGCACTGTACTGTGTCTGCTGCTAATATATAGACTGGTTGATAAAGAGATAGTATACTCGTAACTAGTATGTATGTATAAAGAAAGAAAAAAAAACCACGGTTAGGTGGTATATACAATTATGGACGGGCTGCCGAGTGCCGACACAGAGGTAGCCACAGCCGTGAACTACCGCACTGTACTGTGTCTGCTGCTAATATATAGACTGGTTGATAAAGAGATAGTATACTCGTAACTAGTATGTATGTATAAAGAAAGAAAAAAAAACCACGGTTAGGTGGTATATACAATTATGGACGGGCTGCCGAGTGCCGACACAGAGGTAGCCACAGCCGTGAACTACCGCACTGTACTGTGTCTGCTGCTAATATATAGACTGGTTGATAAAGAGATAGTATACTCGTAACTAGTATGTATGTATAAAGAAAGAAAAAAAAACCACGGTTAGGTGGTATATACAATTATGGACGGGCTGCCGAGTGCCGACACAGAGGTAGCCACAGCCGTGAACTACCGCACTGTACTGTGTCTGCTGCTAATATATAGACTGGTTGATAAAGAGATAGTATACTCGTAACTAGTATGTATGTATAAAGAAAGAAAAAAAAACCACGGTTAGGTGGTATATACAATTATGGACGGGCTGCCGAGTGCCGACACAGAGGTAGCCACAGCCGTGAACTACCGCACTGTACTGTGTCTGCTGCTAATATATAGACTGGTTGATAAAGAGATAGTATACTCGTAACTAGTATGTATGTATAAAGAAAGAAAAAAAAACCACGGTTAGGTGGTATATACAATTATGGACGGGCTGCCGAGTGCCGACACAGAGGTAGCCACAGCCGTGAACTACCGCACTGTACTGTGTCTGCTGCTAATATATAGACTGGTTGATAAAGAGTTTAAAAATGGGAAAAAAATACCGCGCTGTCACTGGGATTTTTTTTTGGTGTGTTTGAGCAGCCCTGGATAAAGAGATAAATACTGGCAGTTTGTTTTAGAATCAAGGCGCTTGTAACAATATGTAAGAGTATATTGCAACAATTAATTGTTGCAATACTGCAGTGCAATACCTGTAATAAAAAAAGGATTAGTAAATGTTTACAGCCCCTTTTGTGTGTTTTATTACTGGTCCTGCCGGGTTTCTATGTAGCCGGCTCCGTGAGACAGTCTTTCTGCAGGATCTTGCAAGATTTCCTATCTGACCCTATGCTACCCACCTTTTTCCTTGATAGCGGTGGGGAAGAAGCAGTGCTCCTGGCGGCTAGCTGTTTGTTCTCCGCAAAACAGCTGTTCGTTCAGCCGCGTCTTCTGTGCACCAAGCTGTACGGCTGCAGGTGCTCACGATCCCGGCTTGTTAAGACGGACGTAGATGTCTTCTATTTCTGTGCGCTCTGTGGCTGAGAGTGCACGGACCAAGTAATTGCTTCCAACGCGTTTCGGGCTGCACGCCCTTTATCGAGGATATCACTGGTTGATAAAGAGATAGTATACTCGTAACTAGTATGTATGTATAAAGAAAGAAAAAAAAACCACGGTTAGGTGGTATATACAATTATGGACGGGCTGCCGAGTGCCGACACAGAGGTAGCCACAGCCGTGAACTACCGCACTGTACTGTGTCTGCTGCTAATATAGACTGGTTGATAAAGAGATAGTATACTACTAATATTATATACTGGTGGTCAGGTCACTGGTCACTAGTCACACTGGCAGTGGCACTCCTGCAGCAAAAGTGTGCACTGTTTAATTTTAATATAATATTATGTACTCCTGGCTCCTGCTATAACCTATAACTGGCACTGCAGTAGTGCTCCCCAGTCTCCCCCACAATTATAAGCTGTGTGAGCTGAGCAGTCAGACAGATATATAATATATATAGATGATGCAGCACACTGGCCTGAGCCTGAGCAGTGCACACAGATATGGTATGTATGTGACTGAGTCACTGTGTGCTGTGTATCGCTTTTTTCAGGCAGAGAACGGATTATAAATAAAAGTGGTGGTCACTGGTCACTATCAGCAAAACTCTGCACTGTACACTACTGAGTACTCCTAATGCTCCCCAAAATTAGTAAATCAAGTGTCTAAACGGAGAGGACGCCAGCCACGTCCTCTCCCTATCAATCTCAATGCACGTGTGAAAATGGCGGCGACGCGCGGCTCCTTATATAGAATCCGAGTCTCGCGATAGAATCCGAGCCTCGCGAGAATCCGACAGCGTCATGATGACGTTCGGGCGCGCTCGGGTTAACCGAGCAAGGCGGGAAGATCCGAGTCGCTCGGACCCGTGAAAAAAAACATGAAGTTCTGGCGGGTTCGGATTCAGAGAAACCGAACCCGCTCATCTCTAGAACCAACTAGAGACTTGTTGGAGGTACTGTGTCCCCGGTACCAAATACCATCTAGGTTCCATTTCTCTAGGCAGGCGATACCGAAAATGTACACAGACCTCAGAAAAAGAGTCACCAGTGTCCTAAAAAATGCAGCTGTACCCAATGTCCACTTAACCACGGACATGTGGACAAGTGGAGCAGGGCAGGGTCAGGACTATATGACTGTGACAGCCCACTGGGTAGATGTATGGACTCCCGCCGCAAGAACAGCAGCGGCGGCACCAGTAGCAGCATCTCGCAAACGCCAACTCTTTCCTAGGCAGGCTACGCTTTGTATCACCGCTTTCCAGAATACGCACACAGCTGAAAACCTCTTACGGCAACTGAGGAAGATCATCGCGGAATGGCTTACCCCAATTGGACTCTCCTGTGGATTTGTGGCATCGGACAACGCCAGCAATATTGTGTGTGCATTAAATCTGGGCCAATTCCAGCACGTCCCATGTTTTGCACATACCTTGAATTTGGTGGTGCAGAATTTTTTAAAAAACGACAGGGGCGTGCAAGAGATGCTGTCGGTGGCCAGAAGAATTGCGGGACACTTTCGGCGTACAGGCACCACGTACAGAAAACTGGAGCACCACCAAAAACTACTGAACCTGCCCTGCCATCATCTGAAGCAAGAAGTGGTAACGAGGTGGAATTCAACCCTCTATATGCTTCAGAGGTTGGAGGAGCAGCAAAAGGCCATTCAAGCCTATACAATTGAGCACGATATAGTAGGTGGAATGCACCTGTCTCAAGTGCAGTGGAGAATGATTTCAACGTTGTGCAAGGTTCTGATGCCCTTTGAACTTGCCACACGTGAAGTCAGTTCAGACACTGCCAGCCTGAGTCAGGTCATTCCCCTCATCAGGCTTTTGCAGAAGAAGCTGGAGGCATTGAAGGAGGAGCTAACACGGAGCGATTCCGCTAGGCATGTGGGACTTGTGGATGCAGCCCTTAATTCGCTTAACAAGGATTCACGGGTGGTCAATCTGTTGAAATCAGAGCACTACATTTTGGCCACCGTGCTCGATCCTAGATTTAAAGCCTACCTTGGATCTCTCTTTCCGGCAGACACAGGTCTGCTGGGGTTGAAAGACCTGCTGGTGACAAAATTGTCAAGTCAAGCGGAACGCGACCTGTCAACATCTCCTCCTTCACATTCTCCCGCAACTGGGGGTGCGAGGAAAAGGCTCAGAATTCCGAGCCCACCCGCTGGCGGTGATGCAGGGCAGTCTGGAGCGACTGCTGATGCTGACATCTGGTCCGGACTGAAGGACCTGACAACGATTACGGACATGTCGTCTACTGTCACTGCATATGATTCTCTCAACATTGATAGAATGGTGGAGGATTATATGAGTGACCGCATCCAAGTAGGCACGTCACACAGTCCGTACTTATACTGGCAGGAAAAAGAGGCAATTTGGAGGCCCTTGCACAAACTGGCTTTATTCTACCTAAGTTGCCCTCCCACAAGTGTGTACTCCGAAAGAGTGTTTAGTGCCGCCGCTCACCTTGTCAGCAATCGGCGTACGAGGTTACATCCAGAAAATGTGGAGAAGATGATGTTCATTAAAATGAATTATAATCAATTCCTCCGCGGAGACATTGACCAGCAGCAATTGCCTCCACAAAGTACACAGGGAGCTGAGATGGTGGATTCCAGTGGGGACGAATTGATAATCTGTGAGGAGGGGGATGTACACGGTGATATATCGGAGGGTGAAGATGAGGTGGACATCTTGCCTCTGTAGAGCCAGTTTGTGCAAGGAGAGATTAATTGCTTCTTTTTTGGGGGGGGTCCAAACCAACCCGTCATATCAGTCACAGTCGTGTGGCAGACCCTGTCACTGAAATGATGGGTTGGTTAAAGTGTGCATGTCCTGTTTTGTTTATACAACATAAGGGTGGGTGGGAGGGCCCAAGGACAATTCCATCTTGCACCTCTTTTTTCTTTTCTTTTTCTTTGCATCATGTGCTGATTGGGGAGGGTTTTTTGGAAGGGACATCCTGCGTGACACTGCAGTGCCACTCCTAGATGGGCCCGGTGTTTGTGTCGGCCACTAGGGTCGCTAATCTTACTCACACAGTCAGCTACCTCATTGCGCCTCTTTTTTTCTTTGCGTCATGTGCTGTTTGGGGAGGGTTTTTTGGAAGGGACATCCTGCGTGACACTGCAGTGCCACTCCTAGATGGGCCCGGTGTTTGTGTCGGCCACTAGGGTCGCTAATCTTACTCACACAGTCAGCTACCTCATTGCGCCTCTTTTTTTCTTTGCGTCATGTGCTGTTTGGGGAGGGTTTTTTGGAAGGGACATCCTGCGTGACACTGCAGTGCCACTCCTAGATGGGCCCGGTGTTTGTGTCGGCCACTAGGGTCGCTAATCTTACTCACACAGTCAGCTACCTCATTGCGCCTCTTTTTTTCTTTGCGTCATGTGCTGTTTGGGGAGGGTTTTTTGGAAGGGACATCCTGCGTGACACTGCAGTGCCACTCCTAGATGTGCCCGGTGTTTGTGTCGGCCACTAGGGTCGCTAATCTTACTCACACAGCTACCTCATTGCGCCTCTTTTTTTCTTTGCGTCATGTGCTGTTTGGGGAGGGTTTTTTGGAAGGGCCATCCTGCGTCACACTGCAGTGCCACTCCTAGATGGGCCCGGTGTTTGTGTCGGCCACTAGGGTCGCTAATCTTACTCACACAGCTACCTCATTGCGCCTCTTTTTTTCTTTGCGTCATGTGCTGTTTGGGGAGGGTTTTTTGGAAGGGACATCCTGCGTGACACTGCAGTGCCACTCCTAGATGGGCCCGGTGTTTGTGTCGGCCACTAGGGTCGCTAATCTTACTCACACAGTCAGCTACCTCATTGCGCCTCTTTTTTTCTTTGCGTCATGTGCTGTTTGGGGAGGGTTTTTTGGAAGGGCCATCCTGCGTGACACTGCAGTGCCACTCCTAGATGGGCCCGGTGTTTGTGTCGGCCACTAGGGTCGCTAATCTTACTCACACAGCTACCTCATTGCGCCTCTTTTTTTCTTTGCGTCATGTGCTGTTTGGGGAGGGTTTTTTGGAAGGGCCATCCTGCGTGACACTGCAGTGCCACTCCTAGATGGGCCCGGTGTTTGTGTCGGCCACTAGGGTCGCTAATCTTACTCACACAGCTACCTCATTGCGCCTCTTTTTTTCTTTGCGTCATGTGCTGTTTGGGGAGGGTTTTTTGGAAGGGACATCCTGCGTGACACTGCAGTGCCACTCCTAGATGGGCCCGGTGTTTGTGTCGGCCACTAGGGTCGCTTATCTTACTCACACAGCGACCTCGGTGCAAATTTTAGGACTAAAAATAATATTGTGAGGTGTGAGGTATTCAGAATAGACTGAAAATGAGTGTAAATTATGGTTTTTGAGGTTAATAATACTTTGGGATCAAAATGACCCCCAAATTCTATGATTTAAGCTGTTTTTTAGTGTTTTTGGAAAAAAACACCCGAATCCAAAACACACCCGAATCCGACAAAAAAAATTCGGTGAGGTTTTGCCAAAACGCGTTCGAACCCAAAACACGGCCGCGGAACCGAACCCAAAACCAAAACACAAAACCCGAAAAATTTCAGGCGCTCATCTCTAGTTGTACGGTGTGATTGGTGTGGCTGGTATGAGTCTTACCCGGGATTCAAAATCCTTCCTTAGTGTCAGCTCTTCCGGGCACAGTATCCTAACTGAGGTCTGGAGGAGGGTCATAGGGGGAGGAGCCAGTGCACACCAGGTAGTCCTAAAGCTCTCTTTAGTTGTGCCAAGTCTCCTGCGGAGCCGCTATTCCCCATGGTCCTTACGGAGTCCCAGCATCCACTACGGACTAAGAGAAATAGATTTACCGGTGAGTAAAATCTTATTATATATATATATATATATATATATATATATATATGACTTGGGGTTTGTTTTATTAGATAGAGCATGTCCCTGTGAAGTGCCTTTTGGGGTTGTGGTTTTTCAGAAAGTTACAGGTTTTTTTTAATTAAGAGAAATATGCCCCATTATAGAGATCGGGCATTTCAATTTGTTGCGCCTGCGCAGTGGCCGCCAGCAGGGGGTGTACTAGAGTGCCTTCTCTTGAGAGCCGCAATATGGCCGCCTTCTCCCCGGTTATTCTGTAAATAGGAAAATAACCTCACAGGTTCACATAGGGCAGAGTTGCCACTACTAGTGCAGGGCTGTAACTTACAGTACTAAGGAAAAGCCATATACTAAAGCGGCACGGTGACCTCACCCCTCTCAGAGACACCAGGGCGCAGCACACTGGTTCACACACCTGTTAGCTCAGGGCAGCACTATAGGACCCTCCTGTAATGCTGTGCTGGCGGCGTGTAGTGATCAGGGCACTGGGAGACTGGCTGGCTGGTCTCCGTCTCTGCTGCCTATAGAACTTCCACCTCTGTTATATATCAGGGCTGCTCTCCTGTTGTTATGATTCCAATACTCTGGTCTGGGGATATCTTATAGCAAGGACCTGAGTACTGGAACGTAATGCTTGGAAAGGGAGTGGGAACGGGAATAGCCCCTGGCGCCCTATCTCCGTTGTCTCGCCCGTGCTGTCAGAAATCTCTTGCGAGACTATGGTTGCTTGGGCCCATGGCAGCCGCGTTTGAAGGGCGGATTACGTCTGCCCAACTCCGATGCCCCCTCAGGTCTTAATGGGAGACAAAGAGAAATCCGAGACAGGGTGATAACAAGGGGCCCTCTACTAAACAACAAAGCCAGGGGCTCAAAACTAACTTTAAACTAGAGTATGTGCGGAAAACCGCCAGGGAAAAGGACAACCAAAATACCCACTTGTCCACTCTTCTACCCGGCACCGGCGAGTTCTGGAGAGGAGTGTGGGAGCGTAAACCTCCGCAAATGCACCAACACAGAATACAAAATAAAGCGGCCTAGGCCGCAGCACGCGGCAGAGCCGCCACTCACGAAAACCACACGAGATCCTCTAGCGACTGTTGCGGGTAAATGAGGACTGGAAGACTCCTTGGGAAGAGATGACAACACTAAGATTCAGGAACTCTGAGGACAGGAATGACCGGACACAGCAGAACTGGAACAGACGTCAGCAAACCAAAGCAGCATGCAGGAAGCTATTACCGGCGTCTGTGTGAAGCACTGAGAAGGTATTTAGCAGGGAGTCCTTCAATCAGAAGTTCAGAGCCTGATTAGCACAATGCCGTGCAGCTGCCTTGCTGCACGACCAGAAGACAAGTGTGTGTGTGTAGTTCACTTGATTGACCCTGCAAGGGGAGCGCAGTCCGTCCGTGGCGTCCCCGTTGCTAGGGTCCAGGCGGCTCAGCGCACCCGGCGTCCTAGCGTTGCTAGGGAGCCGGCGGCTAGCACGCTCGGCGTCCCTAGTTGCTAGGCGCCGGGCCGCGAGGACATCGCGGACCACGGCGCCTAACACCTGTGTGTTCTCTTCCTCTCCTACCTCACACTGGAACTGGCCGCCCAGAGAACGAGAGGGCAGCGGCTGACATCAGAGAGGGTGCAGCAATCTGTGTGGGCAGAGCCCCTCACAGCAAGGTGTCCTTATGCTGTGCCCCGTGTAATCACTGTGATCCATACAGACTCTCACCCTGGTATGCTCTCTATTATTTATTTTTTTACACTGCGGCATGCTCGAGGGAAGGGAGCAGGCACCACCCCACCGCCACTACTCCTCCGCCAGCATCACTGCCGAGCCGGTCAGTGTTCCGGCGGCAATGAGCAGTAGGCAGCCACCAGCAACAACAGTCAGGAAGCTGTTACTCCCGGCAGCAGTAGCGTCAAGCTGCAATTCAGCCAGCGGCACGATGATCCGGGAGACAGTGGCAGCACAGGGAAGCAGTACCCCCTCCAATCGCAGCACCAACTAGGAGACTGAGGCAGCAACCTGCCCCCAGCAGCAGCACCACCCTGATGATAGGTAAGATGCATTTTGGTGTCACAAGAAGGTGGCCGGAGTAGTGGCTGGCTGTGGTCACACCCCGGGGAAAAGTGATAGTGATTTCAGTGTTCCCTTGCGCGGGGATTGGATGTGTAGATGTATGGAGGCTATGTATGTATAGATGTGAGCGGCAGTGTGCGGATGTATGAGAGCGGCAGTGTGCGGATGTATGAGAGCGGCAATGTACGGCTGTATAACTGCGTCGGTGTGCGGCTGTATGAGTGCGATGGTGTGCGGCTGTATGCGTGCGGCGGTGTGCTGCTGTAAGAGTGCGGCAGTGTGCGGCTGTAAGAGTACGGCTGTAAGAGTACGGCTGTAAGAGTGCGGCTGTAAGAGTGCGGGGTTGTACGGATGTATGAGAGCGGGGTTGTACGGATGTATGAGAGCGGCAGTGTATGGATGTATGAGAGCAACAGTGTACAGTTGTGTGAGAGCGGCAGTGTGCGGATGTATGAGAGTGGCGGTGTACGGATGTATGAGAGCGGCAGTGTATGGATGGCAGCGTCATAGGGAGGGATGTTGGAATGCTGTTATAGGGTTCCTAATACAAAATGCCACGTTGGGCTTGATGGGCAGGTAGTGCGGCAAGCACACCCAAATTGGCATCTGACGTCGCCTGCAGTCCACACTGTTGTGAGGAGTCAGAGTTAATTTTGACTGTGTAGTGTACTCACAGAGGACCTACCGCCCGTCCCCTCCTCGCATCTGAGCAGCAGGTCAGGCTCTTATTTTCTTTTTAATCAGGAGAGGCCGAGTGAACTGTGAGCAGGGGGGCAGAGCTACATGGGACCCAGAGGGGCTGCTGTGCTGTCAGAGAGGGAGAGGAAGAGAGAGATGAAGCTACTGCAGATCCCCAGCTGATTGTGAGGTGCCGGGTTGAAGGGTGATGTGATCACCCTTCTCCCTCGCTGCCGCTGGGGACCGCATCTAGGCTTCCTCCATCGAGGGCATGCGGCGCAGCAGTGGGCAGCGTGTAATGAGTTTGTCTGACTCATTATACTGCTGCCTGTTGTGGACACCTCCGTCCGTACGGACTGGTGTACATGCCCAGCACAGAGGTGACAGTGTTGGTGGAAGTGCTGCCCAGTTCTGACCCTGCAGGCCTCCCTGATCTGACTGCGGCCGCTGCTACTGCTGCGGCCCGAAACCCCTGCCGGTCCCCTCCATAGACTTCTGCCTGTCCAGCGCTGAGGTACTAGGGGTATCCCAGCTGCGGGAAGGGTATGTCTCTGGCTTTCTCTCCGGCAGGGGAAGGTGACAGCGGCGGAGGAAGTGTTGCCCACCTCAGACACTGCAGGCCTCCCCGATCCAGCTGCGGCCACAGCTGATGCTGCCAGAACCCCCTGCTGGTCTCCTTTGTTGACTGCCGCATGGCCAGTGCTGAAGTACTGGGGGTAGGCCAGCTACGGGAAGAGTGTCTCTGCCTCGGGCTCTCTCTCTCTGTCAAGGGAAGGAAGGGCTGATTCTCTGGCACAACAGGGAGGGCTAGGCTGCAGGAACACAGCACTGGAAGAAACAGGAGGCCGAACTCATGACCAAAAAGTGAGCAGTGCAGTGATCAGCCCCCTAGTCTTTCCCTCTCTCTGGGTGCAGAGCTGTATTCTACAGAGAGAGCTGGGATGGGAAGAAGGGGAACGGCACCTGACACACACATACACGCGCGGCACCTGACACACACATACACGCGCAACACCTGACACACACACATACACGTGCGGCACCTGACACACACACACGTAGCATCAGACACAATAAAATAAACATGCAGCACCTGACCCACACATACACGCGCAACACCTGACACACACACATACACGTGCGGCACCTGACACACACACACGTAGCATCAGACACAATAAAATAAACATGCAGCACCTGACCCACACATACACGCGCAACACCTGACACACACACACATATACACGTGCAGCACCTGACACACACACGTACCATCAGACACAATAAAATAAACATGCAGCACCTGACACATGCATATACACGCAGCACCTGACACATGCATATACACGCAGCACCTGACACATGCATATACACGCAGCACCTGACACATGCATATACACGCAGCACCTGACACATGCATATACACGCAGCACCTGACACATGCATATACACGCAGCACCTGACACATACATATACACGCACACCATCAGACACACACATACACACGCAGTGCCTTACTCACACACACATAGACACGTGCAGCACCTGAGGCACACACATGTACACGCGCAGCACCTGACGCACACACATGTACACGCGCAGCACCTGACGCACACTCATGTACACACGCAGCACCTGACGCACACTCATGTACATGCGCAGCACCTAATGCACACTCATGTACACGCGCAGCACCTGACGCACACTCATGTACACGCGCAGCACCTGACACAGACATACGTATTCATGCACAGCACCAGACATACACTTGTACACACGCGGAGCACCTGATACTCACACACATATACACCCGCAACACCTGACACACACACACACACACACGTGCGGCAGCTGACGCATACACACGCACCATCAGACACACTCATATATACACGCAGCACCTGACACACACATACACACAGGAGCTGACACACACATACACAGGCAGCACCTGACACACACACACATATACACGCGCAGCACCTGACACCACGCACTCACACGTACAAGCAATGCATTTCACGCCTACCTCCAGCCTCAGTTACAGGCTGCTGCCGCCTACCCCCCTCCCTGCATCAGCTGCAAAGGCAGCAAAATATTTTGACCAAAGTCTAAAGGCCCGTACACATTAAACGATGTCGCTCTGTGAGCTACATCGTCTAATGTTTCCCCTCCCGGGCCGGCCGGCGGCCGACTGTACACACTGAGCGATATGACCGCTCATATCGCTCAGTGACGTCACGCCCCCGCCAGCCCTGCATGAAGGTCGTGGACGACAGTCCACATCCTTCCTGCATGCCCTACCGACAGCGAAGATTGTTGCCGACCCGCGGGGCCGCGCATCGTTTGTCGCTGGCTGCATACACACTTAACGATAAAATGAGCGACGTCGCTCATTAAATCGTTAAGTGTGTACGGACCTTAAACAATTTGGTTTGGTTAATAAAATAATTTTGCACAGAACAGTGATGTTATACGAACATTTTCATTAAACATTTAAAAAATCAAATGTTTATTCTTTAAGTGAAATTTTACATTTCTGAATAAAAAAAATAAATAAAAAAAAAGCGATGAAATTCCATAGACAAAAAACCTTACGGTTTCACATGTCCCATTAAGGCTTCTTAGACATGATCGAAATTTCAGAAACCTGTTGTAACTCTTCCACTCAAACTCCAAAAAGCAATTAAATTCCGATCATTAAGGCTGACGCCTTAATGGACGTGTTCCTTGCGCAATACAGATATGGTATGCCATCACAGCCTGTGGGTAAGTGCAGATTCAGCACTCTCACAGAGTGAGATTGCTGTCACTCACACAATGGTGGAGCTGCTAATTCACAGATTTGTGTGCTCATTGGAATACACACATGCAGTCTATGCAACTGAAGGTCTGAGCGGAAGACAAAGCTGCTCAGATGAGGTAAGAGTGTTGTTGATTGGAGGGAGGAGAGCGGTGTGGATGGGGGAACAGAAGTGTGTGGATAGAGGGAACACTAAGCAGCACTAATGGGGGGGACAGAGAAACACGGGGTAATTCAGACCGCAGCAGCAGCAGCGATTGCAGTCTGAATTAGTTTGTGAGGTGCGCACGTGCAATGGCCGCACTGCGCGTGCGTACCCCAGGAGCCCAGTGAGATGCTATCACCCTGCCTGATGGATAGGCAGAGGTGGTTGCGGGGAAGGAGGGGGGCGTGCAAACAGCGTTAGAATGCCATTGGCAGGGCATGGTCTGCACAACGGAGGCGTTTCCGGACCACTGGGGGGTGGGCTGTGGCGGTTATCCCCCTGCCAAGAGCGCAGGATCCACTAAATTTACCTTCAGGATGTCAGCTACATGAATAGGGTAAGAGTGGTGTGGATAGGGGGTAGATTAAGCAGCAAGTATGGGAAGGGAGACAGAGCGGTGCAGATGGGGGAAATGGTGCAGATGGGTTGAAAACACTGGCATGGATGGGTAGAAAACTGGTGCAGATGGGAGAGAAGACAGTGTGCCATGTACTGGAGGAGGCAGAGTGACGTTGAAGAAGGAAACACTGAGCAGCACAGAGAGAAAGAAACGGTGGTACAGACAATGCACAGGTGGGGAAAGACAGATGGTACAGATAAGTTAGTACAGACTAGCACAGATGGGAGAATACAGCAGTAGGGATTGGGGAAGACCGGGCAGCATGGGGGTGTATAGGGGAAGTAAGTGTAGATGCATAGACCGTAGATGGGGTATTATAGTTTAGCAATTAACCAAGATGTTTGAGGGAGCTAAATGTGTATACTAAGTGAGATGGATGTATGGAGTTAGAAGGATGTTGTAACAAGGTGGCTTTGTTGTGTTGACTGAATGGGATGGTTGTGGGCACTGTGTGGGATGGGAGCACCACAAAACTGCTCAGACCTTCAGTTGCATAGACTGCATGTGTGTATTCCAATGAGCACACAAATCTGTGAATTAGCAGCTCCACCATTGTGTGAGTGACAGCAATCTCACTCTGTGAGAGTGCTGAATCTGCACTTACCCACCGGCTGTGATGGCATACCATATCTGTATTGCGCAAGGAACACGTCCATTAAGGCGTCAGCCTTAATGATCGGAATTTCATTGCTTTTTGGAGTTTGAGTGGAAGAGTTACAACAGGTTTCTGAAATTTCGATCATGTCTAAGAAGCCTTAATGGGACATGTGAAACCGTAAGGTTTTTTGTCTATGGAATATATATATATATCACAAACATATATGATTCATACATATATCACACACACATACATGATACATACATGAGAAAGACCTGGGATGGTGATGAGGCCAGGGCCCCCTGCTGATGTTGCGTTGAGGAAGGCAGTGTTCCAGGGCGGATGCCAGTCGGGGAGAGCGCCGCGCAGCCCGGGAAAAATACTGCTGAGGAGCTACATCTGGAAGAGCCCCTGGGAGGGAGAGTGCCACATGCCCCATCCTGCGCGGCAGACTCTGCAGGCCTGCACATGGGAAGGGAGGTCTCTGGCCACACATACTCACCCTTCTGCTGAAGCCCCGCTGCTGTCCCCATCAGCGATCTCCAGCGGGGAGCGGGGCCAGGATGAACCTCAACCTGTGAGAACTATCTTCATGATCAAGAGATCTCATATGCAAGATAAGTATGTGTTGGGATAGGGCTGGGGAGGGCGGCTGCTCGGGCACACCCCCGTCAAGTTAAGGAGATTTAACTGAGGAAGCACAAGGGAACTCTCGTCTGGGGACAACAACTGCAGGGAGACCACATCTTTTCAGATGAACATGGGAGGGCGGAAGGCTGCCTAATACTGAAGCACCCTCAGACATTAAACCATATGCAACAACTATTGCAAGCATTCCTGGGGGAAGGTCTGCAGCAGACGGATTTGCATACGGTGATGTCATCCAAGCAGTGGGCCAAAGTTGGCTGGAACCCTCATCTGTATATGAAAAGAGAAAGAGAAAAGGGGCATGCAGGGCATGGCGGCCTTTTGCGGCGCTTGGATAACCCCAAGTTTGCATTAAACACCCCCACCCTCCTTCGGTGTGGGGCTCATGTTGGCCATGCCCAAGCCCCTGAAGCATTCAAGCTGATTTCTTGCAGCAGCTGGGCACTGTAACAGCTTCAGAGCTGCTCTACAAGACAAGTAAAAGGGTGTGGGCCCTGCAGCACCACCTGTAGTTTGCATACACACATATATAGGACAGCATCTCTTATATGCCCCAGGGTCAATAAAATAGTATCCTTGTCTAGGCTATCCATCCCCTCAGATAAGGTATTTGTCCATGCCGCTACAGCACTACACACCCAGGCCGACGCAATTGCCGGTCTGAGTAAGGTACCTGAATGTGTATAAATGGACTTCAGGGTAATCTCCTGTTTGCGGTCAGCACACTCTTTGAGGGTAGCCGTATCCTGGGACGGGAGGGCTACCTTCTTGGATAAGTGTGTTAATGCTTTGTCCACCCTAGGGGAGGATTCCCATCGTAACCTATCCGTTGATGGGAAAGCATACGCCATAAGAATCCTTTTGGAAATCTGCAGTCTTTTATCTGGAGATTCCCAAGCTTTTTCACATAACTCGTTCAGCTCGTGTGAGGGGGGAAAGGTTACCTCAGGCTTCTTACCCTTGTACATATGTACCCTCTTGTCAGCGACAGGGGGTTCCTCTGTGATGTGCAAAACATCTTTTATTGCATAATCATAAATCGAATGGATTTTGCCAATTTTGGCTGTAACTTTGCATCATCGTAATCGACACTGGAGTCAGAATCCGTGTCGGTATCTGTGTCAACAATCTGGGATAGTGGGCGCTTATGAGACCCTGACAGTCCCTGCAACATAGGATCAGGCATGGGTTTAAACCCTGACTGTCCCAAAGCTTCTGCCTTGTCTAATCTTTTGTGCAATGAGTTTACACTAGCATTTAAAACATTCCACATATCCATCCAATCAGCTGTCGGCGGAGACACCACATTCATTTGCTCCCGCTCCTCTCTAATATAGCCTTCTTCCTCAGACATGTCGACACACGTGTACCGACACACTACACACACAGGGAATGCTTTTTCTGAAGACAGTTTCCCCACAAGGCCCTTTGGAGAGACAGAGAGAGAGTATGCCAGCACACCCCCCAGCGCTATATAACCCAGGAATAAAACAGTAACTTAATGTTTGCCCAGTAGTGCTGCTGTATGTAATTTGCGAATTATGTGCCCCCCCCCCCCCCTCTTTTCAACCCTCTTGTCTAACGTGGTATAAGCAGGGGAGAGTTCGGGGAGCTTCCTCTCAGCGGTGCTGTGGAGAAAAAATGGCGCTGGTGAGTGCTGAGGGAGAAGCCCCGCCCCCTCGGAGGCGGGCTTCTGTCCCGCTTAAACAAAAATTGGTGGGGGCTTATACATATATAAAGTGCCCAGCTGTATATATGTTATATTTTTGCGAAAGAGGTTTATATTGCTGCCCAGGGCGCCCCCCCTGCGCCCTGCACCCTTACAGTGACCAGAGTATGTGAGGTGTATGGGAGCAAAGGCGCACAGCTGCAGTGCTGTGCGTTACCTCAGTGAAGATCATGAAGTCTTCTGGCGCCTCTGAAGTCTTCTTTTCTTCTCATACTCACCCGGCTTCTATCTTCCGGCTCTGCGAGGGGGACGGCGGCGCGGCTCTGGGACTGTCGGCGAGGGTGAGATCCTGCGTACCAATCCCACTGGAGCTAATGGTGTCCAGTAGCCTAAGAAGCAGGACCTTGCAACTCAGAGAGTAGGGCTGCTTCTCTCCCCTCAGTCCCTCGATGAGGGAGTCTGTTGCCAGCAGTGCTCCCTGAAAATTAAAAACCTAACAAAATACTTTCTGTCAGAAAGCTCAGGAGAGCTCCTGAAAAGCACCCAGTCTCCACTGGGTACAGTATCAAACTGAGGTCTGGAGGAGGGGCATAGAGGGAGGAGCCAGTGCACACCCAGAACTAAAGTCTTTCTTAAAGTGCCCATGTCTCCTGCGGAGCCCGTCTATCCCCATGGTCCTTACGGAGTCCCCAGCATCCTCTAGGACGTTAGAGAAAATAGGATTTTAATACCTACCGGTAAATCCTTTTCTCTTAGTCCGTAGAGGATGCTGGGCACCCGTCCCAGTGCGTACTGTGTCTGCAGTTATTAAATGGCCCTTAACTCCAGAACATTTATGTGGAGATGAAAACATCCAAGGAAGACTTGACCATCTTCCTTGGATGTTTTCCCCCTGTGTGACTGCTCTCCAGCCTCGGAGGGTTGCATCCGTGGTCCCTAGGATCCCGTCCTGGATCCCGAACCATCGCCCCTCTAGGTGGTGAGAACTGTGCAGCCACCAATGGAGTGAGATTCTGGTCTTGGAAGACAGGATTATCCTCCGGTGCATGTGTAGGTGGGATCCGGACCACTTGTCCAACAGGTCCCACTGTAACACTCTGGCATGGAACCTGCCAAACTGAATGGCCTCGTAGGCCGCAACCATCTTCCCCAGCAACTGAATGCATTGATGGATTAACACTCTTGCTGGTTTCAGAATTTGTTTGACCAGACTCTGGATCTCCAGAGCCTTTCCACTAGAAGAAAACCTCTTCTGTGTCCAGTATCACTCCCAAAAACAACAACCGCGTCATTGGGACCAACTGCGATTTTGGCAAGTTTAGGAGCCAACCATGTTGTTGAAGAACTGTCAGGAAGAGTAGATGTTTTGCACCAACTGGTCCCTGGATCTCGCCTTTATCAGGAGATCATCAAAGTACGGGATAATTGTGACTCCTTGCTTGCGAAGGAGGACCATCATTTCCGCCATCACCCTGGTGAAAATCCTCGGAGCCGTGGACAGACCAAACGGCAACGTCTGAAATTGGTAATGACAATCCTGAATTGCAAACCTCAGGTAGCTTGATGCAGTGGCTAAATGGGAACATATAAGTAGGCATCCTTTATGTCTACCAAAACCATGAAATCTCCTTTATCCCCCGGACTGAAGATCACTACCCTGAGAGATTCCATCTTGAAATTGAATTTCTTTAGGTAGAAATTAAGGGATTTCAGATTTCAGATTGGTCTAACTGAGCCGTCCGGCTTCGGGACCACGAAGAGGCTTGAATAAAAACCTTCTCCCTGCTGACTAAGGCTGATTTGATCAATCGGTGAGGGGGAACGTCTTGAAACCCCAGTTTGTACCCTTGGGACACTATTTGTAAAACCCACGAGTCCAGGTCCGAATGAATCTAGAACTGACTGAAGAGTTTTAGACGTGCCCCCCACTGGTGCGGGCTCCTGCAAGAGAGCCCCAGCGTCATGCAGTGGATTTGGCAGAAGCAGAGGACGATTTCTGCTCCTGCGATCTTGAAGAGGCTACAGACCTCTTCCCTCTTTTCCTTCCTCTACCTGCAAAGAAAGGGGAATCTTAACTTCTTGCATATCTATTGGGCCGAAATGACTGCGTCAGATAATGATGCGTCTTCATCCGTTGAGAGGGAACATAGGGCAAGAAGGATGACTTACCTGCGGGAGCTGCCGAGATCAAATTAACTAGGCCGTCGCCAAACAAGGCTTCACCTTCATAGGGAAGAGACTCCCTTTCTTCTTGGAGTCAGCATCAGCATCAGCATTCCCTTGGTGAATCCACAATGCCCTCCTATCCGAGACTGCCATGAAATTGGCCCGTGAGCACTTGTGCCCGGTGTAGGATTTTTAAATATGTGTAGTTTACTGTATGCAAGGGTTTAAAACCTTTTAGGAACTGAGATCTAAGGTGTATTACATGTAGTTTAAAAAAAACAAAAAAGGTTTATTTTATGGCAGTAGTTTCCAAACTGGGGTTCTTGCACTGGTAGCATAGTTTGGTGGTCCAGGACCAATTAAAATTATTTATACTTTATTAAATTGGCAAAACCATTCCCTCACAACATAACTGAACCTGAGGATGACATGCTATAAACACAATTTACTTAATTTTATATTTTTTTCTGAATTTCTCAATAAAAAAAACTTTGGCCTAGGGGTGCCGTGAAACAAATTTTGATACTCTAGGGCAGGGATGTCAAACCCATGGGCCGCATGCCGCCCCCAATGCATCCTTTTGTGGCCCACAGGCCGAGGTCCGACAGGGGTCCTTTTGTGGCCCGATCACCTTGCTTAGAGCGAGGGCAGGAGAGTGCAGCCAGAGTCTTTGCTTTCTATGTGCGGCACCATCTTCCCGAAGAGATCACCGGGAAGATAGTGCCCCTTCCACTGGCTACAGCACAGGTATACTGGGGTGGGGTAGCAAACTGGGGGCCCCAATGGGCCCCTCCAGCAGTCCCTCTACCAAAACACGTCTTTTGGTGGTTTTGCGGTGTTGTTATAACTACATGGTGACGATACTGTAGCACAGAGATTTTCAACCATTTACAACTCACGTCACACAGAACAAGATTTAAATATTGACAAGGCACACTGAAATATAATGGTGATGCATGGTGCAGTATCGTGTCCTAGGATGTCATGTCGCAGCTTCTCCATAGGTAACGCCTGAACAGGCCCGGTGACAGGGGGGACAAAGGGGACACTTGTTCAGGGCTCCAAGTATTAAGAACAGAAATAATGGGGCCACAGTGCCAATATTGCTTTTTAAAGTGTATCCACCAACTGCTCAATTTAAGCAGGAAAACAATTAACAGGCCAACTAAACCCTCCCCCCTCCTTTTACCCCATCACTTTGTCCAGTCCCTGTGGTCCATACTGTATTGCCATTATTATGCATTTTGCTGTGCTGGCCCTTTTCTGAATGTCCCTGCCACCGCCACCGAAGAGCTGGATAGCCCAGTATGAAAACCACCTGCCGGCCTCACTGACGGTCCGAGTCAAAGGCTCCATTTTTTTTAAAGATCCCTCTGCCAAGTTAAGGGGGGGGTTGAGGTGGCCCCAGAGATAGTGTACTGGGCCCCGAGATTTCTGTTGCTGGCCCTGACCCTCAGGGGCGTATCTACCCCTTGGCCAGGATGGCACTTGCCAGGGGCACCATCCAGCTGTGCCAACCGTGGCTAAGGGATAGAGTTCTGCAGTCTCGAAAGGGCGCTATGGCAATCAGCGTGGGACTGACCAATTAGACGGTGAGGGAAGGATACTGAAATTGTCCCAACCCTGTTACAGTTTGAAACGCCCCTCAACTGCTGTCCACTGCTTCACTCCTAGCTCTGCCCCTTTGAAATTATTAATCCCTACCCCCCGGTAGGCGGAGTTCTCCAGGCCCATACTCAGGAGTCACCACTGCTGTACATTATGTGCCGGTTGTAGAGGCAGAGCGGGGAACATCAGAGAACGCCACAAATTACACAGTGGGCAAGGAGATGGCTGGAGACAGCTGCACAGCCATGCCTTGCAAGTTCGAGAGAGCTGTTGAATTTCAGCACTTCAAGTCAGAGCCTGCCCCCTGCTGCCCAAGCAGTCCGTGACAGTTAGTGTCGAGGAGGGGGGGATTTGTGCATGTGTGCTATCAGTGTGTGTGTGGGGGGGTGGAGGATGTGTGTGACTGTGAGGGAGCTGTCAGTGTCAGTGGGGAGAGGAGCAGGAGGGAGTTGTCAGTGTGTGGAAGTGATGAGAGTTGTCAGTACTGGGGAAATGTGTGTGTGTGTGTACTAGATTTAGGAGTGTGTGTTTGTGAGAGGTTTCAGTTGGGGAATTAGAGTTCATACAGTAATTAAATGTTTTCATATTGAGAACTACATCTCCCAGCATATACAGTGTGCTGGGGATGCTAACAAGCTTTATTTAAAAGTTTAAAAAACATTGCTTTTATGACTGCAATGGTTAAAAAGGGAGAGCTATAAATCAATTTATCAGTGAATGATCGCAGTTTGAGCTGTTACATTTTACTGAACCACCTATCCCTCCACACTCACTACCTGTCCTCAGGATACATTTACCATCCCGGCAGACGGTATACCGGCGGTCATTTGACCGATGTTGGAATCCTGACACCACTTGGGAGACTGGTGCCGGCACACAGACAGCCAACATCCCGAAGGCGAGTATTGGAGGGAGGGTTAGGACCGGGGGAGCGGGTGTTAGGGAAGGCACTAGGAGGGGAGGGGGGGGTTAGTCCTAGCTGCCACCCCCTGAGGGTTAGCCCTATCCGCCACCCCCCCAGAGGATTAGGATTAGGTATCATGTGACTGCTGGAATCCCGAGCGCCGGATGCCATACCCAACCCCCTTTACTTTTTCAGGCATTTCTATCTCTCCTCTCTCTATGGTGTTCCGATTGCCCACTTTCCCTTGTGCTTTTCTCTCTCTCTCTCTCTCTCTCTCTCCTTTGTTTAGAGCATCAGTTTCTGTAGTCCACTTTATCCTTATTTTTTCCAGTGTTTCACTATCTCTCTGATGTAATGAGGATGTATGGTCTAGAGGGATCAGTAATGCATTGTACTGTATAGAGGCGTCAGGGATGTAGCGTAGGGTATAGAGGCGTCAGGGATGTAGCGTAGGTTATAGAGGCATCAGGAATGTAGCGTAGGGAATAGAGGCATCAGGGATGTAGCGTAGGGTATAGAGGCGTCAGGGATGTAGCATAGGGAATAGAGGCGTCAGGGATGTAGCGTAGGGAATAGAGGCGTCAGGGATTTAGCTTAGGGAATATAGGCATCAGGGATGTACTAGCAGGTATATAGAGGTCAGTGTACTGTATAGAGGGGTCAGTAATGCAGTGATGGTTATAGAAAGGTCAGTGATGTAGTGTAGGGTATAGAGGGGTCAGTTATGTAGTGTGGGGTAAAGAGGGGTCAGTAAAGATACTAAGCTGAAGTACTTAGAACACTTCTTGAATTAAGACACAACCTGCAAGAAAAAGTATGCAATATGGGTGAAAAGGCAAATGTCAGAGGTCTGATACAAGTGACCAGCTCCACACCTTGCACCACATAGCGTTATGTTAAACTGGGATATGTTCTTTTTTGGTGTGTGTGTGTGTATGTGTGTGTGTGGGGGGGGGGGGGGTGCCAAAGGAAATTTTTGCCATTGGCTCCTTTGGTCTAGAACCAGCCCTGATCACAAAATATTTTTGTCTGAGCAGACTGGACACTGATCAGCGTTGGCTCATTCTCAGCCCCCCGCCCAGCCTCTGCTGCCAACAGACTGCTATTAGCTAGTTAACCTTCTGCCTTCCCTATCTATGACACAGACTGCTGCTAATGCTACCAGACTGTTCCCAGTGGCTTCACACCAACAGTGAATCCCAGCCGATGATGTAGGGCAGCGTGTGGGGGAGGGGGTCAGTTGCTGTGGCTCCAACATGGTAACCGCCAATGGACTGCAATGCTTTATCGAAAGGGGGGGCGCCAGTCCCTTACTTTGCCAGGGGCGCTTGGACCCCTAGCTACACCTCTGTTGACCCTAACCGATACCCCTAAACTAACCATAATTCCTGCAGTAAAAATCCATGTTTCTATGTATATAGGGGGTCATTCCGAGTTGATCGCATGCTGCCGTTGTTCGCTGCGTAGCAATCAGTTGAAAAAAAATGGCTAATCTGTGCATGCGCATGCTCCGTAATGTGCATGCGCATCGTACGGGTACAAAGTCCATTGTGGTTTTGCACTAGTTCTAGCGATTATTCCAATCACAGAACAGGCCACAAGGAGATTGACAGAAAGAGGGCGTTTCTGGGTGTCAACTGACCGTTTTCAGGGAGTGCTTGGAAAAATGCAGGCGTGGCAGAAGAAATGCAGACGTGGCTGGGCATTCGCTGGATGGGTGTGTGACATCAAAAGCCGTCCCTCGGTTGTTAGAATCAACGCACACGAAGTGTAACTACAGTGCTGGTCTTATTTTGAAACGATTTTGCAGGCGCTCTGCTGCTCAAGTGTTCGCACTTTTCCAAAGTGAATATACACTCTCCAGTGGGCAGCGACAATGCGTTTGCATGGCTGCTAAAAACTGCTAGCGAGCAATCAACTCAGAATGACCCCCATAGTGTATTGCAAGAAAATATCTGTAAATCCAATGGTACCGTAAGTGCGGTATATACTCGCACTTCTTTGCGGGGTGAGAACATCTCCCCTAAGTGAAGTCAGCCCTATGAATAGAGTTTGTGTGATCCCTGTGCAGCGGTCACAGAAAGGGTTCATCTCTGCAGTTTGTCACTCAAATTACATTGCTGCATTTTTTCTAGAAGTGGATCTGAGAGCTGTTACCCGCAGACCAGCTACAATAATTATCCTGGGTACTCACTAGACCAGTGGTTCTCAAACTGCACCCTGGGGTGCCTCAGGACACTTGCAGGGGTGCCTTGGATTGGTGGTCCAGGACCAATTCAAAATATTTATAGTTAGTGTTATAGGCAAAACCAGTGCTGTTGGCTGGCAATCATAACATATGTGCACAAGCAGAAGCAAATCCTGTCCCCTACCAAAGGGCCAGTGCTAGGGTGTTTGGCGCCTCCCTGCAAACTATTAATTTGGGCCCTCTCTCCAATACTTAATAAAGGGACAGTGCGCTCCTTAAAAAAAGAAGGTGTGGTATCACAAGGAAGGGGCATGGCCACACAATAGCACCCCAAATCAAAATACGCCACACAGTAGCACTATCTTATTGTCATTACACCGCATGTAATAATAATAATAATAATAATACCCACAGTCGCAGTGCCCTTTATACACATAACCACCATATCAGTGCAGCTTACACACATAATGCCAACAGTAGCAGTGCCCCTTCTACACATGCCCACGGTGGCAATCCTTTACATGGCAAATATCAACCTGGTTTTGCCATGTAAAGGATTGCCACTTTAAAAACAAACTATCAAACAAAAACAAGAAAAACAACAGGAAAAAACAAAATCTCTCACTTTCTGATTCTTTCTCACACCCTATTACATTCCTCCCTATATATTTAAATGTTTCTATTACTGTATGTTCCCTCTTCCCTTCTCCAAACTATACACATCAACATTTTTTAGTATTTCCAGGTAAGTTTTGTGATGTAGGCCATGCACAATTTTAGTTGCCCTAATGTATTTACAGCCTTCTGGAGATATGGCTTCTGGAACTGAACACAGGATTCTAAATGTGGCTGTACCAAGGACCTATACAGTGGCATTACAGGTTGAGTATCCCTTATCCAAAATGCTTGGGACCAGAGGAATTTTGGATATCGGATTTTTCTGTATTTTGGAATAATTGCATACCATAACGAGATATTATGGTGATGGGACCTAAATCTAAGCACAGAAGGCATTTATGTTTCATATACACCTTATACACACAGCCTGAAGGTCATTTTAGCCAATATTTTTTATAACTTTGTGCATTAAACAAAGTGTGTGTACATTCACAGAATTCATTTATGTTTCATATACACCTTATACACACAGTCTGAAGTTCATTTAATACAATATTTTTAATAACTTTGAGTATTAAACAAAGTTTGTGTACACTGAGCCATCAAAACACAAAGGTTTCACTATCTCAGTCTCACTCAAAAAAGTCCGTATTTCGGAATATTCCGTATTTCGGAATATTTGGATATGGGATACTCAACCTGTATTACTTTTTTCTGCTACTGGTTCTTTAACCTATGCAAACAAGCATCTGACTTGCCTTTCCTATTGCTTTGTTACATTGCTTACCTGAAATAGTAACACTTAGATAGCTTTCCTCTTGCCATTATAATGCCCTTAATATTATAGTTAGCCTTTGCATTTTTGAGACGTGTATGATTTTGCATTTTTTGGCATTAAATGTTGCCATGTTCTTGACCATTCCTCTAGTCCAGGGGCGGAACTGCCAGAGACAACGGAGTCAGTTGCCGCCGGGCTCCAGCCCTAAAGGGGCTTCCTCCATTGCCCCCCGGCTGTTACGTGCCCTTCCTACTAAATAGACAAAGGCGCTACCAGCAGGGTCTCGCAGTTTGTACATTCCATGCCGTAACACCCTTCTTTCCACCTTCACAATGAAGCTATTGGTACTTTGCAAAAAAAAAAATTATTAGCATTGCAACTCAGCAGATCAATGCAGTGTGCAGCCACACACTCCATATATCTGCTCAGCCACAAAGCTGATTATTTCTTCACAAAGTACAAGGTGAGCTCCAAATAGAATTCTCTAGCTTAGATTATACCTTTCTATGCAAGGGTAAATAGCTCAATTGTTTGACTGCAATGCCACAGGAAATGGTTTGGATCCAAGACAGTGTGACTGAATAATAAAGAAACCTTAAGATGAGTTCATGAATGTTGTATAAGTATTAGTGAGAGAAGGGGTCAGGAGCATGCTAGGCTGCAAAAAATAAGGTAGGCTGCAAGTGAAAGTAATGATCTCCTATATATTTTCCCAGATCTGTCACTCTGTGTGGCTAACTCTGGGGGAAGTCACAGCAATGGGCGGAGACGGCAACTGCAGGACGATACACCAGTGCCAGCAGCAGACCGTAACAAAGTGACAGATCAGGGAGAATATATAGGAGGTAGGGAGGTGGCCATGGTACATGGCTGGCCAAGGGACACTAGCTCATGTACCCCTTTACCACTGAGGCTGGCCACCAATGATGGACCTGTCACCAGTGCACATGCAATAACCTCTTCTGCTGCCCTCTTTGCAACTCAGATTGCCCAGTGCTCCCCTTCGCTAACAGTCCACAAAGTTTCCCCATCTCACGATCTGCCTCCTCACCCCCACTTTCATCTCTACAGCACACGCGCATATCATACAAGATCCCATCATGCGTACGTAGGTCTGAAATGCAAGAGGGAGGTTGGGGGGAGATTGGCATGCGCCAGCAACACCACACAGCTCACTGTGACCACAGTGGAGAGGCGCTGCAACAGGACAATACACCAACCTCGGAGCAAGGAACTGCGTCGGTCAGGAGGAGAACTATTTCAATAGCATAAAAAGGTTAATGCGTCCCACCCTATGGACACCAGACTCATCAAGTCACTGTTGCCAGAGTCTCATACAATGACTCTGAACCTCTAAGCACACTATTTGACTGTCCACACCCTGCTGTGCCTATTACCCATCTCCTCCACCACCCTCAACACTGACCCACACATCATTCACCCACAAAGATACAATAAAGGTAGTTTGGATAAATTAGCTAAATGAAATGGATTTAACCAATTTATCTAAATGACCATTTTTGGATGTTTTCCAGTGTTTGTGAGCAAATGGTCAATTGTCATTTGCTGCCACATATTAGCATAATTTTGTTTCAACTAGAAAAAAAAATTGGACAGATAATCTAAGTGTGGATCCAGTTTAAAGGTCCGTATTCACGGCCCGATTTTGGGGAGAGATGTGTGCTGAGCGAACTGCTCAGCACACATCTCTCCCCCCGCTCAGCACAGCGTGATGTGTGCTGAGCGTACGGGGGGTGGGGGGGCGCTCATTTCACCCCCTGTGTAGGGCATTCTGTGTGTATCCAGCTTAACAGGTGTGATCATCATACAACTACTGACTTGCGAGTAACTATACAGCAGCTCCATACCTTGTGACTTGAAGAAACACCAGTTAACCCCGGGAATGCTGCAGTCAAAGCAACAATTCCTCTTCTTACATTCCGCTGCACTT
Organism: Pseudophryne corroboree; assembly: GCF_028390025.1. Taxonomy (NCBI): domain Eukaryota; kingdom Metazoa; phylum Chordata; class Amphibia; order Anura; family Myobatrachidae; genus Pseudophryne; species Pseudophryne corroboree. Next base: position 223,849 of record NW_026970311.1, read on the forward strand.
ATTGTGGGGTAGCCGCAATCCCTTCTGCTGTACGGTTCCACATTACATTGTTTCTTGTCACTTCCTGTTGATGCAGTAAGGAAACATCCAGGAATTACAGCAGCTTAGTTTTTTTTTTTTTTTTACTGGGGCAATTTAGCTAGATCACAGGGCAATTTAGCTCCTTTGGTCCTTTTTTAGGACCAGTTAATCAGACAGTTGAGCAAACTGAAAAACAGCTAACAGGAAATTTCCACTTAAATGGTATTTTCTAATCTTATCTGACCATGACTAAGAATAAAGGATACACAAGATAAACTCTTAGAGCCATGGACCTTATCCATGTTTAAGCTCCATCAAATCTGTAATCAATAGCACTACATGCTCCCACTTTACCACTGTACTATATACTCTACCTGTGTTTTTAAGGTAAAAACACCATTTAACCCCAGTGACACTTGAATTAAAGCAGCAGCCTCTGGAATAGCATTCCTTAGCATTAATCCCAGGAAATCTGCAAACTTCACGCTCTTTGATAGCCATGCTACATTGCTGTTTACTTGGATGGAGCAGAGAGCACAACATCAGGACATAGGAAATATTACAATGCATGATAAGAAAGGTGTGAGCTCTACAGCAAGGCCTCTAACCCTTTGCCAGTGCCAAATACATAGGGCTTAACTCAGATCTGATCACAGCAGCAAATTTATTAGCTAAAACCATGTACACTGCAGGGGGGGGGGGGTGTATAATATGTGCAGAGAGAGTTAGATTTTGGTGCGGTGTGTTCAAACTGAAATCTAAATTGCAGTGTAAAAACAAAACAGCCAATATTTACCCTGCACACAAACAATATAACCCACCTAAATCTCTCTGCAAATGTTATATCTGCCCCCCCCCCCCCCCCATCCCTGCAGTGCACATGGTTTTGCCCACTAGCTAACAAATTTGCTGCATCTGGGAATTACCACAGCTTAATATTTCTTTTTACAGAAGGTTCAGCAAATTAAATTATTTAGTGAAATACTGTAATCATAACAGTTACAGGGATATTGTAGGTAGATTTATTGTCAGTGGATAAATGTAAAAATTAAACCCTTAGGCATAGTTCCAAAATGCTGTCATTGCAATCCAGATTTTAAGGATATCATGCTTGAGCACAGGTGACTTAATTAGAACTTCGGTCAATGTGAATTAACCATTGGACTCAACCATGGTTATCCTTAAAACCCAGGGGTCTATTTAAGATCGATCTTAATCGATGTTGGGCTTCCAGGTTGAAAAAAACACACACATTTACTAACATTTTAAAATTTATATAAAAAAATCATCTGTTCGTAAATGCAGTGCACATGGTTTTGCCCAACTGCTAACAAAAATCCTGCTGCGATCAACTCAGAATTACCCCCCATGGCCCTCATTCCGAGTTGTTCGCTCGCAAGCTGCTTTTAGCAGCATTGCACACGCTAAGCTGCCGCCTACTGGGAGTGAATCTTAGCATCTTAAAATTGCGAACGAAAGATTTGCAATATTGCGATAAGACATCTCTGTGCAGTTTCTGAGTAGCTCGAGACTTACTCTGCCAGTGCGATCAGTTCAGTGCTTGTCGTTCCTGGTTTGAAGTCACAAACACACCCAGCATTCGCCCAGACACTCCTCCGTTTCTCCAGCCAGTCCCGCGTTTTTCCCAGAAACGGTAGCATTTTTTCCCACACGCCCCTAAAGCGGCCTGTTTCCGCCCAGAAACACCCACTTCCTGTCAATCACATTACGATCACCAGAACGATGAAAAAAACGTGAGTAATATTCCTAACTGCATAGCAAATTTACTTGGCGCAGTCGCAGTGTGAACATTGCGCATGCGCATTAAGCGGAAAATCGCTGCAATGCGAAGAAAATTACCGAGCGAACAACTCGGAATGACCACCTATGTGCACTGCAGGGAAGGCAGATTTAACATGTGCAGAGAGAGTTATATTTGGGTGTGGTGTGTTCAATCTGCAATCTAATTTGCAGTGTAAAAATAAAGCAGTCAGTATTTACCCTGCACAGAAACAAAATAACTCACCCAAATCTAACTCTTTCTGCACATGTTATATCTGCCTCCCCTGCAGTACACATGGTTTTGCCCAACTGCTAACAAAATTCCTGCTGCGATCATCTTGGAATTACCCCCATCGATTGATGTTTTCACACTGCTCGTGTATATAAGACATAGGGCCTAATTCAGTTTGGATCGTAATACGCGTTCCAACCGCAAAAACTATGAAGAGGATGGGGGCATATACGCAGGGTCCATCCTGTGCGTGTGCCTACATTTTCTCCGGGTGCCCCGCAGAAAATGCGAATGCCTCTGCCTGTCAATCAGTAGAGGGCGTACCTTCGCAGGTATATCGCGATCATGAGCCATGTCTCCCATTTTTGTCATTATAGGTGCTCTGTGAGCTGCTGGCCATGCCCCAGCCCCTCTGTCTCCCGTGAATAGACATTGAGGCTTATTCAGACCAGATCGCTTCAATTTATTTTCACCCAGCGGGCAATCTGGTCTGCACTGCACATGCGTATGCGCCACAATGCGTAAGTGCGACGGTCCGGAGATCACAAGAAGATTGACAAGAAGAGGGTGTTTGTGTGGGTGGCAACTGAATGTTTCTAGGGAGTGTCCGGAAAAACACTGGAGGGACCCGGCGTTTTGTGGGAGGATTTGTGACGTCACCTCAATGGCTGAGTAAGTGCTGAGCTGTGCAGCTCTTGTGCACATGTGATCACACACCTGCACAGCAAATTTTCCCTTCCGCTGTAGGCGGCAACTACCTGATTACAGGGATGCAAAAAACACACCCTAGCGATCAGGTCTGAATTACCCACAATGTGCATATTTGCAGAGCAACAAGCTACAGGGAGCCTTCCACCCCCCCCCCCCCTTCCCCATGGGAAGGGGGGGTTGTTTGGGTTAGCTGGACATTCCCCAAAAAAGTGACTGTCCTGCAAAAATTGGGATAGTTGGGAGGTATGTTCAAATACATTTATTGTTTTGCATGCAGGGTAAATACTGGCTTCTTTGACATTTAGCCACAAATGCTGCACAGCTGAATTACAGTATTACACTGCAATTAACAGTTATGCTAGGACATTCCCCCTCCCAAATCTACCTCTCTCTGCATGTTACATCTGTCCCACAGTGGCGTGCGGTGAGGTCAGTGGCTAGTGAGGCACTACAGCCATAATGTCCGCCGAATCCTGCCGATGACCCTTAGCCAATGCCCGCTACTGCCTCTGAGCCGATACCCGCTGCCACCGCCAATGGCTTACAAACTCGCCCACAATCAACTGACCCGGCCCTCCACCACTAATTTCTATCTCAGTCCGATGCCGCCAATGCCCGCTGCCTGCCTGCTCATTGTTCTCGTTATATATTATAAATTTTTAAAGAAAAAAAAAATGAGTGTTTGGGACTGGGAAGGGTGAGGGAGGAGGACATGAATGCAATTTTGTTGTCCAGGGCTTCCATTAACTTAAAGGAGAAGGGTCTGAATGGGTTAAAAAAAATGCGTGAGGTCCCCCCTCCTTAGTATAACCAGCCTCGGGCTCTTTGAGCCGGTCCTGGTTATTTAAATACTGGGGGGAAAATTGGACAGGGGTTCCCCGTATTTAGACAACTAGCACCGGGCTCTTAGACCGGTCCAGGTTCCAAAAATACGTGGTACAATAGATGTAGGGGTCCCATATTTTTAAAACCAGCACCGGGCTCCACTAGCCAGAGAGATAATGCCACAGCCGGGGGATACTTTTATGTAGGTCCCTGCGGCCCTGGCATTACCCCTCCAACTAGTCACCCCTGGCCGGGATTCCCTGGAGGAGTGGGGACCCCTTAAATCAAGAGGTTCCTCCCCTCGAGGCACCCAAGGGCCAGGGGTGAAGCCCGAGGCTGTCCCCAGCACCCCTGGGTGGTGGGTGCCGGGCTGATAGCCATGTGTGTAAAAAAAGAATATTGTTTTTTCGTTGTGGAACTACAAGGCCCAGCAAGCCTCCCCCGCTTGCTGGTACTTGGAGAACCTCAAGTACCAGCAGGCGGGGAAATAACGGGCTTGCTGGTACCTGTAGTTCTACAACAACAAAAAATACCCAAATAAAAACACAAACACACACAGCGTGACAGTAAAATTATTGAGACAGGCTGTAGCATGTGGGTGCATGTAACCCTATAAAAGTGATGGATTGGGTGACTATTACAATACCCACTGTTGCTGTCTGAAAAATTATGGATTTATAGATTGCTCTGCCGAGACATGTTTTTTTCTAAAATGCACCACAGGTATGGATGGATAGTATACTTGACGACACAGAGGTAGGTAGAGCAGTGGCCTACTGTACCGTACTGCTATATATTATATTATTTATTATTATTATTATCCTTTATTTATATGGCGCCACAAGGGTTCCGCAGTGCCCAATTACAGAGTACATAAACAAATAATCAAACAGGAAAACAGCAACTTACAGTTGACGACAATATAGGACAAGTACAGGGTAAATAAACATAGCAACATCAGCAGATGACACTGGAATAAGTATCAGGTGGCAGAAGACTGCTGGATTTGGTGCAGCTGAAGATTATTAAAGTAAGAAAAGAGTAAGCACATGAGGGAAGAGGGCCCTGCTCGTGAGAGCTTACATTCTAAAAGGGAGGGGTAGACAGACAGGGGTGAGACAGATGGGGTACATAGAGAGCATGGAACAGAGGTTTAGGATGAGATTTGGCTGGGTTTGGTGAAGAAGTGGGTCTTGAGAGCCCGTTTGAAGTTTTGTAGAGAGGTGGAGAGTCTGAGGGGGAGAGGTAGGGAATTCCAGAGAAGTGGTGCAGCACGTGAAAAATCTTGGAGGTAGGAGTGGGAGGAAGTAATCCGTAGGCAGGAGAGTCGGTGTGCATTAGCAGAGCGAAGAGGACGGGTGGGAGTGTAAAGCGAGATAAGATCAGAGATGTAGATGGGAGAGGAGTGGGTAAGGGCTTTGTAAGCAAGTGTGAGAAGCTTGAAATGGATTCTGAAAGGGAAGGGGAGCCAGTGAAGGACTAGTAAGAGAGGAGAGGTGGACGTAGTGCGTTTGGTGAGGAAAATGAGCCGGGCAGCAGCATTGAGGATAGATTGGAGTGGAGAGAGGTATTTGTCAGGAATGCCAGTCAGGAAGAGATTACAGCAGTCCAGTCTGGAGATGACCAGTGAGTGGATAAGAGTCTTAGTAGCATCCTGGGTCAGAAAGGGTCTGATCCTGGAAATATTTTTTAGATGAAAACGGCAGGTTTGTGAGAGGTGCTGAATGTGTGGTTTGAAGGAGAGGGAGGAGTCAAGGATTACTCCAAGACAGCGCGCTTGGGGGGTAGAGGAGATAGTAGTGCAATTGTAGGAGGTGAGATTATGCGGGAGGGAGGGAAGATGATCAGCTCGGTCTTAGACATGTTAAGTTTAAGAAAGCGCTGGGACATCCAGGAAGAGATAGCAGAGAGACAGTTGGAGATACGAGTGAGGAGAGAAGGGGAGAGGTCTGGAGAGGAAAGATAGATTTGAGTGTCATCAGCATAGAGATGATATTGGAAACCAAAAGAACTAATGAGCTTACCTAGTGAGGACGTATAGAGAGAGAAGAGAAGAGGACCAAGGACAGAACCTTGGGGTACCCCTACAGTTAGTGGAAGTGAGGGGGAGGTGGAGTCATGAGAGGAGACAGAGAATGAACGGTCAGAAAGGTAGGACGACAACCAAGAGAGGGCAGTGTTACGCAGACCAATGGAGTGAAGGATTTGCAGTAGGAGAGGATGGTCCACAGTGTCAAAAGCAGCAGAGAGATCAAGTAGAATAAGTAGAGAGTAGTGTCCCTTAGATTTAGCAGCATGGAGGTCATTGCATACTTTTGTAAGGGCAGTTTCAGTGGAGTGGAGAGGATGGAAGCCAGACTGGAATGGGTCAAGCAGTGAGTGTGAGGAAAGAAAGGAAGTAAGGCGGTTGTAGACAATACGCTCAAGGAGTTTGGAGGCAAAAGGGAGGAGAGAGATGGGTCGGTAGTTGGAGAGAGTGTTTGGATCAAGGGTAGGTTTTTTAAGAATAGGAGAGATGAGAGCGTGCTTGAAGGCAGAGGGGACAGTGCCTGATGAGAGGGAGAGATTGAGAAGGTGGGAAAGATGGGAACAAGCAGAAGAAGAGAGGTGGCAAAGGAGGCGGGAGGGGATAGGGTCAAGTGGGGAGGTGGTGAGGGGACAGGAACGAATGAGGGCCATGACTTCCTCTCCAGATGCATGGGAGAAAGATGACAGAGTTGGTACGAGGGATGGGGAGGGTTGGTAAGGGATGGGAGAAGGCTGGTTACTGATAGTCTGGTGTGATGTGATGTCCTGACGTATGGAGTCAATTTTGGATGTGAAGTAAGTGGCAAAGTCAAGAGCAGAGAGTGAGGAAGGGAGACGAGGTGGAGGTGGGCAGAGGAGTGAGTTGAGAGTGGCAAAGAGGCGCCGGGGGTTGGAAGACTGGGAGGAGATGAGGTTCTTGAAGTATGACTGTTTAGCAAGAGAAAGGGCAGCACTGAAGGATGAGAGCATAAGTTTGAAATGGAGGAAGTCTGCCTTAGAGCGTGATTTCCTCCAGTGTCGCTCAGCAGTACATGAGCATTTTTGCAGATATCTGGTGCATTTGGTGTGCCAGGGTTGAGGTGTTAATTTGCAAGGGTGAATAGTGGTTGGTGGAGCAACAGAGTCAAGAGCAGAAGTAAGGGAAGCATTGTATGTGGAAGTGGCTTGTTCAGGGCATGAGAGAGAGAGAATAGGAGAGAGAAGTGAGTCAAACAGGGAGGAAAGGAATGTGGTGTCAATAGCTTCAATGTTACGCTTAGTGATGGTAGCCTTAGGAGGTAGAGATGGGGAAGTCGAGAGAGATAGGTTGAAGGAGAGCAGGTGGTGGTCAGAGAGGGGAAATGGGGAGTTGGAAAAATCAGAAATATCACAGCGGTGAGTGAAGACCAGATCCAGTGAGCTCCCATTCACATGGGAGGGTGAGGAGGTCCACTGGGAGAGACCAAGTGAAGAGGTGAGGTTAAGGAGTTTAGAGGCAGGGGATTGTGTGGGGATGTCAATAGGGATGTTGAAATCGCCTAGGATAATGGTGGGAATGTCAGAAGAGAGGAAGTGAGGAAGCCAGGAAGCAAAGTTGTCGATGAATTTGGAAGCAGTGCCAGGGGGGCGGTAAATGACAGCTACTCTAAGATGGACTGGTTGGAATAGGCATATGGCGTGGTCCTCAAATGTAGAGAATATAAGGGATGGTTCTGGTGGTATGAGTTGGTAGGAGTAACTAGAAGGTAAAAGGACCCCAACACCACCCCCATGGCGACCCCCAGGTCGGGGTGTGTGTGTGAATGTAAGGCCCCCAGCAGAGAGAGCAGCAGCAGAAGTAGTGTCAGAGGGCGTAATCCAAGTTTCAGTAATGGCTAGTAGGTGTAGGGAGTTGGAAATGAAAAGGTCATGAGTGGGGACCAGTTTGTTACAAACAGATCTGGCATTCCAGAGGGCACAGGATAGGGGGTATGAGTTTGTGGGAGAGATGTGAATTAGATTTTCAGGGTTGCTGTAGCGATGAGGTGGGATTAACTTTGAGGGCAGGGATGATGAGAGAGTAGTGATGGTACGGGTGCCTGAGCTAGGAGGGGAAACTGCAGGAGGTGGGCAGGGAGGGAGGTCAGTGTGATGTGGATGGGGGTGTGGGGAGGTGACAGGGAAGGAAAGAGGGAGCAGGGCTGAGTTGTGGGGTAGCAGGACCATGGGGCAGAGGTGAATGAAAGTGGGGTAACAGGAAAGGTGGGGGAAGGAAACAGAGGGATGGAGGGGAGACAGAGGAGGGGAGAGAGGAGGAGGTGGAGGAGACTAGTGGGGAAGGATAAAGATACATTATTAGGTAGACACTGAGTGATGTGGGGAGTATAAGAAAACCTTGACATAGTGTTAAGTAGGTAAATAGGTTGAAGTAGTGGAAGTAGGAGAGGAGACTGTAAGGCAATCCGAGCAGAAGAATTGCAGAAATGCAGGTGAGAAAAGCAGTGTAGGCTCAAGGGGTGTAGATTTAGTATGAAATTAGTCAAAAGCGTAGATAAAGTGGGTGCAGAAATGTATTTGGAGTGTAAGAAATGAAAGGATTGTGAGAGGTTTAAGAAGCAATGGTAATTATGTTAGATGTTTTAAGTGTTTGCAGGTAAAATTGCATTGGTGCAGCTGTGCTTAAAAAACAAAATTACAATAATACAGATACAGGCATTTGTAGGTGAAATGGATGGTTTATGAAATGTCCAAGTAAGGTAGTTCTGTGCTATGTAATCAGATGCAACAATCAGGAGGTGAGTGATCTGAGGAGTAAGTGACTCACATTTGTTATTAGTTCTTCAGTTTTCTTTGTTTTGTTAGATTGGTGTGCTTCTGTTTTCCTTCTTTTTCACTTCGATTGAACGCTGATTGAACACTGCTGTTATGTGTCAATTTTATCACGCTTTGATAAAAATGCACGCTTAGATCAATAAATGCACAGCCAAATGGCTTTGCACAGCCTACACCATTGGACTTAAGTAGAAGACTATTACAAGTGAAACCAATAATTTAAATCTGTAACCACACCCCACCCCCTCAAATGCCAGGCAATAAAATACCTTAAAAACAACAACCAGGCATTCCACAAAGATTAAACTGGGTCTATATCATTCAAAACTTTAAAAAAGTACTTCAAAATTACATACTATGCAATAATGTTTCAATTTGCATTACCCAGCAGAATTAGCTTTGCATATATAGATATAGTGCAGCAGAATATATTGGTGGTTGTAGTCAATTGTAATTACCTGGAGGTGACAAGAAGAGAAGAAACGTCAATTCACAATCGATATCAGCTGAAGATAAATTAATGCTGATTGAACACTGCTGTTGTGTCAATTTTATCACGCTTTGATAAAAATGCATGCTTAGATCAATAAATGCACAGCCTACACCATTGGACTTAAGTAGAAGACTATTACAAGTGAAACCAATAATTGAAATCTGTAACCACACCCCACCCCCTCAAATGCCAGGCAATAAATTACCATAAAAACAACAACCAGGCATTCCACAAATATTAAACTGGGTCTATATCATTCAAAACTTTAAAAAAGTACTTCAAAATCACATACTATGCAATAATGTTTCAATTTGCATTACCCAGCAGAATTAGCTTTGCATATATAGATATAGTGCAGCAGAATATATTGGTGGTTGTAGTCAATTGTAATTACCTGTAGGTGACAAGAAGAGAAGAAACGTCAATTCACAATCGATATCAGCTGAAGATAAATTAACGCTGATTGAACGCTGCTGTTATGTGTCAATTTTATCACGCTTTGATAAAAATGCACGCTTAGATCAATAAATGCACAGCCAAACGGCTTTGCACAGCCTACACCATTGGACTTAAGTAGAAGACTATTACAAGTGAAACCAATAATTGAAATCTGTAACCACACCCCACCCCCTCAAATGCCAGGCAATAAATTACCTTAAAAACAACAACCAGGCATTCCACAAAGATTAAACTGGGTCTATATCATTCAAAACTTTAAAAAAGTACTTCAAAATCACATACTATGCAATAATGTTTCAATTTGCATTACCCAGCAGAATTAGCTTTGCATATATAGATATAGTGCAGCAGAATATATTGGTGGTTGTAGTCAATTGTAATTAACTGTAGGTGACAAGAAGAGAAGAAACGTCAATTCACAATCGATATCAGCTGAAGATAAATTAACGCTGATTGAACGCTGCTGTTATGTGTCAATTTTATCACGCTTTGATAAAAATGCACGCTTGGATCAATAAATGCACAGCCAAACGGCTTTGCACAGCCTACACCATTGGACTTAAGTAGAAGACTATTACAAGTAAAACCAATAATTGAAATCTGTAACCAAACCCCCCCCACCTCAAATGCCAGGCAATAAATTACCTTAAAAACAACAACCAGGCATTCCACAAAGATTAAACTGGGTCTTTATCATTCAAAACTTTAAAAAAGTACTTAAAAATCACATACTATGCAATAATGTTTAAATTTGCATTACCCAGCAGAATTAGCTTTGCATATATAGATATAGTGCAGCAGAATATATTGGTGGTTGTAGTCAATTGTAATTACTCAGCAGAATTAGCTTTGCATATATAGATAGAGTGCAGCAGAATATATTGGTGGTTGTAGTCAATTGTAATTACCCAGCAGAATTAGCTTTGCAAATATAGATATAGTGCAGCAGAATATATTGGTGGTTGTAGTCAATTGTAATTACCCAGCAGAATTAGATTTGCATATATATAGTGCAGCAGAATATATTGGTGGTTGTAGTAAATTGTAATTACCCAGCAGCAGCTCTACTGCACTCAACATCACCAGTGCTCACAATATATATAATGCTATATACTATGCCATAGTGGTGCTTACTATATAACACCTCCTACTGCGTTCCCCCTGGCAATGAGCATGACACCCAGAGAGTGAAACCCCTGGCAATGAGCATGACACCCAGCACGTGAAACTCTTGGCGTTGAGCAGTTTTTGTAAAAGTAATTAGAAGCTTTACTGTAGGGCATAGTGTATCACAGATATTGTGGTGTGTGACATAATATGTTCCAAAGGGCATTAATGTGTGGGGCTTAACATGGTGGAAATTACTGTACTTTTTTCCCTGTGGTGGCCGAGGTCTGTTGGTGCAGGGTCAAGAACTAGGGTGTAAGGTAGTCTTTGCCTGCAAGGCTACGCTCATTTTATGGAGACCATACCCATTCATTTAAGTGTGGCATATACCTGCGCTTGCTCGCGGGGTGAGAACATCTCCCTAATTGAATTCAGCGATATGAATAGAGGTTGTGCAGCAGCCACAGAAAGGTTTAATCTCTGCAGCTTGTCACTAAATTACATTGTTGCAATTTTAGCTGGGAGCTGCAATAATTACTCTAATACATAACACAGCCAACACTTCTATATTCACACAATATACTGCATGGTGAATATAGAAGTGGTGCTTGCTAAACAGCACCTCCTACTGCATTCCACATCACCGCTGGTCACACTCATATCAGGCCCATAATGCTGTATACTATGCCATAGTGGTGCTTACTATATAACACCAGGTGCTGTGCAGTGGTCAAAACACACTAACTGGTCCCATGCTGTTGTTGAACTAAAGGCCTATACACACGATGAGATTCGGTCTATGCTAATAGGTTTAAAAAGGTTACATAAAAGCTACTTTATGTATTTATTCATTAAAGTTTTTAAGTTGTATTTTACAACCATACAATGATATGATATGATATATAATGTATCGTATAATCATTACATAATGTTGATGGCATTGAATTGTCTCTGCCTTGACTAGTGGCAGCAGCTTCAGCACTAGGTGGAAGTGGATCTTGATCTTTCCCTATTTTACCCTCCACCTTTTTGTTCTCCATTTTTTAATGTGTGGAATTATATGCCAGTAATATATCTGGAATTAGACGGTGGTAATGTCTGGAATTAGATACCACTAGATAGATACCAGATATCACTGTGACTGGAATGATGACATATGCACAGTGACAGGACACTACCACAGCACCCTACAGCAGCCATATGCGGCACAAGACACTGGAGTATTAGTAATGTACTGTAGTATACTGAGCACCACAAGACAATGAGCAGTGATACGGAGCACTGATGAGATTACTAGAACTGACACTGAGCAGCCAGATGCAGCACTGGACTATTAGTAATGTTCTGTAGTATACTGAGCACCACAATGCAGCACAAGACAATGAGCAGTGATACTGAGCACTGATGAGGATACTAGAACTGACACTGAGCAGCAAGATGCAGCACTGGACTATTAGTAATGTACTCTAGTATACTGAGCACCACATTGCAGCACAAGACAATGAGCAGTGATACTGAGCACTGATGAGGATACTACTGAGAACTGACACTGAGCAGGAGAGACACACTACAATTTCATCTTGCGCCTCTTTTTTTATTTATCTTTGCATCATGTGCTGTTTGGGGCTATTTTTTTAAGTGCCATCCTGTCTGACACTGCAGTGCCACTCCTAGATGGGCCAGGTGTTTGTGCTGCCCACTTGGGTCGCTTAGCTTAGTCATCCAGGGACCTTGGTGCAAATTTTAGGACTAAAAATAATATTGGGAGGTGTGAGGTGTTCAGAATAGACTGGAAAGGAGTAGAAATTATGGTTATTGAGCTTAATACTATAGGATCAAAATTACCCCCAAATTCTATGATTTTAGCTGTTTGAGGTTTTAAAAAAAAATCACCCGAATACAAAACCCGAAAGGGTGGTTTTGCCAAAACGCGTCCGTATCCAAAACACAACTGCGGATCCGAAACCAAAACCAAAACATGAAACACGAAAAATGCCCGCTGCACATCTCTAGTTAGGGGAGAAGCATGTAGCCTTGTAGACTATGCACAGCTATATCTAGAAAAATATACGATCTAATCTTTAACCAACCAATGCAAGAAAGTATTTAATGTGAAAATACGAAACACTAGACTAATTGGAGGTGCGCCCTAAAGCAAATTACAATGTTAGGATTAGGGGGTTCGGAAAGACCTCTAGTGTAAACACTACTATATACATTTTAAGATAGGAAGGTACAAATTACATATTCACATTGCATCTATGGGCTGGATTCAAATGTCCCTTTCCTCCCTCAATCGTGCCCGTCAGCAGCTATTCTAATGTTGCTGCCAACGGGTGCGACATGTTTATTTCAGCTCGCTACCCCCAGGGGAAACAAGCTGAAATGTGTGCAAAGAGACCCATTTGGGCAACCAAACGGTGTCTTTTCATGATCGCGCCCATTACTTTATTCAGGTTTAGGTGCTTTGTGCACCTAAACCAGAGTGTAATGGGCGCAATAATTGAGGGCATTTGAATTTCCCTTATATGTGTGTGTGTGTGATATACACACAGACACACATACTGTATTTCTTTATATAATGGACACCTCAGTTTCTATTCATTCATGTCCTGCCCCCTACTCTGTCAGACCCCTTCCCCTCTACTTTTCTGACCCCAAACGCCACTCATTCTTGTTGAGTGCTGGTGGGCCCATTCAGAATTTTGCTATGGGGCCCACAAAGGTCTAGTTACGCCACTGGGCAGGGTTGTAGAGGAGGCGGTGCAAGGCATCCTGGGAACAGTCAAAGCTTTAGCCTGTTGGTGCCTTGGATCAAGATCCAACTCTACACCCCGATGTTAGTGTAGTGCCTTTTGGGGTTAAGGTTTTTCAGAAAGTTACAGGTTTTTTTAATTTAGTAAAATATGCCCCATTTTAAAGATAGGGCATTTACATTTGTTGCACCTGTGCAGTACATAGCAGCCTGCAGGGCATTTGGGTGCACATACATTGCCGGCTCCTGGTCGCAAACTGAAATTATTGTGTGTAAGTGGAATTAGCGGTATTTATGTCATACAGGGGGGTGGGGGAGGTTTGTGGTTGGTGGGGGGCACGCTGTGTGATTATTATCCTGCATCTATACATACATGCGCTAACACCTGGACATACACTGATGTACCCACACCTAATATCCATACATACATGCCCTGACACCTGGACATACACCAACATTCCCACACCTGCATCTATACATACACATGCTGACACCTGGACATACACCAACATACAAGCACCTGCATCTATATATACACGCGCTGACAAATGGACATACACCGACGTACCCACACTTGCATCTATACATACATGCACTGACATCTGGACATACAAGCACCTGCATCTATACATACACGCGCTGACACCTGAACCTACACTGACGTTCCCACACCTGCATCTATACATACACATTCTGACACCTGGACATACACAGACGTACCCACACCTGCATCTATACATACACGCGTTGACACCTGGACGTACACTGACGTACACACACCTACATCTATATATGCATGGATGCAAATGTGGGTACGTCTGTATACGTCCAGGTGTTAGCATGTGTATGTATAGATGTTAGGTGTGGGTACATCAGTGTATGTCCAGGTGTCAGCACATGTATGTATAGATTCACATGTGGGTAAGCCGGTGTACGTCCACGTGTCAGCATGTGTAGGTATAGATGCAGGTGTGGGTACGTTGGTGTACAATTAGGGGTCAGCGTGTTTATCTATAGATGTTGGTGTGTGTATGTCAGTGTACGTACAGATATAGGTGTGTGTATGTATGTATGTACGTATGTATATGTATAGAGGAAGGTGTGATACATACATATAACACATACATGATAGATACATACATATATCACACACACGATAGATAGATAGATAGAACACATACATACAAGATAGATACATACATACATACATACATGATAGATACATATATATACACACACATACGATAGATAGATAGATAGATAGATAGATAGATAGATAGATAGATAGATAGATAGATAGATACATACATATATATTTATATATATATCACAAACATATATGATTCATACATATATCACACACACATACATGATACATACATGAGAAAGACCTGGGATGGTGATGAGGCCAGGGCCCCCTGCTGATGTTGCGTTGAGGAAGGCAGTGTTCCAGGGCGGATGCCAGTTGGGGAGAGCGCCGCGCAGCCCGGGAAAAATACTGCTGAGGAGCTTCATCTGGAAGAGCCCCTGGGAGGGAGAGTGCCACATGCCCCATCCTGCGTGGCAGACTCTGCAGGCCTGCACATGGGAAGGGAGGTCTCTGGCCACACATACTCACCCTTCTGCTGAAGCCCCGCTGCTGTCCCCATCAGCGCTCTCCAGCGGGGAGCGGGGCCAGGATGAACCTCAACCTGTGAGAACTATCTTCATGATCAAGAGATCTCATATGCAAGATAAGTATGTGTTGGGATAGGGCTGGGGAGGGCGGCTGCTCGGGCACACCCCCGTCAAGTTAAGGAGATTTAACTGAGGAAGCACAAGGGAACTCTCGTCTGGGGACAACAACTGCAGGGAGACCACATCTTTTCAGATGAACATAGGAGGGCGGAAGGCTGCCTAATACTGAAGCACCCTCAGACATTAAACCATATGCAACAACTATTGCAAGCATTCCTGGGGGAAGGTCTGCAGCAGACGGATTTGCATACGGTGATGTCATCCAAGCAGTGGGCCAAAGTTGGCTGGAACCCTCATCTGTATATGAAAAGAGAAAAGGGGCATGCAGGGCATGGCGGCCTTTTGCGGCGCTTGGATAACCCCAAGTTTGCATTAAACACCCCCACCCTCCTTCGGTGTGGGGCTCATGTTGGCCATGCCCAAGCCCCTGAAGCATTCAAGCTGATTTCTTGCAGCAGCTGGGCACTGTAACAGCTTCAGAGCTGCTCTACAAGACAAGTAAAAGGGTGTGGGCCCTGCAGCACCACCTGTAGTTTGCATACACACATATATAGGACAGCATCTCTTATATGCCCCAGGGTCAATAAAATAGTATCCTTGTCTAGGCTATCCATCCCCTCAGATAAGGTATTTGTCCATGCCGCTACAGCACTACACACCCAGGCCGACGCAATTGCCGGTCTGAGTAAGGTACCTGAATGTGTATAAATGGACTTCAGGGTAATCTCCTGTTTGCGGTCAGCACACTCTTTGAAGGTAGCCGTATCCTGGGACGGGAGGGCTACCTTCTTGGATAAGCGTGTTAATGCTTTGTCCACCCTAGGGGAGCATTCCCATCGTAACCTATCCATTGATGGGAAAGGATACGCCATAAGAATCCTTTTGGAAATCTGCAGTCTTTTATCTGGAGATTCCCAAGCTTTTTCACATAACTCGTTCAGCTCGTGTGAGGGGGGAAAGGTTACCTCAGGCTTCTTTCCCTTGTACATATGTACCCTCTTGTCAGCGACAGGGGGTTCCTCTGTGATGTGCAAAACATCTTTTATTGCCATAATCATAAATCGAATGGATTTTGCCAATTTTGGCTGTAACTTTGCATCATCGTAATCGACACTGGAGTCAGAATCCGTGTCGGTATCTGTGTCAACAATCTGGGATAGTGGGCGCTTATGAGACCCTGACAGTCCCTGCAACATAGGATCAGGCATGGGTTGAAATCCTGACTGTCCCAAAGCTTCTGCCTTGTCTAATCTTTTGTGCAATGAGTTTACACTAGCATTTAAAACATTCCACATATCCATCCAATCAGCTGTCGGCGGAGACACCACATTCATTTGCTCCCGCTCCTCTCTAATATAGCCTTCTTCCTCAGACATGTCGACACACGTGTACCGACACACTACACACACAGGGAATGCTTTTTCTGAAGACAGTTTCCCCACAAGGCCCTTTGGAGAGACAGAGAGAGAGTATGCCAGCACACCCCCCAGCGCTATATAACCCAGGAATAAAACAGTAACTTAATGTTTGCCCAGTAGTGCTGCTGTATGTAATTTGCGAATTATGTGCCCCCCCCACCCCTCTTTTCAACCCTCTTGTCTAACGTGGTATAAGCAGGGTAGAGTCCGGGGAGCTTCCTCTCAGCGGTGCTGTGGAGAAAAAATGGCGCTGGTGAGTGCTGAGGGAGAAGCCCCGCCCCCTCGGAGGCGGGCTTCTGTCCCGCTTAAACTGTAAAATTGGTGGGGGCTTATACATATATAAAGTGCCCAGCTGTATATATGTTATATTTTTGCGAAAGAGGTTTATATTGCTGCCCAGGGCGCCCCCCCTGCGCCCTGCACCCTTACAGTGACCGGAGTATGTGAGGTGTATGGGAGCAAAGGCGCACAGCTGCAGTGCTATGCATTACCTCAGTGAAGATCATGAAGTCTTCTGCCGCCTCTGAAGTCTTCTTTTCTTCTCATACTCACCCGGCTTCTATCTTCCGGCTCTGCGAGGGGGACGGCGGCGCGGCTCTGGGACGGACGGCGAGGGTGAGATCCTGCGTACCAATCCCACTGGAGCTAATGGTGTCCAGTAGCCTAAGAAGCAGGACCTTGCAACTCAGAGAGTAGGGCTGCTTCTCTCCCCTCAGTCCCTCGATGAGGGAGTCTGTTGCCAGCAGTGCTCCCTGAAAATTAAAAACCTAACAAAATACTTTCTGTCAGAAAGCTCAGGAGAGCTCCTGAAAAGCACCCAGTCTCCACTGGGTACAGTATCAAACTGAGTTCTGGAGGAGGGGCATAGAGGGAGGAGCCAGTGCACACCCAGAACTAAAGTCTTTCTTAAAGTGCCCATGTCTCCTGCGGAGCCCGTCTATCCCCATGGTCCTTACGGAGTCCACAGCATCCTCTAGGACGTTAGAGAAAATAGGATTTTAATACCTACCGGTAAATCCTTTTCTCTTAGTCCGTAGAGGATGCTGGGCACCCGTCCCAGTGCGTACTGTGTCTGCAGTTATTAAATGGCCCTTAACTCCAGAACATTTATGTGGAGATGAAAACATCCAAGGAAGACTTGACCATCTTCCTTGGATGTTTTCCCCCTGTGTGACTGCTCTCCAGCCTCGGAGGGTTGCATCCGTGGTCCCTAGGATCCCGTCCTGGATCCCGAACCATCGCCCCTCTAGGTGGTGAGAACTGTGCAGCCACCAATGGAGTGAGATTCTGGTCTTGGAAGACAGGATTATCCTCCGGTGCATGTGTAGGTGGGATCCGGACCACTTGTCCAACAGGTCCCACTGGAACACTCTGGCATGGAACCTGCCAAACTGAATGGCCTCGTAGGCCGCAACCATCTTCCCCAGCAACTGAATGCATTGATGGATTAACACTCTTGCTGGTTTCAGAATTTGTTTGACCAGACTCTGGATCTCCAGAGCCTTTCCACTAGAAGAAAACCTCTTCTGTGTCCAGTATCACTCCCAAAAACAACAACCGCGTCATTGGGACCAACTGCGATTTTGGCAAGTTTAGGAGCCAACCATGTTGTTGAAGAACTGTCAGGGAGAGTAGATGTTTTGCACCAACTGGTCCCTGGATCTCGCCTTTATCAGGAGATCATCCAAGTACGGGATAATTGTGACTCCTTGCTTGCGAAGGAGAACCATCATTTCCGCCATCACCCTGGTGAAAATCCTCGGAGCCGTGGACAGACCAAACGGCAACGTCTGAAATTGGTAATGACAATCCTGAATTGCAAACCTCAGGTAGCTTGATGCAGTGGCTAAATGGGAACATATAAGTAGGCATCCTTTATGTCTACCAAAACCATGAAATCTCCTTTATCCCCCGGACTGGAGATCACTACCCTGAGAGATTCCATCTTGAAATTGAATTTCTTTAGGTAGAAATTAAGGGATTTCAGATTTAAGATTGGTCTGACTGAGCCGTCCGGCTTCGGGACCACGAAGAGGCTTGAATAAAAACCTTCTCCCTGCTGACTAAGGCTGATTTGAACAATCGGTGAGGGGGAACGTCTTGAAACCCCAGTTTGTACCCTTGGGACACTATTTGTAAAACCCACGAGTCCAGGTCCGAATGAATCCAGAACTGACTGAAGAGTTTTAGACGTGCCCCCCACTGGTGCGGGCTCCTGCAAGAGAGCCCCAGCGTCATGCAGTGGATTTGGCAGCAGAGGACGATCTCTGCTCCTGCGATCTTGAAGAGGCTACAGACCTCTTCCCTCTTTTCCTTCCTCTACCTGCAAAGAAAGGGGAATCTTAACTTCTTGCATATCTATTGGGCCGAAATGACTGCGTCAGATAATGATGCGTCTTCATCCGTTGAGAGGGAACATAGGGCAAGAAGGATGACTTACCTGCGGGAGCTGCCGAGATCAAATTAACTAGGCCGTCGCCAAACAAGGCTTCACCTTCATAGGGAAGAGACTCCCTTTCTTCTTGGAGTCAGCATCAGCATTCCCTTGGTGAATCCACAATGCCCTCCTATCCGAGACTGCCATGAAATTGGCCCGTGAGCACTTGTGCCCGGTGTAGGATTTTTAAATATGTGTAGTTTACTGTATGCAAGGGTTTAAAACCTTTTAGGAACTGAGCTCTAAGGTGTATTACATGTAGTTTAAAAAAAACAAAAAAGGTTTATTTTATGGCAGTAGTTTCCAAACTGGGGTTCTTGCACTGGTAGCATAGTTTGGTGGTCCAGGACCAATTAAAATTATTTATACTTTATTAAATTGGCAAAACCATTCCCTCACAACATAACTGAACCTGAGGATGACATGCTATAAACACAATTTACTTAATTTTATATTTTTTTCTGAATTTCTCAATAAAAAAAACTTTGGCCTAGGGGTGCCGTGAAACAAATTTTGATACTCTAGGGCAGGGGTGTCAAACCCATGGGCCGCATGCCGCCCCCAATGCATCCTTTTGTGGCCCACAGGCCGGGGTCCGGCAGGGGTCCGACAGGGGTCCTTTTGTGGCCCGATCACCTTGCTTAGAGCGAGGGCAGGAGAGTGCAGCCAGAGTCTTTGCTTTCTATGTGCGGCACCATCTTCCCTAAGAGATCACCGGGAAGATAGTGCCCCTTCCACTGGCTACAGCACAGGTATACTGGGGTGGGGTAGCAAACTGGGGGCCCCAATGGGCCCCTCCAGCAGTCCCTCTACCAAAACACGTCTTTTGGTGGTTTTGCGGTGTTGTTATAACTACATGGTGACGATACTGTAGCACAGAGATTTTCAACCATTTACAACTCACGTCACACAGAACAAGATTTAAATATTGACAAGGCACACTGAAATATAATGGTGATGCATGGTGCAGTATCGTGTCCTAGGATGTCATGTCGCAGCTTCTCCATAGGTAACGCCTGAACAGGCCCGGTGACAGGGGGGACAAAGGGGACACTTGTTCATGGCTCCAAGTATTAAGAACAGAAATAATGGGGCCACAGTGCCAATATTGCTTTTTAAAGTGTATCCACCAACTGCTCAATTTAAGCAGGAAAACAATTAACAGGCCAACTAAACCCTCCCCCCTCCTTTTACCCCATCACTTTGTCCAGTCCCTGTGGTCCATACTGTATTGCCATTATTATGCATGTTGCTGTGCTGGCCCTTTTCTGAATGTCCCTGCCACCGCCACCGAAGAGCTGGATAGCCCAGTATGAAAACCACCAGCCAGCCTCACTGACGGTCCGAGTCAAAGGCTCCATTTTTTTTTAAAGATCCCTCTGCCAAGTTTAGGGGGGGTTGAGGGGGCCCCTTATATTAAGGCTGAATCGAACAAACGGAATTCTCCCATAGGGAGCCGTACACACTAACTGATTGCGCCACAGAGACACTTTGCAAAAGTACATACTGACAAATGCTAATAAGCATTCATCTAAAACGTTTCCTAGAAAAACTAAAAAAAGTCAATAATCTGGAGAGTTTTTGTAAGATGTTTCTTCTATCAACCAACGAAGAAACACATTGGTACTTTCCCATGATGAGTGAGTGCTTCAGGATCTCTTGCACTTACATGTGCAGCAGAGTACAGCAATGGAAGCATGCTGGGCCCATAACCCAGAGGTAGGCAGATTGAAACTATCCTCTGCTATATGCATTTTTTTGTTTGTTAATTAAAGTAATCCAAAACTGGGATTGATATTTTGTCTCTTTTATTTTTACTTAAAGTACAATAACTTTTACCATTTTAATTTGTTTTAATAGTATATTGACAGTATTGTTTTCTTTCAAAAATCCACTTCATTTTCTTTACCCTATTATTAAAATGGTAATTGACAAAAACAAACTACATTGTCACCAGAAGAGCAATACAAAATGTACAAGTGATATATTAAAATCATCTTTCCAGCTTGAATTTCAATGATGCATTGGGGCAACGATTTTGTGAGAAACATCTTCACCCTTAAATAAAGATTTTCTTAATTCCTTACCTGTGTGCTAATTAGATATCACCTTGTTTTCACATTAAACAGACTTCCACATGAGAAAGCAGCAAGGATGCAGTGGCATTAATGTTTCCTGGTGTCAACCTGTATTATTTCAGTAGACATTGAAATGAGGATGCATCTTGCTGCCTTTCCAATGAAGCAAGTTTAATTTAGTAATAGGTGAAAAACCATCCTTACAAAGGGGTTAATCAGAGACTTGGCTTTGTGGACACTTTTCAGAGAACAAATTTGTTAGCATAAAAATAAAGCCAGAAAATAAAGAGCTGTTTAATCACTCAATTGGATTTTTCTGCCAGCATATTTTTTTTCTCTGCAACCCACTGCTAAATTGTGCTTCCTAGCTGTTTTTATAAAATCACTGAATCAAATCTAACTCTGATTACATCAGAGAAGGCCAGGTACCCTACACCATAACAGGGGGTTTGAAATTTTGACTTGTCTACTTAAAGATCACCAAAATCTGATAAGGTCAATTAGGTCCCTGGGTGGGATTGAACCACCAACCTTTTGGTTAATAGCCGTACATACTAACTGATTGTGCCACAGAGACACTTTGCAAAAGTCCATACTGACAAAGGCTAATAAGCATTCATCTAAAACGTTTCCTAGAAAAACTTTAAAACAGGGCTGGCCAAACCGGTCCTCGAGATCTTCCAACAGTTCATGTTTTCCAGGCCTCCTGGAGATCTGTAGAATGGTCAGTTAGGAATGAATGCAGCACATCTTAATTAGTAATGACTACACCTGTGCACCAGCTAGGTAGTCTAGAAAATGTGAACTGTTAGTAGATCTCGAGGACTGGTTTGGCCAGCCCTGCTTTAAAAAGTCAATAATCTGGAGAGTTTTTGTAAGATGTTTCTTCCATCAACCAACGAAGAAACACATTGGTACTTTCCCATGATGAGTGAGTGCTTCAGGATCTCTTGAACTTACATGTGCAGCAGAGTACTGCAATGGAAGCATGCTGGGCCCATAACCCAGAGGTAGGCAGATTGAAACTATCCTCTGCTATATGCATTTTTTTTTTGTTAATTAAAGTAATCCAAAACTGGGATTGATATTTTGTCTCTTTTATTTTTACTTAAAGTACAATAACTTTTACCATTTTAATTTGTTTTAA
The DNA here is from genome assembly GCF_028390025.1 of Pseudophryne corroboree. Lineage (NCBI taxonomy): Eukaryota > Metazoa > Chordata > Amphibia > Anura > Myobatrachidae > Pseudophryne > Pseudophryne corroboree. Next base: position 245,869 of record NW_026970311.1, read on the forward strand.
TAGTATATTGACAGTATTGTTTTCTTTCAAAAATCCACTTCATTTTCTTTACCCTATTATTTAAATGGTAATTGACAAAAACAAACTACATTGTCACCAGAAGAGCAATACAAAATGTACAAGTGATATATTAAAATCATCTTTCCAGCTTGAATTTCAATGATGCATTGGGGCAACGATTTTGTGAGAAACATCTTCACCCTTAAATAAAGATTTTCTTAATTCCTTACCTGTGTGCTAATTAGATATCACCTTGTTTTCACATTAAACAGACTTCCACATGAGAAAGCAGCAAGGATGCAGTGGCGTTAATGTTTCCTGGTGTCAACCTGTATTATTTCAGTAGACATTGAAATGAGGATGCATCTTGCTGCCTTTCCAATGAAGCAAGTTTAATTTAGTAATAGGTGAAAAACCATCCCTACAAAGGTGTTAATCAGAGACTTGGCTTTGTGGACACTTTTCAGAGAACAAATTTGTTAGCATAAAAATAAAGCCAGAAAATGAAGAGCTGTTTAATCACGCAATTTGATTTTTTTGCCAGCATATTTCTTTTTCTCTGCAACCCACTGCTAAATTGTGCTTCCTAGATGTTTTTATAAAATCACTGAATCAAATCTAACTCTGATTACATCAGAGAAGGCCAGGTACCCTACACCATAACAGGGGGTATGAAATTTGACTTGTCTACTTAAAGATCACCAAAATCTGATAACAAGGTCAATTAGGTCCCTGGGTGGGATTGAACCTCAACGCAACATCAGCAGGGGGCCCTGGCCTCATCACCATCCCAGGTCTTTCTCATGTATGTATCATGTATGTGTGTGTGATATATGTATGAATCATATATGTTTGTGATATATATATATATATATATATATTCCATAGACAAAAAACCTTACGGTTTCACATGTCCCATTAAGGCTTCTTAGACATGATCGAAATTTCAGAAGCCTGTTGTAACTCTTCCACTCAAACTCCAAAAAGCAATGAAATTCCGATCATTAAGGCTGACGCCTTAATGGACGTGTTCCTTGCGCAATACAGATATGGTATGCCATCACAGCCTGTGGGTAAGTGCAGATTCAGCACTCTCACAGAGTGAGATTGCTGTCACTCACACAATGGTGGAGCTGCTAATTCACAGATTTGTGTGCTCATTGGAATACACACATGCAGTCTATGCAACTGAAGGTCTGAGCAGTTTTGTGGTGCTCCCATCCCACACAGTGCCCACAACCATCCCATTCAGTCAACACAACAAAGCCACCTTGTTACAACATCCTTCTAACTCCATACATCCATCTCACTTAGTATACACATTTAGCTCCCTCAAACATCTTGGTTAATTGCTAAACTATAATACCCCATCTACGGTCTATGCATCTACACTTACTTCCCCTATACACCCCCATGCTGCCCGGTCTTCCCCAATCCCTACTGCTGTGTTCTCCCATCTGTGCTAGTCTGTACTAACTTATCTGTACCATCTGTCTTTCCCCACCTGTGCATTGTCTGTACCACCGTTTCCTTCTCTCTGTGCTGCTCAGTGTTTCCTTCTTCAACGTCACTCCGCCTCCTCCAGTACATGGCACACTGTCTTCTCTCCCATCTGCACCAGTTTTCTACCCATCCATGCCAGTGTTTTCAACCCATCTGCACCATTTCCCCCATCTGCACCGCTCTGTCTCCCTTCCCATACTTGCTGCTTAATCTACCTCCTATCCACACCACTCTTACCCTATTCATGTAGCTGACATCCTGAAGGTAAATTTAGTGGATCCTGCGCTCTTGGCAGGGGGATAACCGCCACAGCCCACCCCCCAGTGGTCCGGAAACGCCTCCGTTGTGCAGACCATGCCCTGCCAATGGCATTCTAACGCTGTTTGCACGCCCCCCTCCTTCCCCGCAACCACCTCTGCCTATCAATCAGGCAGGGTGATAGCATCTCACTGGGCTCCTGGGGTACGCACGCGCAGTGCGGCCATTGCACGTGCGCACCTCACAAACTAATTCAGACTGCAATCGCTGCTGCTGCTGCGGTCTGAATTACCCCCTGTGTTTCTCTGTCCCCCCCATTAGTGCTGCTTAGTGTTCCCTCTATCCACACACTTCTGTTCCCCCATCCACACCGCTCTCCTCCCTCCAATCAACAACACTCTTACCTCATCTGAGCAGCTTTGTCTTCCGCTCAGACCTTCAGTTGCATAGACTGCATGTGTGTATTCCAATGAGCACACAAATCTGTGAATTAGCAGCTCCACCATTGTGTGAGTGACAGCAATCTCACTCTGTGAGAGTGCTGAATCTGCACTTACCCACAGGCTGTGATGGCATACCATATCTGTATTGCGCAAGGAACACGTCCATTAAGGCGTCAGCCTTAATGATTGGAATTTCATTGCTTTTTGGAGTTTGAGTGGAAGAGTTACAACAGGTTTCTGAAATTTCGATCATGTCTAAGAAGCCTTAATGGGACATGTGAAACCGTAAGGTTTTTTGTCTATGGAATTTCATCGCTTTTTTTAAATTTTTTTTTTTTATTCAGAAATGTAAAATTTCACTTAAAGAATAAACATTTGATTTTTTAAATGTTTAATGAAAATGTTCGTATAACATCACTGTTCTGTGCAAAATTATTTTATTAACCAAACCAAATTGTTTAAGGTCCGTACACACTTAACGATTTAATGAGCGACGTCGCTCATTTTATCGTTAAGTGTGTATGCAGCCAGCGACAAACGATGCGCGGCCCCGCGGGTCGGCAACAATCTTCGCTGTCGGTAGGGCATGCAGGAAGGATGTGGACTGTCGTCCACGACCTTCATGCAGGGCTGGCGGGGGCGTGACGTCACTGAGCGATATGAGCGGTCATATCGCTCAGTGTGTACAGTCGGCCGCCGGCCGGCCCGGGAGGGGAAACATTAGACGATGTAGCTCACAGAGCGACATCGTTTAATGTGTACGGGCCTTTAGACTTTGGTCAAAATATTTTGCTGCCTTTGCAGCTGATGCAGGGAGGGGGGTAGGCGGCAGCAGCCTGTAACTGAGGCTGGAGGTAGGCGTGAAATGCATTGCTTGTACGTGTGAGTGCGTGGTGTCAGGTGCTGCGCGTGTATATGTGTGTGTGTGTCAGGTGCTGCCTGTGTATGTGTGTGTCAGCTCCTGTGTGTATGTGTGTGTCAGGTGCTGCGTGTATATATGAGTGTGTCTGATGGTGCGTGTGTATGCGTCAGCTGCCGCACGTGTGTGTGTGTGTGTGTGTGTGTCAGGTGTTGCGGGTGTATATGTGTGTGAGTATCAGGTGCTCCGCGTGTGTACAAGTGTATGTCTGGTGCTGTGCATGAATACGTATGTCTGTGTCAGGTGATGCGCGTGTACATGAGTGTGCGTCAGGTGCTGCGCGTGTACATGAGTGTGCATTAGGTGCTGCGCGTGTACATGAGTGTGCGTCAGGTGCTGCGTGTGTACATGAGTGTGCGTCAGGTGCTGCGCGTGTACATGTGTGTGCGTCAGGTGCTGCGCGTGTACATGTGTGTGCCTCAGGTGCTGCACGTGTCTATGTGTGTGTGAGTAAGGCACTGCGTGTGTATGTGTGTGTCTGATGGTGTGCGTGTATATGTATGTGTCAGGTGCTGCGTGTATATGCATGTGTCAGGTGCTGCGTGTATATGCATGTGTCAGGTGCTGCATGTTTATTTTATTGTGTCTGATGGTACGTGTGTGTGTCAGGTGCCGCACGTGTATGTGTGTGTGTGTCAGGTGTTGCGCGTGTATGTGTGGGTCAGGTGCTGCATGTTTATTTTATTGTGTCTGATGCTACGTGTGTGTGTGTGTGTGTGTGTGTCAGGTGCCGCACGTGTATGTGTGTGTGTCAGGTGTTGCGCGTGTATGTGTGGGTCAGGTGCTGCATGTTTATTTTATTGTGTCTGATGCTACGTGTGTGTGTGTCAGGTGCCGCACGTGTATGTGTGTGTGTCAGGTATTGCGCGTGTATGTGTGTGTCAGGTGCCGCGCGTGTATGTGTGTGTCAGGTGCCGTTCCCCTTCTTCCCATCCCAGCTCTCTCTGTAGAATACAGCTCTGCACCCAGAGAGAGGGAAAGACTAGGGGGCTGATCACTGCACTGCTCACTTTTTGGTCATGAGTTCGGCCTCCTGTTTCTTCCAGTGCTGTGTTCCTGCAGCCTAGCCCTCCCTGTTGTGCCAGAGAATCAGCCCTTCCTTCCCCTGACAGAGAGAGAGAGCCCGAGGCAGATACACTCTTCCCGTAGCTGGCCTACCCCCAGTACTTCAGCACTGGCTATGCGGCAGTCAACAAAGGAGACCAGCAGGGGGTTCTGGCAGCATCAACTGTGGCCGCAGCTGGATCGGGGAGGCCTGCAGTGTCTGAGGTGGGCAACACTTCCTCCGCCGCTGTCACCTTCCCCTGCCGGAGAGAAAGCCAGAGACATACCCTTCCCGCAGCTGGGATACCCCTAGTACCTCAGCGCTGGACAGGCAGAAGTCTATGGAGGGGACCGGCAGGGGTTTCGGGCCGCAGCAGTAGCAGCGGCCGCAGTCAGATCAGGGAGGCCTGCAGGGTCAGAACTGGGCAGCACTTCCACCAACACTGTCACCTCTGTGCTGGGCATGTACACCAGTCCGTACGGACGGAGGTGTCCACAACAGGCAGCAGTATAATGAGTCAGACAAACTCATTACACGCTGCCCACTGCTGCGCCGCATGCCCTCGATGGAGGAAGCCTAGATGCGGTCCCTAGCGGCAGCGAGGGAGAAGGGTGATCACATCACCCTTCAACCCGGCACCTCACAATCAGCTGGGGATCTGCAGTAGCTTCATCTCTCTCTTCCTCTCCCTCTCTGACAGCACAGCAGCCCCTCTGGGTCCCATGTAGCTCTGCCCCCCTGCTCACAGTTCACTCGGCCTCTCCTGATTAAAAAGAAAATAAGAGCCTGACCTGCTGCTCAGATGCGAGGAGGGGACGGGCGGTAGGTCCTCTGTGAGTACACTACACAGTCAAAATTAACTCTGACTCCTCACAACAGTGTGGACTGCAGGCGACGTCAGATGCCAATTTGGGTGTGCTTGCCGCACTACCTGCCCATCAAGCCCAACGTGGCATTTTGTATTAGGAACCCTATAACAGCATTCCGACATCCCTCCCTATGACGCTGCCATCCATACACTGCCGCTCTCATACATCCGTACACCGCCACTCTCATACATCCGCACACTGCCGCTCTCACACAACTGTACACTGTTGCTCTCATACATCCATACACTGCCGCTCTCATACATCCGTACAACCCCGCTCTCATACATCCGTACAACCCCGCTCTCATACATCCGTACAACCCCGCACTCTTACAGCCGCACTCTTACAGCCGTACTCTTACAGCCGTACTCTTACAGCCGCACACTGCCGCACTCTTACAGCCGCACACCGCCGCACGCATACAGCCGCACACCATCGCACTCATACAGCCGCACACCGACGCAGTTATACAGCCGTACATTGCCGCTCTCATACATCCGCACACTGCCGCTCTCATACATCCGCACACTGCCGCTCACATCTATACATACATAGCCTCCATACATCTACACATCCAATCCCCGCGCAAGGGAACACTGAAATCACTATCACTTTTCCCCGGGGTGTGACCACAGCCAGCCACTACTCCGGCCACCTTCTTGTGACACCAAAATGCATCTTACCTATCATCAGGGTGGTGCTGCTGCTGGGGGCAGGTTGCTGCCTCAGTCTCCTAGTTGGTGCTGCGATTGGAGGGGGTACTGCTTCCCTGTGCTGCCACTGTCTCCCGGATCATCGTGCCGCTGGCTGAATTGCAGCTTGACGCTACTGCTGCCGGGAGTAACAGCTTCCTGACTGTTGTTGCTGGTGGCTGCCTACTGCTCATTGCCGCCGGAACACTGACCGGCTCAGCAGTGATGCTGGCGGAGGAGTAGTGGCGGTGGGGTGGTGCCTGCTCCCTTCCCTCGAGCATGCCGCAGTGTAAAAAAATAAATAATAGAGAGCATACCAGGGTGAGAGTCTGTATGGATCACAGTGATTACACGGGGCACAGGATAAGGACACCTTGCTGTGAGGGGCTCTGCCCACACAGATTGCTGCACCCTCTCTGATGTCAGCCGCTGCCCTCTCGTTCTCTGGGCGGCCAGTTCCAGTGTGAGGTAGGAGAGGAAGAGAACACACAGGTGTTAGGCGCCGTGGTCCGCGATGTCCTCGCGGCCCGGCGCCTAGCAACTAGGGACGCCGAGTGTGCTAGCCGCCGGCTCCCTAGCAACGCTAGGACGCCGGGCGCGCTGAGCCGCCTGGACCCTAGCAACGGGGACGCCACGGACGGACTGCGCTCCCCTTGCAGGCTCAATCAAGTGAACTACACACACACACTTGTCTTCTGGTCGTGCAGCAAGGCAGCTGCACGGCATTGTGCTAATCAGGCTCTGAACTTCTGATTGAAGGACTCCCTGCTAAATACCTTCTCAGTGCTTCACACAGACGCCGGTAATAGCTTCCTGCATGCTGCTTTGGTTTGCTGACGTCTGTTCCAGTTCTGCTGTGTCCGGTCATTCCTGTCCTCAGAGTTCCTGAATCTTAGTGTTGTCATCTCTTCCCAAGGAGTCTTCCAGTCCTCATTTACCCGCAACAGTCGCTAGAGGATCTCGTGTGGTTTTCGTGAGTGGCGGCTCTGCCGCGTGCTGCGGCCTAGGCCGCTTTATTTTGTATTCTGTGTTGGTGCATTTGCGGAGGCTTACGCTCCCACACTCCTCTCCGGAACTCGCCGGTGCCGGGTAGAAGAGTGGACAAGTGGGTATTTTGGTTGTCCTTTTCCCTGGCGGTTTTCCGCACATACTCTAGTTTAAAGTTAGTTTTGAGCCCCTGGCTTTGTTGTTTAGTAGAGGGCCCCTTGTTATCACCCTGTCTCGGATTTCTCTTGGTCTCCCATTAAGACCTGAGGGGGCATCGGAGTTGGGCAGACGTAATCCGCCCTTCAAACGCGGCTGCCATGGGCCCAAGCAACCATAGTCTCGCAAGAGATTTCTGACAGCACGGGCGAGACAACGGAGATAGGGCGCCAGGGGCTATTCCCGTTCCCACTCCCTTTCCAAGCATTACGTTCCAGTACTCAGGTCCTTGCTATAAGATATCCCCAGACAAGAGTATTGGAATCATAACAACAGGAGAGCAGCCCTGATATATAACAGAGGTGGAAGTTCTATAGGCAGCAGAGACGGAGACCAGCCAGCCAGTCTCCCAGTGCCCTGATCACTACACGCCGCCAGCACAGCATTACAGGAGGGTCCTATAGTGCTGCCCTGAGCTAACAGGTGTGTGTACCAGTGTGCTGCGCCCTGGTGTCTCTGAGAGGGGTGAGGTCACCGTGCCGCTTTAGTATATGGCTTTTCCTTAGTACTGTAAGTTACAGCCCTGCACTAGTAGTGGCAACTCTGCCCTATGTGAACCTGTGAGGTTATTTTCCTATTTACAGAATAACCGGGGAGAAGGCGGCCATATTGCGGCTCTCAAGAGAAGGCACTCTAGTACACCCCCTGCTGGCGGCCACTGCGCAGGCGCAACAAATTGAAATGCCCGATCTCTATAATGGGGCATATTTCTCTTAATTAAAAAAAACCTGTAACTTTCTGAAAAACCACAACCCCAAAAGGCACTTCACAGGGACATGCTCTATCTAATAAAACAAACCCCAAGTCATATATATATATATATATATATAATACAGGAAATCCCACTTTCGTGGGAAAAGATAGCACTCTCCAGACTATATTAAATAAAGTCAAAAGATAATTTAATGAAAAGAGTAGTCTCACAGTTCATATGTGGAATCAAACGATATCCATTAGTGTCCAACGTTTCGGTCCCCAGCGGGGGCCTTTTTCAAGGAAAAATAGTAATCAGCAGTGGCAGCAGTTCAACTTCTAATCAGCATGCAGGGAAACTGGAGACACAGGAAGTGCCTCACCGGCCCCTGTTAAATACCATGGCAATTGGCGCTAGACACGCCCCCAAGATGGCCGCCGGCCGGGTGGAACGCACATCTGGAACGCATACTTATCACCTCCCACTGGGGGTGAGATGCGTTCAGCAAATAATGGCATCAATATACTATTGGTGGTGTCAGTGTTAGTGATACTGCGCCACTTCAGGTGTGGCGATATCACCATGAGTGCGGCTCCGAATACCGGAAGTGGACGGCGTCCGTCCCTGAACCGCATGTGGAACGCATCACGTCACTTCCGGTGACGCGATGTGTGAGTGAAACGAAGAAATCTTCATTAGATGCTGGTTTTTACTGTGCATTACATTATTAATTACGATAAGCCGCAATATGGGGATGTGGGGCTGCGCAATAAACATCAGTATAGGATCAGTGCTGCCTAACTTACAGTGCAGCAGGAAAGAGTCATCATAAAAGTAAATTATAGGTTGGTATAACAAAGGCCGGTGAGATCACTATAGGGGGACATAAACTACATGCAGAACAGTGCAGCATATATGTGTAGAATAAGTGTGCTTTCTAAAAAAGTTTAACCATAAATCAGAATAGCCATGGTAAGTGAAACAAAGTAGGCATATTATATATAATATAATGCAAAGTCACGTATTACATAATAGTCCGGTAATATCCAAAGTCTATTTCAGAAAAATAGACAAGGGGTTATTTTCATTCATGCCCCTCGGGGCTATGGTGTCAAGTCTATAAATCCATGCGCTTTCCTTTTTCCTCAAGAGCAAGGCTCGGTCTCCACCCCTAGGTGGTGGCGGTATCCAGTCAATAAGTTTGGATCGTAGGTCGGAGACCTGGTGTTTAGAAATCATGAAGTGTCTAGCTACAGGTAGGGCTGCCGAGCCCGTGGCAATAGCTTGATGGATAGATGTCCTATGGTTTGCCATACGATCCCTAAAGCGTCTAGTGGTCATTCCCACGTAGTACAACCCACAGGGGCAGGTTAAAATGTAGATCAGGTGGTCCATGGCACAGTGAAGTCTGAATTTGATCGCTATGGGGCGACCCGAGTGTGGATGCGGAAAGTGCGAGCCCGTAAGCATAGCCCTACAGGTTGTGCAGCCAGTGCACCGAAAGCATCCCGGACGTCTCTCGTGTAGCCAAGTAGTATTCGCTGTATCCCCAGCGTTATCCATTGGTCTTAGAAGAAGTTGTTTCAGATTGGCTGATCTACGGTAGGCCATCATCGGCAATGGACATCTCTTCAATTTGAGGCGTTCATCGGTGGTGAGAATGGGCCAATTTCTTCTTACGCTTCCCTTGAGTTTATTGGAGATGTTATCATAGGTGGTTGTAAAGACCAATCGCTCCGGTCCTTGGGTGGGCAGTGTAGGTGTCACTGGTGAATCAAACTTATTTCTTGCTTTTTTTAGGCATCTAAGGACATTCTTCCTCTTGTATCCCCGTTCTAAGAATCTTGAAGTCATATCTGCCAATTGGATTTCCATAGTTTGGCTGTCAGAGTTGTTGCGCATAACTCGTAGGAACTGCGAAATTGGGAGATTGTCCTTAAGTGCAGGCGGGTGCTGACTGCTGGGATGGAGCAAAGTGTTCCTATCAGTAGGCTTTCTGTAGAGGCTTGTCTTGATACGTCCCCCATCGAAGGAGATCGAAATATCCAGGAAATTGACATTATGTGGGTCAACCTGGAATGTGAACTTTACCGGGTTCTCCAATCCATTCAGTGTTGTTATCATCATCCTGAGAGATTCATCCGTCCCATTCCACAGCAAAAAAATGTCATCTATAAACCTCTTATAGAATATAATATGTTCTCCAAATTGGGGTAGTATATGTTGTTGTTCATATTCAGACATATATATATTAGCGTAAGCCGGCGCTAGGTTTGATCCCATCGCTGTCCCCTTGTGTTGTAAGTAATAGTTGCCTTGATACAAGAAGTGGTTCTTTTTGAGAACAAAGCTTGTCAATTCGAGTAGAAGGTCTATTGGCGGCCCGATTGGAGGTTGTTGTCGCCAGGCATTGGCCAGTGCTTGTAATCCCTGCTCATGTGGGATAATGGTGTATAAGGAGCATACGTCCATAGTCACCAGGAGAATATCATCCAGTACATCAGGGATGGCACGGAGCTTCTGTAGGAAGTCTGTAGAATCGCGTAAGTAACTATCCCCCTGTTGTACTATGGGCTGAAGAAAACTGTCCACAAAGATGGCCAATGGTTGTAGTAGAGAATTTCTGGCTGAAATGATGGGCCTTCCAGGGGGTTTGACCAGTGTTTTGTGTACTTTTGGGAGGGTGTATATGATTGGGCATACTGGGTATTCGACAGTCAAGAATTCATGGGTGTTCTTGTCAATATGGTGCTCTCTTAGGGCCCTGCATAATGTCTGGTCAACTGTTGTCTTTATGTCCTTGATGGGGTTATGGTTCAGACAAGTGTACGTTGTTTCGTCAGATAGTTGATTCAGAATCTCAATGTTATAGTCAACCCAGTCTTGTACCACTACAGCACCCCCCTTGTCAGCGGGTCTAATCACTAGGCTGGTGTCTTTTTTCAGGGCATTGAGTGCTCTGCGTTCTGCAGGGGACAAATTATCAAATCGTCTTTTGGGTACAGGGGACAAAGCATCCTGTTCAATCATCCGAGTGAACGTCTTGATGCTAGCATTAGAAGAAATCGGGTCAAATGTGGATGGCTTCCGGAACTGGATTTTATCAGCACCCATACCTGTGGCAAAATGCTCCCTAAGACGGAGTTTCCGGCCAAACCTGTAGACGTCTACTGCTGTATCAAATTGATTATGGGGAGCTGTAGGTATAAAGGACAGACCCCTGGAGAGAAGTTTAACCGTAGCCTCATCCAGTGTCTTACTTGAGAGGTTAAAAACTAGGTTTTGGTCTTTTCCCTGCACCTTCGCCAGATGTCGCCCCTTCCTTGGATGGGGCCTCCGTGGTTTGCCACAGGGGGGAGGTCTGGAGTGTTGGTATGTTCTAAAAAAGGCCTCTGTGTTGGGCGGTGGTCTGATAGCTCTGTGTCAGAGGCTGAAGCAGAGGAGCCAGTGTCCCGAGTATACGCTGGTCTACGCCCCTGTCGTCTTTGTCTAAATGGTCTCTGTTGTCTATTTGATCTGGGGTCCCCAAGCAGCCATCTATAGACCGTATGGTTCTGATAGTCGGAGGTAACCGTATTGAGTTTGCTGCGCTTAAAGGCAGTTATCTCTTTTTTATAATTATCAACCTGAGTTTGTAGTCGCTCCACTAGGTTAGTCGCTTTGTCATTCTTGATCGTTGGAAGGTGTAAACCGTTAAATGCTTCAATCTGGGATTTAATTTTATTTAACTCTGTACCGACCTCTTCAACGACTAGTAGTACCAGGTCCAGCGAGCATTTATTTAAGACACCGCACCAACGACTACAGAAAGTGGGGTTATTCCTGCCAAGTGTTGGAATATTGTTAATTCTAAAGCCCCTGGGAATCTGCTTTTTACGGTAATATTCGGACAGAAATTGGCCGTGCAGGGTCAGATCTATTTCCCTTTTTCTAAGTCTCAACAATTGGTGATAGAGGTCAGTCGGGGTTTCTGCGGGAAGTGTCTCAAAATCAGACTGGTTAAACAGGACTTTGTCTGCGTCATCGTCCGTAAGGGAGATCACACCGTGCTCAGCCTGTGCAAGAAGGTTTTCATCGAGAAAGCCTACCTGGCTATGCGCCATGCCAATAGGTATATTTGTTCCGACACTGGGTAGATGTGAATAGAATACTTACCGTACCGGGTATTCCCCAAGGTCTCCCTGTGGGTACTGACCAGGCCCAGCACTGATTAGCTTCCAAGTTCGGATGGTATTTGGGCTTGCCCAGTGCGGTATGACGGTAAATAGAGACACAACCTTAGGGCAGATACCTGCGGAGGAAAAACTTAATGCACAGTCCTACACGTGTAAATATCCCCAATGAGTGATGAATCGTGTGTCTGCAGTGCCTGCTTACATATAAATACGATATGGGGTGGGTGCAGAGAAAAAGCAGTACAGTTACTGGACTGCTTCTAAATACATGGGAAGGTCTTGCACTCTCACAATAATAATGTCAACTGCTAGGGTGCCTATCAGGATCCAGTCACAGAAGGAACTGGGCCCATAGTACAATACAGGAAATCCCACTTTCGTGGGAAAAGATAGCACTCTCCAGACTATATTAAATAAAGTCAAAAGATAATTTAATGAAAAGAGTAGTCTCACAGTTCATATGTGGAATCAAACGATATCCATTAGTGTCCAACGTTTCGGTCCCCAGCGGGGGCCTTTTTCAAGGAAAAATAGTAATCAGCAGTGGCAGCAGTTCAACTTCTAATCAGCATGCAGGGAAACTGGAGACACAGGAAGTGCCTCACCGGCCCCTGTTAAATACCATGGCAATTGGCGCTAGACACGCCCCCAAGATGGCCGCCGGCCGGGTGGAACGCACATCTGGAACGCATACTTATCACCTCCCACTGGGGGTGAGATGCGTTCAGCAAATAATGGCATCAATATACTATTGGTGGTGTCAGTGTTAGTGATACTGCGCCACTTCAGGTGTGGCGATATCACCATGAGTGCGGCTCCGAATACCGGAAGTGGACGGCGTCCGTCCCTGAACCGCATGTGGAACGCATCACGTCACTTCCGGTGACGCGATGTGTGAGTGAAACGAAGAAATCTTCATTAGATGCTGGTTTTTACTGTGCATTACATTATTAATTACGATAAGCCGCAATATGGGGATGTGGGGCTGCGCAATAAACATCAGTATAGGATCAGTGCTGCCTAACTTACAGTGCAGCAGGAAAGAGTCATCATAAAAGTAAATTATAGGTTGGTATAACAAAGGCCGGTGAGATCACTATAGGGGGACATAAACTACATGCAGAACAGTGCAGCATATATGTGTAGAATAAGTGTGCTTTCTAAAAAAGTTTAACCATAAATCAGAATAGCCATGGTAAGTGAAACAAAGTAGGCATATTATATATAATATAATGCAAAGTCACGTATTACATAATAGTCCGGTAATATCCAAAGTCTATTTCAGAAAAATAGACAAGGGGTTATTTTCATTCATGCCCCTCGGGGCTATGGTGTCAAGTCTATAAATCCATGCGCTTTCCTTTTTCCTCAAGAGCAAGGCTCGGTCTCCACCCCTAGGTGGTGGCGGTATCCAGTCAATAAGTTTGGATCGTAGGTCGGAGACCTGGTGTTTAGAAATCATGAAGTGTCTAGCTACAGGTAGGGCTGCCGAGCCCGTGGCAATAGCTTGATGGATAGATGTCCTATGGTTTGCCATACGATCCCTAAAGCGTCTAGTGGTCATTCCCACGTAGTACAACCCACAGGGGCAGGTTAAAATGTAGATCAGGTGGTCCATGGCACAGTGAAGTCTGAATTTGATCGCTATGGGGCGACCCGAGTGTGGATGCGGAAAGTGCGAGCCCGTAAGCATAGCCCTACAGGTTGTGCAGCCAGTGCACCGAAAGCATCCCGGACGTCTCTCGTGTAGCCAAGTAGTATTCGCTGTATCCCCAGCGTTATCCATTGGTCTTAGAAGAAGTTGTTTCAGATTGGCTGATCTACGGTAGGCCATCATCGGCAATGGACATCTCTTCAATTTGAGGCGTTCATCGGTGGTGAGAATGGGCCAATTTCTTCTTACGCTTCCCTTGAGTTTATTGGAGATGTTATCATAGGTGGTTGTAAAGACCAATCGCTCCGGTCCTTGGGTGGGCAGTGTAGGTGTCACTGGTGAATCAAACTTATTTCTTGCTTTTTTTAGGCATCTAAGGACATTCTTCCTCTTGTATCCCCGTTCTAAGAATCTTGAAGTCATATCTGCCAATTGGATTTCCATAGTTTGGCTGTCAGAGTTGTTGCGCATAACTCGTAGGAACTGCGAAATTGGGAGATTGTCCTTAAGTGCAGGCGGGTGCTGACTGCTGGGATGGAGCAAAGTGTTCCTATCAGTAGGCTTTCTGTAGAGGCTTGTCTTGATACGTCCCCCATCGAAGGAGATCGAAATATCCAGGAAATTGACATTATGTGGGTCAACCTGGAATGTGAACTTTACCGGGTTCTCCAATCCATTCAGTGTTGTTATCATCATCCTGAGAGATTCATCCGTCCCATTCCACAGCAAAAAAATGTCATCTATAAACCTCTTATAGAATATAATATGTTCTCCAAATTGGGGTAGTATATGTTGTTGTTCATATTCAGACATATATATATTAGCGTAAGCCGGCGCTAGGTTTGATCCCATCGCTGTCCCCTTGTGTTGTAAGTAATAGTTGCCTTGATACAAGAAGTGGTTCTTTTTGAGAACAAAGCTTGTCAATTGGGGAATACCCGGTACGGTAAGTATTCTATTCACATCTACCCAGTGTCGGAACAAATATACCTATTGGCATGGCGCATAGCCAGGTAGGCTTTCTCGATGAAAACCTTCTTGCACAGGCTGAGCACGGTGTGATCTCCCTTACGGACGATGACGCAGACAAAGTCCTGTTTAACCAGTCTGATTTTGAGACACTTCCCGCAGAAACCCCGACTGACCTCTATCACCAATTGTTGAGACTTAGAAAAAGGGAAATAGATCTGACCCTGCACGGCCAATTTCTGTCCGCATATTACCGTAAAAAGCAGATTCCCAGGGGCTTTAGAATTAACAATATTCCAACACTTGGCAGGAATAACCCCACTTTCTGTAGTCGTTGGTGCGGTGTCTTAAATAAATGCTCGCTGGACCTGGTACTACTAGTCGTTGAAGAGGTCGGTACAGAGTTAAATAAAATTAAATCCCAGATTGAAGCATTTAACGGTTTACACCTTCCAACGATCAAGAATGACAAAGCGACTAACCTATCTAGACGTATCAAGACAAGCCTCTACAGAAAGCCTACTGATAGGAACACTTTGCTCCATCCCAGCAGTCAGCACCCGCCTGCACTTAAGGACAATCTCCCAATTTCGCAGTTCCTACGAGTTATGCGCAACAACTCTGACAGCCAAACTATGGAAATCCAATTGGCAGATATGACTTCAAGATTCTTAGAACGGGGATACAAGAGGAAGAATGTCCTTAGATGCCTAAAAAAAGCAAGAAATAAGTTTGATTCACCAGTGACACCTACACTGCCCACCCAAGGACCGGAGCGATTGGTCTTTACAACCACCTATGATAACATCTCCAATAAACTCAAGGGAAGCGTAAGAAGAAATTGGCCCATTCTCACCACCGATGAACGCCTCAAATTGAAGAGATGTCCATTGCCGATGATGGCCTACCGTAGATCAGCCAATCTGAAACAACTTCTTCTAAGACCAATGGATAACGCTGGGGATACAGCGAATACTACTTGGCTACACGAGAGACGTCCGGGATGCTTTCGGTGCACTGGCTGCACAACCTGTAGGGCTATGCTTACGGGCTCGCACTTTCCGCATCCACACTCGGGTCGCCCCATAGCGATCAAATTCAGACTTCACTGTGCCATGGACCACCTGATCTACATTTTAACCTGCCCCTGTGGGTTGTACTACGTGGGAATGACCACTAGACGCTTTAGGGATCGTATGGCAAACCATAGGACATCTATCCATCAAGCTATTGCCACGGGCTCGGCAGCCCTACCTGTAGCTAGACACTTCATGATTTCTAAACACCAGGTCTCCGACCTACGATCCAAACTTATTGACTGGATACCGCCACCACCTAGGGGTGGAGACCGAGCCTTGCTCTTGAGGAAAAAGGAAAGCGCATGGATTTATAGACTTGACACCATAGCCCCGAGGGGCATGAATGAAAATAACCCCTTGTCTATTTTTCTGAAATAGACTTTGGATATTACCGGACTATTATGTAATACGTGACTTTGCATTATATTATATATAATATGCCTACTTTGTTTCACTTACCATGGCTATTCTGATTTATGGTTAAACTTTTTTAGAAAGCACACTTATTCTACACATATATGCTGCACTGTTCTGCATGTAGTTTATGTCCCCCTATAGTGATCTCACCGGCCTTTGTTATACCAACCTATAATTTACTTTTATGATGACTCTTTCCTGCTGCACTGTAAGTTAGGCAGCACTGATCCTATACTGATGTTTATTGCGCAGCCCCACATCCCCATATTGCGGCTTATCGTAATTAATAATGTAATGCACAGTAAAAACCAGCATCTAATGAAGATTTCTTCGTTTCACTCACACATCGCGTCACCGGAAGTGACGTGATGCGTTCCACATGCGGTTCAGGGACGGACGCCGTCCACTTCCGGTATTCGGAGCCGCACTCATGGTGATATCGCCACACCTGAAGTGGCGCAGTATCACTAACACTGACACCACCAATAGTATATTGATGCCATTATTTGCTGAACGCATCTCACCCCCAGTGGGAGGTGATAAGTATGCGTTCCAGATGTGCGTTCCACCCGGCTGGCGGCCATCTTGGGGGCGTGTCTAGCGCCAATTGCCATGGTATTTAACAGGGGCCGGTGAGGCACTTCCTGTGTCTCCAGTTTCCCTGCATGCTGATTAGAAGTTGAACTGCTGCCACTGCTGATTACTATTTTTCCTTGAAAAAGGCCCCCGCTGGGGACCGAAACGTTGGACACTAATGGATATCGTTTGATTCCACATATGAACTGTGAGACTACTCTTTTCATTAAATTATCTTTTGACTTTATTTAATATAGTCTGGAGAGTGCTATCTTTTCCCACGAAAGTGGGATTTCCTGTATTGTACTATGGGCCCAGTTCCTTCTGTGACTGGATCCTGATAGGCACCCTAGCAGTTGACATTATTATTGTGAGAGTGCAAGACCTTCCCATGTATTTAGAAGCAGTCCAGTAACTGTACTGCTTTTTCTCTGCACCCACCCCATATCGTATTTATATGTAAGCAGGCACTGCAGACACACGATTCATCACTCATTGGGGATATTTACACGTGTAGGACTGTGCATTAAGTTTTTCCTCCGCAGGTATCTGCCCTAAGGTTGTGTCTCTATTTACCGTCATACCGCACTGGGCAAGCCCAAATACCATCCGAACTTGGAAGCTAATCAGTGCTGGGCCTGGTCAGTACCCACAGGGAGACCTTGGGGAATACCCGGTACGGTAAGTATTCTATTCACATCTACCCAGTGTCGGAACAAATATACCTATTGGCATGGCGCATAGCCAGGTAGGCTTTCTCGATGAAAACCTTCTTGCACAGGCTGAGCACGGTGTGATCTCCCTTACGGACGATGACGCAGACAAAGTCCTGTTTAACCAGTCTGATTTTGAGACACTTCCCGCAGAAACCCCGACTGACCTCTATCACCAATTGTTGAGACTTAGAAAAAGGGAAATAGATCTGACCCTGCACGGCCAATTTCTGTCCGAATATTACCGTAAAAAGCAGATTCCCAGGGGCTTTAGAATTAACAATATTCCAACACTTGGCAGGAATAACCCCACTTTCTGTAGTCGTTGGTGCGGTGTCTTAAATAAATGCTCGCTGGACCTGGTACTACTAGTCGTTGAAGAGGTCGGTACAGAGTTAAATAAAATTAAATCCCAGATTGAAGCATTTAACGGTTTACACCTTCCAACGATCAAGAATGACAAAGCGACTAACCTAGTGGAGCGACTACAAACTCAGGTTGATAATTATAAAAAAGAGATAACTGCCTTTAAGCGCAGCAAACTCAATACGGTTACCTCCGACTATCAGAACCATACGGTCTATAGATGGCTGCTTGGGGACCCCAGATCAAATAGA
This sequence comes from Pseudophryne corroboree, assembly GCF_028390025.1. Classification (NCBI taxonomy): domain Eukaryota; kingdom Metazoa; phylum Chordata; class Amphibia; order Anura; family Myobatrachidae; genus Pseudophryne; species Pseudophryne corroboree. The sequence continues at coordinate 263,695 of NW_026970311.1, forward strand.
CAACAGAGACCATTTAGACAAAGACGACAGGGGCGTAGACCAGCGTATACTCGGGACACTGGCTCCTCTGCTTCAGCCTCTGACACAGAGCTATCAGACCACCGCCCAACACAGAGGCCTTTTTTAGAACATACCAACACTCCAGACCTCCCCCCTGTGGCAAACCACGGAGGCCCCATCCAAGGAAGGGGCGACATCTGGCGAAGGTGCAGGGAAAAGACCAAAACCTAGTTTTTAACCTCTCAAGTAAGACACTGGATGAGGCTACGGTTAAACTTCTCTCCAGGGGTCTGTCCTTTATACCTACAGCTCCCCATAATCAATTTGATACAGCAGTAGACGTCTACAGGTTTGGCCGGAAACTCCGTCTTAGGGAGCATTTTGCCACAGGTATGGGTGCTGATAAAATCCAGTTCCGGAAGCCATCCACATTTGACCCGATTTCTTCTAATGCTAGCATCAAGACGTTCACTCGGATGATTGAACAGGATGCTTTGTCCCCTGTACCCAAAAGACGATTTGATAATTTGTCCCCTGCAGAACGCAGAGCACTCAATGCCCTGAAAAAAGACACCAGCCTAGTGATTAGACCCGCTGACAAGGGGGGTGCTGTAGTGGTACAAGACTGGGTTGACTATAACATTGAGATTCTGAATCAACTATCTGACGAAACAACGTACACTTGTCTGAACCATAACCCCATCAAGGACATAAAGACAACAGTTGACCAGACATTATGCAGGGCCCTAAGAGAGCACCATATTGACAAGAACACCCATGAATTCTTGACTGTCGAATACCCAGTATGCCCAATCATATACACCCTCCCAAAAGTACACAAAACACTGGTCAAACCCCCTGGAAGGCCCATCATTTCAGCCAGAAATTCTCTACTACAACCATTGGCCATCTTTGTGGACAGTTTTCTTCAGCCCATAGTACAACAGGGGGATAGTTACTTACGCGATTCTACAGACTTCCTACAGAAGCTCCGTGCCATCCCTGATGTACTGGATGATATTCTCCTGGTGACTATGGACGTATGCTCCTTATACACCATTATCCCACATGAGCAGGGATTACAAGCACTGGCCAATGCCTGGCGACAACAACCTCCAATCGGGCCGCCAATAGACCTTCTACTCGAATTGACAAGCTTTGTTCTCAAAAAGAACCACTTCTTGTATCAAGGCAACTATTACTTACAACACAAGGGGACAGCGATGGGATCAAACCTAGCGCCGGCTTACGCTAATATATATATGTCTGAATATGAACAACAACATATACTACCCCAATTTGGAGAACATATTATATTCTATAAGAGGTTTATAGATGACATTTTTTTGCTGTGGAATGGGACGGATGAATCTCTCAGGATGATGATAACAACACTGAATGGATTGGAGAACCCGGTAAAGTTCACATTCCAGGTTGACCCACATAATGTCAATTTCCTGGATATTTCGATCTCCTTCGATGGGGGACGTATCAAGACAAGCCTCTACAGAAAGCCTACTGATAGGAACACTTTGCTCCATCCCAGCAGTCAGCACCCGCCTGCACTTAAGGACAATCTCCCAATTTCGCAGTTCCTACGAGTTATGCGCAACAACTCTGACAGCCAAACTATGGAAATCCAATTGGCAGATATGACTTCAAGATTCTTAGAACGGGGATACAAGAGGAAGAATGTCCTTAGATGCCTAAAAAAAGCAAGAAATAAGTTTGATTCACCAGTGACACCTACACTGCCCACCCAAGGACCGGAGCGATTGGTCTTTACAACCACCTATGATAACATCTCCAATAAACTCAAGGGAAGCGTAAGAAGAAATTGGCCCATTCTCACCACCGATGAACGCCTCAAATTGAAGAGATGTCCATTGCCGATGATGGCCTACCGTAGATCAGCCAATCTGAAACAACTTCTTCTAAGACCAATGGATAACGCTGGGGATACAGCGAATACTACTTGGCTACACGAGAGACGTCCGGGATGCTTTCGGTGCACTGGCTGCACAACCTGTAGGGCTATGCTTACGGGCTCGCACTTTCCGCATCCACACTCGGGTCGCCCCATAGCGATCAAATTCAGACTTCACTGTGCCATGGACCACCTGATCTACATTTTAACCTGCCCCTGTGGGTTGTACTACGTGGGAATGACCACTAGACGCTTTAGGGATCGTATGGCAAACCATAGGACATCTATCCATCAAGCTATTGCCACGGGCTCGGCAGCCCTACCTGTAGCTAGACACTTCATGATTTCTAAACACCAGGTCTCCGACCTACGATCCAAACTTATTGACTGGATACCGCCACCACCTAGGGGTGGAGACCGAGCCTTGCTCTTGAGGAAAAAGGAAAGCGCATGGATTTATAGACTTGACACCATAGCCCCGAGGGGCATGAATGAAAATAACCCCTTGTCTATTTTTCTGAAATAGACTTTGGATATTACCGGACTATTATGTAATACGTGACTTTGCATTATATTATATATAATATGCCTACTTTGTTTCACTTACCATGGCTATTCTGATTTATGGTTAAACTTTTTTAGAAAGCACACTTATTCTACACATATATGCTGCACTGTTCTGCATGTAGTTTATGTCCCCCTATAGTGATCTCACCGGCCTTTGTTATACCAACCTATAATTTACTTTTATGATGACTCTTTCCTGCTGCACTGTAAGTTAGGCAGCACTGATCCTATACTGATGTTTATTGCGCAGCCCCACATCCCCATATTGCGGCTTATCGTAATTAATAATGTAATGCACAGTAAAAACCAGCATCTAATGAAGATTTCTTCGTTTCACTCACACATCGCGTCACCGGAAGTGACGTGATGCGTTCCACATGCGGTTCAGGGACGGACGCCGTCCACTTCCGGTATTCGGAGCCGCACTCATGGTGATATCGCCACACCTGAAGTGGCGCAGTATCACTAACACTGACACCACCAATAGTATATTGATGCCATTATTTGCTGAACGCATCTCACCCCCAGTGGGAGGTGATAAGTATGCGTTCCAGATGTGCGTTCCACCCGGCCGGCGGCCATCTTGGGGGCGTGTCTAGCGCCAATTGCCATGGTATTTAACAGGGGCCGGTGAGGCACTTCCTGTGTCTCCAGTTTCCCTGCATGCTGATTAGAAGTTGAACTGCTGCCACTGCTGATTACTATTTTTCCTTGAAAAAGGCCCCCGCTGGGGACCGAAACGTTGGACACTAATGGATATCGTTTGATTCCACATATGAACTGTGAGACTACTCTTTTCATTAAATTATCTTTTGACTTTATTTAATATAGTCTGGAGAGTGCTATCTTTTCCCACGAAAGTGGGATTTCCTGTATTGTACTATGGGCCCAGTTCCTTCTGTGACTGGATCCTGATAGGCACCCTAGCAGTTGACATTATTATTGTGAGAGTGCAAGACCTTCCCATATATATATATATATATATATATATAAAATTAGATTTTACTCACCGGTAAATCTATTTCTCGTAGTCCGTAGTGGATGCTGGGACTCCGTAAGGACCATGGGGAATAGCGGCTCCGCAGGAGACTTGGCACAACTAAAGAGAGCTTTAGGACTACCTGGTGTGCACTGGCTCCTCCCCCTATGACCCTCCTCCAGACCTCAGTTAGGATACTGTGCCCGGAAGAGCTGACACTAAGGAAGGATTTTGAATCCCGGGTAAGACTCATACCAGCCACACCAATCACACCGTACAACTCGTGATATTATACCCAGTTAACAGTATGACAACAACGGAGCCTCTGCACAGATGGCTCTCAACAATAACCCTTTTGTTAACAATAACTATGTACAAGTACTTGGGATGGGCGCCCAGCATCCACTACGGACTACGAGAAATAGATTTACCGGTGAGTAAAATCTTATTTCTCTGACGTCCTAGTGGATGCTGGGAACTCCGTAAGGACCATGGGGAATAGCGGCTCCGCAGGAGACTGGGCACAAAAAGTAAAAGCTTTAGACTAGCTGGTGTGCACTGGCTCCTCCCCCTATGACCCTCCTCCAAGCCACAGTTAGATTTTTGTGCCCGAACGAGAAGGGTGCAAGCTAGGTGGCTCTCCTGAGCTGCTTAGAAGTAAAAGTTTAAATAGGTTTTTTATTTTCAGTGAGTCCTGCTGGCAACAGGCTCACTGCATCGTGGGACTAAGGGGAGAAGAAGCGAACTCACCTGACTGCAGAGTGGATTGGGCTTCTTGGCTACTGGACATTAGCTCCAGAGGGACGATCACAGGTTCAGCCTGGATGGGTCCCGGAGCCGTGCCGCCGGCCCCCTTACAGAGCCAGAAGAGCGAAGAGGTCCGGAGAAAGCGGCGGCAGAAGACGTTCCTGTCTTCAAATAAGGTAGCGCACAGCACTGCAGCTGTGCGCCATTGCTCTCAGCACACTTCACACTCCGGTCACTGAGGGTGCAGGGCGCTGGGGGGGAGCGCCCTGAGACGCAATAAAAACAATATAAAAACCTTATATGGCTAAAAAAAATGCATCACATATAGCTCCTGGGCTATATGGATGCATTTATCTCCTGCCAGTTTCCTGAAAAAAGCGGGAGAAAAGGCCGCCGTGAAGGGGGCGGAGCCTTTCTCCTCAGCACACAAGCGCCATTTTCTTTCACAGCTCCGCTGGAAGGACGGCTCCCTGACTCTCCCCTGCAGTCCTGCACTACAGAAACAGGGTAAAACAGAGAGGGAGGCACTATTGGCAGCTAATATATAAATACAGCAGCTATAACAGGGAGTAACACTTATATAAGGTTATCCCTGTATATATATAGCGCTCTGGTGTGTGCTGGCAAACTCTCCCTCTGTCTCCCCAAAGGGCTAGTGGGGTCCTGTCCTCTATCAGAGCATTCCCTGTGTGTGTGCTGGGTGTCGGTACGATTGTGTCGACATGTATGAGGAGGAAAATGATGTGGAAGCAGAGCAATTGCCTGTGTTAGTGATGTCACCCCCTAGGGGGTCGACACCTGACTGGATGGTAGTAATTAAAGAATTACGTGACAATGTCAGCACTTTGCAAAAAACTGTTGACGACATGAGACAGCCGACAAATCAATTAGTGCCTGTTCAGGCGTCTCAGACACCGTCAGGGGCGCTAAAACGCCCGTTACCTCAGATGGTCGACACAGACCCTGACACGGATACTGAATCCAGTGTCGACGGTGATGAGACAAACGTAATGTCCAGTAGGGCCACACGTTACATGATCACGGAAATGAAGGAGGCATTAAACATTTCTGACACTACAAGTACCACAAAAAAGGGTATTATGTGGGGTGTGAAAAAACTACCAGTGGTTTTTCCTGAGTCAGATGAATTAAATGAGGTGTGTGATAAAGCGTGGGTTTCCCCCGATAAAAAACTGCTGATTTCTAATAAATTATTGGCACTATACCCTTTCCCGCCAGAGGTTAGGGCACGTTGGGAAACACCCCCTAGGGTAGATAAGGCGCTCACACGCTTATCAAAACAAGTGGCGTTACCGTCTCCTGATACGGCCGCTCTCAAGGAACCAGCTGATAGAAGGCTGGAAAATATCTTAAAAGGTATATACACACATACCGGTGTTATACTGCGACCAGCGATCGCCTCAGCCTGGATGTGCAGCGCTGGAGTGGCTTGGTCGGATTCCCTGACTGAAAATATTGATACCCTGGATAGGGACAGTATATTATTAACTATAGAGCATTTAAAGGATGCATTACTATATATGCGAGATGCACAGAGGGATATTTGCACCCTGGCATCTAGAGTAAGTGCGATGTCCATTTCTGCCAGAAGAACGTTATGGACGCGACAGTGGTCAGGTGATGCGGATTCCAAACGACATATGGAAGTATTGCCGTATAAAGGGGAGGAGTTATTTGGGGTCGGTCTATCGGACCTGGTGGCCACAGCAACGGCTGGAAAATCCACCTTTTTACCCCAGGTCACCTCTCAGCAGAAAAAGACACCGTCTTTTCAAACCCAGTCCTTTCGTCCCTATAAGGGCAAGAGGGAAAAAGGCCGCTCGTTCCTGCCCCGGGGCAGAGGAAGGGGAAAAAGACTGCACCATGCAGCCTCTTCCCAGGAGCAGAAGCCCTCCCCCGCTTCTGCCAAGTCCTCAGCATGACGCTGGGGCTCTGCAAGCAGACTCGGGCACGGTGGGGGGCCGTCTCAAGAATTTCAGCGCGCAGTGGGCTCACTCGCAAGTGGACCCCTGGATCCTGCAGGTAGTATCACAGGGGTACAAATTGGAATTCGAGACGTCTTCCCCTCGCTGGTTCCTGAAGTCTGCTCTACCAACGTCTCCCTCCGACAGGGAGGCAGTATTGGAAGCTATTCACAAGCTGTATTCCCAGCAGGTGATAATCAAGGTACCCCTCCTACAACAGGGAAAGGGGTATTATTCCACGCTGTTTGTGGTACCGAAGCCGGACGGCTCGGTGAGACCAATTTTAAATCTAAAATCTTTGAACACTTACATAAAAAGGTTCAAATTCAAGATGGAGTCACTCAGAGCAGTGATAGCGAACCTGGAAGAAGGGGACTATATGGTATCTCTAGACATCAAGGATGCTTATCTCCATGTCCCAATCTACCCTTCTCACCAAGGGTACCTCAGGTTTGTGATACAAAACTGTCATTATCAGTTTCAGACGCTGCCGTTTGGATTGTCCACGGCACCACGGGTCTTTACCAAGGTAATGGCCGAAATGATGATTCTTCTTCAAAGAAAAGGCGTATTAATTATCCCTTACTTGGACAATCTCCTGATAAGGGCAAGGTCCAGGGAACAGTTAGAGGTCGGAGTAGCACTATCTCAGGTAGTGCTACGTCAGCACGGGTGGATTCTAAATATCCCAAAATCACAGCTGATTCCAACAACACGTCTACTGTTCCTAGGGATGATTCTGGACACAGTCCAGAAAAAGGTGTTTCTCCCGGAGGAGAAGGCCAGGGAGTTATCCGAGCTAGTCAGGAACCTCCTAAAACCAGGACAAGTGTCAGTGCATCAGTGCACGAGAGTCCTGGGAAAAATGGTGGCTTCTTAGGATTGGATGCTGGTAACCACGGATGCCAGCCTGAGAGGCTGGGGAGCAGTCACACAGGGAAGAAATTTCCAGGGCTTGTGGTCAAGCATGGAAACGTCTCTTCACATAAATATCCTAGAGCTAAGGGCCATTTACAATGCCCTAAGTCAAGCAAGGCCTCTGCTTCAGGGTCAACCGGTATTGATCCAGTCGGACAACATCACGGCTGTCGCCCACGTAAACAGACAGGGCGGCACAAGAAGCAGGAGGGCAATGGCAGAAGCTGCAAGGATTCTCCGCTGGGCGGAAAATCATGTGATAGCACTGTCAGCAGTGTTCATTCCGGGAGTGGACAACTGGGAAGCAGACTTCCTCAGCAGACACGACCTCCACCCGGGGGAGTGGGGACTTCATCCAGAAGTCTTCCAAGTGATTGTAAACCGTTGGGAAAAACCAAAGGTGGACATGATGGCGTCCCGTCTCAACAAGAAACTGGACAGATATTGCGCCAGGTCAAGGGACCCTCAGGCAATAGCGGTGGACGCTCTGGTAACTCCGTGGGTGTTCCAGTCGGTATATGTGTTCCCTCCTCTTCCTCTCATACCAAAAGTACTGAGAATCATAAGAAGGAGAGGAGTAAGAACGATACTCGTGGCTCCGGAATGGCCAAGAAGAACTTGGTACCCGGAGCTGCAAGAGATGCTCACGGAGGACCCGTGGCCTCTACCTCTAAGGAAGGACCTGCTCCAGCAGGGACCTTGTCTGTTCCAAGACTTACCGCGGCTGCGTTTGACGGCATGGCGGTTGAACGCCGGATCCTGAAGGAAAAAGGCATTCCAGATGAAGTCATCCCTACCCTGATCAAGGCCAGGAAGGATGTAACTGCAAAACATTATCATCGCATTTGGCGAAAATATGTTGCGTGGTGTGAGGCCAAGAAGGCCCCTACGGAGGATTTTCAACTGGGTCGTTTCCTACATTTCCTGCAAGCAGGATTGTCTATGGGCCTAAAATTAGGATCCATTAAGGTTCAAATTTCGGCCCTGTCGATCTTCTTCCAGAAAGAACTGGCTTCAGTGCCTGAAGTTCAGACGTTTGTCAAAGGGGTACTGCATATACAGCCTCCTTTTGTGCCTCCAGTGGCACCTTGGGATCTCAATGTAGTTTTAGGGTTCCTAAAATCACATTGGTTTGAACCACTTGCCACAGTGGATTTGAAATATCTCACATGGAAAGTGGTAATGCTGTTGACCCTGGCTTCAGCCAGGCGCGCATCAGAATTGGCGGCTTTATCCTATAAAAGCCCTTACCTGATATTTCATTCGGATAGGGCGGAATTGAGGACTCGTCCTCAATTTCTCCCTAAGGTGGTTTCAGCGTTTCACATGAATCAACCTATTGTGGTACCTGTGGCTACTAGGGACTTGGAGGACTCCAAGTTGCTGGACGTAGTCAGGGCCCTGAAAATATATGTTTCCAGGACGGCTGGAGTCAGAAAATCTGACTCGCTGTTTATACTGTATGCACCCAACAAACTGGGTGCTCCTGCTTCTAAGCAGACGATTGCTCGTTGGATTTGTAGTACAATTCAACTTGCACATTCTGTGGCAGGCCTGCCACAGCCAAAATCTGTAAAAGCCCATTCCACAAGGAAGGTGGGCTCATCTTGGGCGGCTGCCCGAGGGGTCTCGGCTTTACAACTTTGCCGAGCAGCTACTTGGTCAGGGGCAAACACGTTTGCTAAATTCTACAAATTTGATACCCTGGCTGAGGAGGACCTGGAGTTCTCTCATTCGGTGCTGCAGAGTCATCCGCACTCTCCCGCCCGTTTGGGAGCTTTGGTATAATCCCCATGGTCCTTACGGAGTTCCCAGCATCCACTAGGACGTCAGAGAAAATAAGAATTTACTTACCGATAATTCTATTTCTCATAGTCCGTAGTGGATGCTGGGCGCCCATCCCAAGTGCGGATTGTCTGCAATACTTGTATATAGTTATTGTTACAAACAAATCGGGTTGTTTATTGTTGGAAGCCATCTTTTCAGAGGCTCCTACGGTTATCATACTGTAAACTGGGTTCAGATCACGAGTTGTACGGTGTGATTGGTGTGGCTGGTATGAGTCTTACCCGGGATTCAAGATCCTTCCTTATTATGTACGCTCGTCCGGGCACAGTATCTTAACTGAGGCTTGGAGGAGGGTCATAGGGGGAGGAGCCAGTGCACACCAGCTAGTCTAAAGCTTTTACTTTTTGTGCCCAGTCTCCTGCGGAGCCGCTATTCCCCATGGTCCTTACGGAGTTCCCAGCATCCACTACGGACTATGAGAAATAGAATTATCGGTAAGTAAATTCTTATTTTTCTCTGACGTCCTAAGTGGATGCTGGGACTCCGTAAGGACCATGGGGATTATATCAAAGCTCCCAAACGGGAGGGAGAGTGCGGATGACTCTGCAGCACCGAATGAGCGAACTCCAGGTCCTCCTCAGCCAGGGTGTCAAACTTGTAAAATCTTGCAAATGTGTTTGACCCCGACCAAGTAGCAGCTCGGCAAAGTTGTAAAGCAGAGACCCCTCGGGCAGCCGCCCAAGAAGAGCCCACCTTCCTCGTGGAATGGGCTTTTACTGATCTAGAATGCGGCAGTCCCGCCGCAGAATGACAGTCCTGTACCACAAATCTGAGGTACTCCTGGTGAGGAGAGTAAATGGGGACATGCAGGTAAGCATCCTTGATGTCCAGTGATACCATGTAATCCCCTTCCTCCAGGCTTGAGATAACCGCCCTGAGCGATTCCATCTTGAACTTGAACCGTTTTATATACGTGTTCAAAGATTTAAAATTTAAAATGGGTCTCACCGAACCGTCCGGTTTCGGTACCACAAACATTGTGGAATAGTAACCCCTTCCTTGTTGAAGGAGGGGTACCTTGACTATCACCTGCTGCAAATACAGCTTGTGAATTTGCCTCTATCACAGCCTCCCTGTCCAAGGGAGATGTTGGCAAGGCAGATTTTAGGAAACGGCGAGGGGACGACGTCTCGAATTCCAGCTTGAATCCCTGAGACACTACTTGTAGAATCCAGGGATCCACCTGTGAGCAAGCTCACTGATTGCTGAAGCACTTGAGACGGGCCCCCACCGCACCTGGCTCCACCAGTGGAGCCCCAGCGTCATGCTGTGGACTTAGCGGAAGCGGGGGAGGACTTTTGTTCCTGGGAACTGGCTGTATATATATATATATATATATATATGCACACACACTGATAGGTAAGATGCATTTTGGTGTCACAAGAAGGTGGCCGGAGTAGTGGCTGGCTGTGGTCACACCCCGGGGAAAAGTGATAGTGATTTCAGTGTTCCCTTGCGCGGGGATTGGATGTGTAGATGTATGGAGGCTATGTATGTATAGATGTGAGCGGCAGTGTGCGGATGTATGAGAGCGGCAGTGTGCGGATGTATGAGAGCGGCAATGTACGGCTGTATAACTGCGTCGGTGTGCGGCTGTATGAGTGCGATGGTGTGCGGCTGTATGCGTGCGGCGGTGTGCGGCTGTAAGAGTGCGGCAGTGTGCGGCTGTAAGAGTACGGCTGTAAGAGTACGGCTGTAAGAGTGCGGCTGTAAGAGTGCGGGGTTGTACGGATGTATGAGAGCGGGGTTGTACGGATGTATGAGAGCGGGGTTGTACGGATGTATGAGAGCGGCAGTGTATGGATGTATGAGAGCAACAGTGTACAGTTGTGTGAGAGCGGCAGTGTGCGGATGTATGAGAGTGGCGGTGTACGGATGTATGAGAGCGGCAGTGTATGGATGGCAGCGTCATAGGGAGGGATGTCGGAATGCTGTTATAGGGTTCCTAATACAAAATGCCACGTTGGGCTTGATGGGCAGGTAGTGCGGCAAGCACACCCAAATTGGCATCTGACGTCGCCTGCAGTCCACACTGTTGTGAGGAGTCAGAGTTAATTTTGACTGTGTAGTGTACTCACAGAGGACCTACCGCCCGTCCCCTCCTCGCATCTGAGCAGCAGGTCAGGCTCTTATTTTCTTTTTAATCAGGAGAGGCCGAGTGAACTGTGAGCAGGGGGGCAGAGCTACATGGGACCCAGAGGGGCTGCTGTGCTGTCAGAGAGGGAGAGGAAGAGAGAGATGAAGCTACTGCAGATCCCCAGCTGATTGTGAGGTGCCGGGTTGAAGGGTGATGTGATCACCCTTCTCCCTCGCTGCCGCTAGGGACCGCATCTAGGCTTCCTCCATCGAGGGCATGCGGCGCAGCAGTGGGCAGCGTGTAATGAGTTTGTCTGACTCATTATACTGCTGCCTGTTGTGGACACCTCCGTCCGTACGGACTGGTGTACATGCCCAGCACAGAGGTGACAGTGTTGGTGGAAGTGCTGCCCAGTTCTGACCCTGCAGGCCTCCCTGATCTGACTGCGGCCGCTGCTACTGCTGCGGCCCGAAACCCCTGCCGGTCCCCTCCATAGACTTCTGCCTGTCCAGCGCTGAGGTACTAGGGGTATCCCAGCTGCGGGAAGGGTATGTCTCTGGCTTTCTCTCCGGCAGGGGAAGGTGACAGCGGCGGAGGAAGTGTTGCCCACCTCAGACACTGCAGGCCTCCCCGATCCAGCTGCGGCCACAGTTGATGCTGCCAGAACCCCCTGCTGGTCTCCTTTGTTGACTGCCGCATAGCCAGTGCTGAAGTACTGGGGGTAGGCCAGCTACGGGAAGAGTGTATCTGCCTCGGGCTCTCTCTCTCTGTCAGGGGAAGGAAGGGCTGATTCTCTGGCACAACAGGGAGGGCTAGGCTGCAGGAACACAGCACTGGAAGAAACAGGAGGCCGAACTCATGACCAAAAAGTGAGCAGTGCAGTGATCAGCCCCCTAGTCTTTCCCTCTCTCTGGGTGCAGAGCTGTATTCTACAGAGAGAGCTGGGATGGGAAGAAGGGGAACGGCACCTGACACACACATACACGCGCGGCACCTGACACACACATACACGCGCAATACCTGACACACACACATACACGTGCGGCACCTGACACACACACACGTAGCATCAGACACAATAAAATAAACATGCAGCACCTGACCCACACATACACGCGCAACACCTGACACACACACATACACGTGCGGCACCTGACACACACACACACACACACACACGTAGCATCAGACACAATAAAATAAACATGCAGCACCTGACCCACACATACACGCGCAACACCTGACACACACACACATACACGTGCGGCACCTGACACACACACGTACCATCAGACACAATAAAATAAACATGCAGCACCTGACACATGCATATACACGCAGCACCTGACACATGCATATACACGCAGCACCTGACACATACATATACACGCACACCATCAGACACACACATACACACGCAGTGCCTTACTCACACACACATAGACACGTGCAGCACCTGAGGCACACACATGTACACGCGCAGCACCTGACGCACACACATGTACACGCGCAGCACCTGACGCACACTCATGTACACACGCAGCACCTGACGCACACTCATGTACACGCGCAGCACCTAATGCACACTCATGTACACGCGCAGCACCTGACGCACACTCATGTACACGCGCATCACCTGACACAGACATACGTATTCATGCACAGCACCAGACATACACTTGTACACACGCGGAGCACCTGATACTCACACACATATACACCCGCAACACCTGACACACACACACACACACACGTGCGGCAGCTGACGCATACACACGCACCATCAGACACACTCATATCTACACGCAGCACCTGACACACACATACACACAGGAGCTGACACACACATACACAGGCAGCACCTGACACACACACACATATACACGCGCAGCACCTGACACCACGCACTCACACGTACAAGCAATGCATTTCACGCCTACCTCCAGCCTCAGTTACAGGCTGCTGCCGCCTACCCCCCTCCCTGCATCAGCTGCAAAGGCAGCAAAATATTTTGACCAAAGTCTAAAGGCCCGTACACATTAAACGATGTCGCTCTGTGAGCTACATCGTCTAATGTTTCCCCTCCCGGGCCGGCCGGCGGCCGACTGTACACACTGAGCGATATGACCGCTCATATCGCTCAGTGACGTCACGCCCCCGCCAGCCCTGCATGAAGGTCGTGGACGACAGTCCACATCCTTCCTGCATGCCCTACCGACAGCGAAGATTGTTGCCGACCCGCGGGGCCGCGCATCGTTTGTCGCTGGCTGCATACACACTTAACGATAAAATGAGCGACGTCGCTCATTAAATCGTTAAGTGTGTACGGACCTTAAACAATTTGGTTTGGTTAATAAAATAATTTTGCACAGAACAGTGATGTTATACGAACATTTTCATTAAACATTTAAAAAATCAAATGTTTATTCTTTAAGTGAAATTTTACATTTCTGAATAAAAAGAAAAAATTTAAAAAAAGCGATGAAATTCCATAGACAAAAAACCTTACGGTTTCACATGTCCCATTAAGGCTTCTTAGACATGATCGAAATTTCAGAAACCTGTTGTAACTCTTCCACTCAAACTCCAAAAAGCAATGAAATTCCAATCATTAAGGCTGACGCCTTAATGGACGTGTTCCTTGCGCAATACAGATATGGTATGCCATCACAGCCTGTGGGTAAGTGCAGATTCAGCACTCTCACAGAGTGAGATTGCTGTCACTCACACAATGGTGGAGCTGCTAATTCACAGATTTGTGTGCTCATTGGAATACACACATGCAGTCTATGCAACTGAAGGTCTGAGCGGAAGACAAAGCTGCTCAGATGAGGTAAGAGTGTTGTTGATTGGAGGGAGGAGAGCGGTGTGGATGGGGGAACAGAAGTGTGTGGATAGAGGGAACACTAAGCAGCACTAATGGGGGGGACAGAGAAACACAGGGGGTAATTCAGACCGCAGCAGCAGCAGCGATTGCAGTCTGAATTAGTTTGTGAGGTGCGCACGTGCAATGGCCGCACTGCGCGTGCGTACCCCAGGAGCCCAGTGAGATGCTATCACCCTGCCTGATTGATAGGCAGAGGTGGTTGCGGGGAAGGAGGGGGGCGTGCAAACAGCGTTAGAATGCCATTGGCAGGGCATGGTCTGCACAACGGAGGCGTTTCCGGACCACTGGGGGGTGGGCTGTGGCGGTTATCCCCCTGCCAAGAGCGCAGGATCCACTAAATTTACCTTCAGGATGTCAGCTACATGAATAGGGTAAGAGTGGTGTGGATAGGGGGTAGATTAAGCAGCAAGTATGGGAAGGGAGACAGAGCGGTGCAGATGGGGGAAATGGTGCAGATGGGTTGAAAACACTGGCATGGATGGGTAGAAAACTGGTGCAGATGGGAGAGAAGACAGTGTGCCATGTACTGGAGGAGGCGGAGTGACGTTGAAGAAGGAAACACTGAGCAGCACAGAGAGAAGGAAACGGTGGTACAGACAATGCACAGGTGGGGAAAGACAGATGGTACAGATAAGTTAGTACAGACTAGCACAGATGGGAGAACACAGCAGTAGGGATTGGGGAAGACCGGGCAGCATGGGGGTGTATAGGGGAAGTAAGTGTAGATGCATAGACCGTAGATGGGGTATTATAGTTTAGCAATTAACCAAGATGTTTGAGGGAGCTAAATGTGTATACTAAGTGAGATGGATGTATGGAGTTAGAAGGATGTTGTAACAAGGTGGCTTTGTTGTGTTGACTGAATGGGATGGTTGTGGGCACTGTGTGGGATGGGAGCACCACAAAACTGCTCAGACCTTCAGTTGCATAGACTGCATGTGTGTATTCCAATGAGCACACAAATCTGTGAATTAGCAGCTCCACCATTGTGTGAGTGACAGCAATCTCACTCTGTGAGAGTGCTGAATCTGCACTTACCCACAGGCTGTGATGGCATACCATATCTGTATTGCGCAAGGAACACGTCCATTAAGGCGTCAGCCTTAATGATCGGAATTTCATTGCTTTTTGGAGTTTGAGTGGAAGAGTTACAACAGGCTTCTGAAATTTCGATCATGTCTAAGAAGCCTTAATGGGACATGTGAAACCGTAAGGTTTTTTGTCTATGGAATATATATATATATATATATATATATATCACAAACATATATGATTCATACATATATCACACACACATACATGATACATACATGAGAAAGACCTGGGATGGTGATGAGGCCAGGGCCCCCTGCTGATGTTGCGTTGAGGTTCAATCCCACCCAGGGACCTAATTGACCTTGTTATCAGATTTTGGTGATCTTTAAGTAGACAAGTCAAATTTCATACCCCCTGTTATGGTGTAGGGTACCTGGCCTTCTCTGATGTAATCAGAGTTAGATTTGATTCAGTGATTTTATAAAAACATCTAGGAAGCACAATTTAGCAGTGGGTTGCAGAGAAAAAGAAATATGATGGCAAAAAAATCAAATTGCGTGATTAAACAGCTCTTCATTTTCTGGCTTTATTTTTATGCTAACAAATTTGTTCTCTGAAAAGTGTCCACAAAGCCAAGTCTCTGATTAACACCTTTGTAGGGATGGTTTTTCACCTATTACTAAATTAAACTTGCTTCATTGGAAAGGCAGCAAGATGCATCCTCATTTCAATGTCTACTGAAATAATACAGGTTGACACCAGGAAACATTAACGCCACTGCATCCTTGCTGCTTTCTCATGTGGAAGTCTGTTTAATGTGAAAACAAGGTGATATCTAATTAGCACACAGGTAAGGAATTAAGAAAATCTTTATTTAAGGGTGAAGATGTTTCTCACAAAATCGTTGCCCCAATGCATCATTGAAATTCAAGCTGGAAAGATGATTTTAATATATCACTTGTACATTTTGTATTGCTCTTCTGGTGACAATGTAGTTTGTTTTTGTCAATTACCATTTTAATAATAGGGTAAAGAAAATGAAGTGGATTTTTGAAAGAAAACAATACTGTCAATATACTATTAAAACAAATTAAAATGGTAAAAGTTATTGTACTTTAAGTAAAAATAAAAGAGACAAAATATCAATCCCAGTTTTGGATTACTTTAATTAACAAAAAAAAAATGCATATAGCAGAGGATAGTTTCAATCTGCCTACCTCTGGGTTATGGGCCCAGCATGCTTCCATTGCAGTACTCTGCTGCACATGTAAGTTCAAGAGATCCTGAAGCACTCACTCATCATGGGAAAGTACCAATGTGTTTCTTCGTTGGTTGATGGAAGAAACATCTTACAAAAACTCTCCAGATTATTGACTTTTTAAAGCAGGGCTGGCCAAACCAGTCCTCGAGATCTACTAACAGTTCACATTTTCTAGACTACCTAGCTGGTGCACAGGTGTAGTCATTACTAATTAAGATGTGCTGCATTCATTCCTAACTGACCATTCTACAGATCTCCAGGAGGCCTGGAAAACATGAACTGTTGGAAGATCTCGAGGACCGGTTTGGCCAGCCCTGTTTTAAAGTTTTTCTAGGAAACGTTTTAGATGAATGCTTATTAGCCTTTGTCAGTATGGACTTTTGCAAAGTGTCTCTGTGGCACAATCAGTTAGTATGTACGGCTATTAACCAAAAGGTTGGTGGTTCAATCCCACCCAGGGACCTAATTGACCTTATCAGATTTTGGTGATCTTTAAGTAGACAAGTCAAAATTTCAAACCCCCTGTTATGGTGTAGGGTACCTGGCCTTCTCTGATGTAATCAGAGTTAGATTTGATTCAGTGATTTTATAAAAACAGCTAGGAAGCACAATTTAGCAGTGGGTTGCAGAGAAAAAAAATATGCTGGCAGAAAAATCCAATTGAGTGATTAAACAGCTCTTTATTTTCTGGCTTTATTTTTATGCTAACAAATTTGTTCTCTGAAAAGTGTCCACAAAGCCAAGTCTCTGATTAACCCCTTTGTAAGGATGGTTTTTCACCTATTACTAAATTAAACTTGCTTCATTGGAAAGGCAGCAAGATGCATCCTCATTTCAATGTCTACTGAAATAATACAGGTTGACACCAGGAAACATTAACGCCACTGCATCCTTGCTGCTTTCTCATGTGGAAGTCTGTTTAATGTGAAAACAAGGTGATATCTAATTAGCACACAGGTAAGGAATTAAGAAAATCTTTATTTAAGGGTGAAGATGTTTCTCACAAAATCGTTGCCCCAATGCATCATTGAAATTCAAGCTGGAAAGATGATTTTAATATATCACTTGTACATTTTGTATTGCTCTTCTGGTGACAATGTAGTTTGTTTTTGTCAATTACCATTTTAATAATAGGGTAAAGAAAATGAAGTGGATTTTTGAAAGAAAACAATACTGTCAATATACTATTAAAACAAATTAAAATGGTAAAAGTTATTGTACTTTAAGTAAAAATAAAAGAGACAAAATATCAATCCCAGTTTTGGATTACTTTAATTAACAAACAAAAAAATGCATATAGCAGAGGATAGTTTCAATCTGCCTACCTCTGGGTTATGGGCCCAGCATGCTTCCATTGCTGTACTCTGCTGCACATGTAAGTGCAAGAGATCCTGAAGCACTCACTCATCATGGGAAAGTACCAATGTGTTTCTTCGTTGGTTGATAGAAGAAACATCTTACAAAAACTCTCCAGATTATTGACTTTTTTTAGTTTTTCTAGGAAACGTTTTAGATGAATGCTTATTAGCATTTGTCAGTATGTACTTTTGCAAAGTGTCTCTGTGGCGCAATCAGTTAGTGTGTACGGCTCCCTATGGGAGAATTCCGTTTGTTCGATTCAGCCTTAATATAAGGGGCCCCCTCAACCCCCCCTAAACTTGGCAGAGGGATCTTTAAAAAAAAATGGAGCCTTTGACTCGGACCGTCAGTGAGGCTGGCAGGTGGTTTTCATACTGGGCTATCCAGCTCTTCGGTGGCGGTGGCAGGGACATTCAGAAAAGGGCCAGCACAGCAACATGCATAATAATGGCAATACAGTATGGACCACAGGGACTGGACAAAGTGATGGGGTAAAAGGAGGGGGGAGGGTTTAGTTGGCCTGTTAATTGTTTTCCTGCTTAAATTGAGCAGTTGGTGGATACACTTTAAAAAGCAATATTGGCACTGTGGCCCCATTATTTCTGTTCTTAATACTTGGAGCCATGAACAAGTGTCCCCTTTGTCCCCCCTGTCACCGGGCCTGTTCAGGCGTTACCTATGGAGAAGCTGCGACATGACATCCTAGGACACGATACTGCACCATGCATCACCATTATATTTCAGTGTGCCTTGTCAATATTTAAATCTTGTTCTGTGTGACGTGAGTTGTAAATGGTTGAAAATCTCTGTGCTACAGTATCGTCACCATGTAGTTATAACAACACCGCAAAACCACCAAAAGACGTGTTTTGGTGGAGGGACTGCTGGAGGGGCCCATTGGGGCCCCCAGTTTGCTACCCCACCCCAGTATACCTGTGCTGTAGCCAGTGGAAGGGGCACTATCTTCCCGGTGATCTCTTAGGGAAGATGGTGCCGCACATAGAAAGCAAAGACTCTGGCTGCACTCTCCTGCCCTCGCTCTAAGCAAGGTGATCGGGCCACAAAAGGACCCCTGTCGGACCCCTGCCGGACCCCGGCCTGTGGGCCACAAAAGGATGCATTGGGGGCGGCATGCGGCCCATGGGTTTGACACCCCTGCCCTAGAGTATCAAAATTTGTTTCACGGCACCCCTAGGCCAAAGTTTTTTTTATTGAGAAATTCAGAAAAAAATATAAAATTAAGTAAATTGTGTTTATAGCATGTCATCCTCAGGTTCAGTTATGTTGTGAGGGAATGGTTTTGCCAATTTAATAAAGTATAAATAATTTTAATTGGTCCTGGACCACCAAACTATGCTACCAGTGCAAGAACCCCAGTTTGGAAACTACTGCCATAAAATAAACCTTTTTTGTTTTTTTTAAACTACATGTAATACACCTTAGAGCTCAGTTCCTAAAAGGTTTTAAACCCTTGCATACAGTAAACTACACATATTTAAAAATCCTACACCGGGCACAAGTGCTCACGGGCCAATTTCATGGCAGTCTCGGATAGGAGGGCATTGTGGATTCACCAAGGGAATGCTGATGCTGACTCCAAGAAGAAAGGGAGTCTCTTCCCTATGAAGGTGAAGCCTTGTTTGGCGACGGCCTAGTTAATTTGATCTCGGCAGCTCCCGCAGGTAAGTCATCCTTCTTGCCCTATGTTCCCTCTCAACGGATGAAGACGCATCATTATCTGACGCAGTCATTTCGGCCCAATAGATATGCAAGAAGTTAAGATTCCCCTTTCTTTGCAGGTAGAGGAAGGAAAAGAGGGAAGAGGTCTGTAGCCTCTTCAAGATCGCAGGAGCAGAGATCGTCCTCTGCTGCCAAATCCACTGCATGACGCTGGGGCTCTCTTGCAGGAGCCCGCACCAGTGGGGGGCACGTCTAAAACTCTTCAGTCAGTTCTGGATTCATTCGGACCTGGACTCGTGGGTTTTACAAATAGTGTCCCAAGGGTACAAACTGGGGTTTCAAGACGTTCCCCCTCACCGATTGTTCAAATCAGCCTTAGTCAGCAGGGAGAAGGTTTTTATTCAAGCCTCTTCGTGGTCCCGAAGCCGGACGGCTCAGTCAGACCAATCTTAAATCTGAAATCCCTTAATTTCTACCTAAAGAAATTCAATTTCAAGATGGAATCTCTCAGGGTAGTGATCTCCAGTCCGGGGGATAAAGGAGATTTCATGGTTTTGGTAGACATAAAGGATGCCTACTTATATGTTCCCATTTAGCCACTGCATCAAGCTACCTGAGGTTTGCAATTCAGGATTGTCATTACCAATTTCAGACGTTGCCGTTTGGTCTGTCCACGGCTCCGAGGATTTTCACCAGGGTGATGGCGGAAATGATGGTTCTCCTTCGCAAGCAAGGAGTCACAATTATCCCGTACTTGGATGATCTCCTGATAAAGGCGAGATCCAGGGACCAGTTGGTGCAAAACATCTACTCTCCCTGACAGTTCTTCAACAACATGGTTGGCTCCTAAACTTGCCAAAATCGCAGTTGGTCCCAATGACGCGGTTGTTGTTTTTGGGAGTGATACTGGACACAGAAGAGGTTTTCTTCTAGTGGAAAGGCTCTGGAGATCCAGAGTCTGGTCAAACAAATTCTGAAACCAGCAAGAGTGTTAATCCATCAATGCATTCAGTTGCTGGGGAAGATGGTTGCGGCCTACGAGGCCATTCAGTTTGGCAGGTTCCATGCCAGAGTGTTCCAGTGGGACCTGTTGGACAAGTGGTCCGGATCCCACCTACACATGCACCGGAGGATAATCCTGTCTTCCAAGACCAGAATCTCACTCCATTGGTGGCTGCACAGTTCTCACCACCTAGAGGGGCGATGGTTCGGGATCCAGGACGGGATCCTAGGGACCACGGATGCAACCCTCCGAGGCTGGAGAGCAGTCACACAGGGGGAAAACATCCAAGGAAGATGGTCAAGTCTTCCTTGGATGTTTTCATCTCCACATAAATGTTCTGGAGTTAAGGGCCATTTAATAACTGCAGACACAGTACGCACTGGGACGGGTGCCCAGCATCCTCTACGGACTAAGAGAAAAGGATTTACCGGTAGGTATTAAAATCCTATTTTCTCTAACGTCCTAGAGGATGCTGTGGACTCCGTAAGGACCATGGGGATAGACGGGCTCCGCAGGAGACATGGGCACTTTAAGAAAGACTTTAGTTCTGGGTGTGCACTGGCTCCTCCCTCTATGCCCCTCCTCCAGAACTCCAGAATCCTCCAAGTTCCGAGTAGCCGCAGGCACCACAATAGGTTGGTTCAAATGAAACGCTAAAACCACCTTAGGCAGAAATTGGGGATGAGTCCTCAATTCCGCCCTATCCATATGGAAAATCACATAAGGGCTTTTACATGACAAAGCCGCCAACTCTGACACACGCCTGGCCGAAGCCAGGGCCAATAGCATGACCACTTTCGACGTGAGATATTTTAACTCCACGGTTTTAAGTGGCTCAAACCAATGTGATTTAAGGAAATCCAACACCACGTTGAGATCCCAAGGTGCCACTGGAGGCACAAAAGGAGGCTGAATATGCAGCACTCCTTTAACAAAAGTCTGAACTTCCGGCAGGGAAGCCAGTTCTTTTTGGAAGAAAATCGACAGAGCCGAAATCTGGACCTTAATGGACCCCAATTTGAGGCCCATATTCACCCCTGACTGTAGGAAGTGCAGGAATCGACCCAGTTGAAATTCCTCCGTTGGGGCCTTCCTGTCCTCACACCAAGCAACATATTTTCGCCATATGTGGTGATAATGTTTTGCGGTCACGTCCTTCCTGGCTTTGATCAGCGTAGGAATGACTTCCTCCGGAATGCCCTTTTCCTTCAGGATCCGGTGTTCAACAGCCATGCCGTCAAACGCAGCCGCGGTAAGTCTTGGAACAGACAAGGCCCCTGCTGCAGCAGGTCTTGTCTGAGCGGTAGAGGCCATGGGTCCTCCGAGATCATTTCTTGAAGTTCTGGGTACCAAGCTCTTCTTGGCCAATCCGGAATAATTAGTATAGTTCTTACTCTTCTCCTTCTTATTATCCTCAGCACCCTTGGTATGAGAGGAAGAGGAGGAAACACATAAACCGACCGGTACACCCACGGTGTCACTAGAGCGACCAACGCTATCGCCTGAGGGTCCCTTGACCTGGCGCAATAGTTTTCTAGCTTTTTGTTGAGGCGGGACGCCATCATGTCCACCTGTGGCCATTCCCATCGGTTTGTAATCAGCCGGAAGACTTCTGGATGAAGTCCCCACTCTCCCGTATCTGCTGAGGAAGTCTGCTTCCCAGTTGTCCACTCCCGGAATAAACACTGCCGACAGTGCTAACACGTGATTTTCCGCCCATCGGAGAATCTTCGTGGCTTCTGCCATCGCCATCCTGCTTCTCGTGCCGCCTTGTCGGTTTACATGGGCGACCGCCGTGATGTTGTCTGACTGAATCAGTACTGGCTGACTTTGAAGCAGGGGTCTTGCCTGACTTAGGGCATTGTAAATAGCTCTTAGTTCCAGAATATTTATGTGTAGGGACATTTCCTGGCTTGACCATAGTCCCTGGAAATTTCTTCCCTGTGTGACTGCTCCCCAGCCTCGAAGGCTGGCGTCCGTGGTTACCAGGACCCAGTCCTGTATGCCGAATCTGCGGCCCTCCAGAAGATGAGCACTCTGCAGCCACCACAGTAGAGACACCCTGGTCCTTGCAGACAGGGTTATCCTCTGATGCATCTGAAGATGCGATCCGGACCACTTGTCCAACAGATCCCACTGAAAGATCCGTGCATGGAACCTTCCGAACGGAATTGCTTCGTAAGAAGCTACCATCTTTCCCAGGACTCGCGTGCAGTGGTGCACCGACACCTGTTTTGGTCTTAGGAGGTCTCTGACTAGCGATGACAACTCCTTGTCCTTCTCCTCCGGGAGAAACACCCTTTTCTGTTCTGTGTCCAGAACCATCCCCAGGAACAATAGACGTGTTGCAGGAACCAGCTGCGACTTTGGAATATTCAGGATCCAGCCGTGCTGTTGTAGCACCTGCCGAGCAAGTGCTACTCCGATCAACAACTGTTCCTTGGAACTCGCCTTTATCAGGAGATCGTCCAAGTACGGGATAATTATAACTCCCTTTTTTCGCAGGAGTATCATCATCTCGGCCATTACCTTGGTAAACACCCTCGGTGCTGTGGACAGACCAAACGGCAGCGTCTGGAATTGGTAATGACAGTCCTGTACCACAAATCTGAGGTACTCCTGGTGAGGAGAGTAAATGGGGACATGCAGGTAAGCATCCTTGATGTCCAGTGATACCATGTAATCCCCTTCCTCCAGGCTTGAGATAACCGCCCTGAGCGATTCCATCTTGAACTTGAACCGTTTTATATACGTGTTCAAAGATTTAAAATTTAAAATGGGTCTCACCGAACCGTCCGGTTTCGGTACCACAAACATTGTGGAATAGTAACCCCTTCCTTGTTGAAGGAGGGGTACCTTGACTATCACCTGCTGCAAATACAGCTTGTGAATTTGCCTCTATCACAGCCTCCCTGTCCAAGGGAGATGTTGGCAAGGCAGATTTTAGGAAACGGCGAGGGGGAGACGTCTCGAATTCCAGCTTGAATCCCTGAGACACTACTTGTAGAATCCAGGGATCCACCTGTGAGCAAGCCCACTGATTGCTGAAGCACTTGAGACGGGCCCCCACCGCACCTGGCTCCACCAGTGGAGCCCCAGCGTCATGCTGTGGACTTAGCGGAAGCTGGGGAGGACTTTTGTTCCTGGGAACTGGCTGTATATATATATATATATATATGCACACACACTCATGTATATACATGTATACACAAATACACGTATGTACATGTTTATGTATGTATAATACACTGATAGAGTACATTGTATTTATGAATTAATTGCTTCCCGATTCTGCAGCAGCATCATCAGCACCATCAGTGTTACACACAGTCACTTCACACTGACTGCTGCACAACACATCACTTAATTTCCGGGCCGCCCGCCACCTGGTGAAGAGACATGGGAGATGAAGGACCAGCAGTGCCACGTTGAGCGGAAGTATTGTGAATTAGTTACCCACACACTCCTTGTGACACCTGCTCCCCGTCTGCCCTCCCACCCGCCGCCTGCCATCCGGAACCCGCACTGACAAGTAAGTCTCAGCAGAATGTGTCTGCCGGCGGCTCCCAGTCCCCCCTAGAGGAACACTGCCAGTGGTGTGGCAGCCGCGGCAAACTAGGACTGAGAGACCGCAGCGGGAGGAAAGCACGGGTGGGCGGGAGGAGAGCATAGGCGGACATCACCACGTCACATTGCAAGGTGACACCAGTCCCCCCAGTGAGGCCGCCGACGAATGCACTCAGCATAGTATTAGCAGCAGGCAGAGGGGGGGCGGGCGCAGCGGTGGTGGGAGGTACGGAAATGAGCTACAGGCTAGGCTCCACCGATCACACACTCAGCGATCACTGTGCCACAGCAAGCGTGGCGTGCAGCGGTGCTGGACATTAGGGAGTGCCTGTGCGCACCAGGCACCCCCTGTACGCACGCCTATGCGCTACCACCCCCCATATGCCACACTACATCACTATGCTATAGCCCTCCCATATGCTGCACTTCATAGTTACACTATACCCCCCATACAACATACTACATCACCACCCTACACTACTCACAATAAAATTAAAACATCCCAGTTCCTCTTTCTTAATGAGCTCACGTGAGTTCTCTCCCCAACGGAGCTCCAGACCAAGTAACAATGAAGACACCAGCAGCGTGTAGGGGGCAGGCCTGGTCCACTTGTCAGGAGAGAGCAGTCACTGGAGGGTAAGAAGGGGGCGGGGCCTAGTCCTACAGACGGGAGAGAGCACAGACAGGAGAGAGCAAGGTACAGGGGTAGAAGGGGACGGCTGATGTGAAGAAGGGGGCGGGGCCTATTCTGCATCCTTTCAAAATTCGACTTTTTAAAATTCGACATTTGACAAATTCGACTTTTCTGCAATGGTACAAATGCGGCAATTCAACAAAAGTATATTCAATTGAAGTTTGTAAATTCGACAACAGTGCTTTTAAACAGTAAATTCGTCATTTTCAATCCGCCACACTTTGCAGGCGGAATCTAATAAAAAAAATTTAAAACATGTTTTTTTTGGGGTAATAGCATATCTATTTATATTAGAAGGGATTAGGTACTTGGTTTGTCTTTTTTGGAGGCACAAGTATTAAAAACCCGGAAAAGAAAAATTGCGTGGGGTCCCCCCTCCAAAGCATAACCAGCCTCGGGCTCTTCGAGCCGGTCCTGGTTCTAAAAATCCGGGGGAAAAACGGACAGGGGATCCCCCGTATTTTTAAAACCAGCTCCGGGCTCTGCGCCTGGTGCAAAAAATACGGGGGACAAAAAGAGTAGGGTCCCCCATTATTTTTACACCAGCATCGGGCTCCACTAGCTGGACAGATAATGCCACAGCCGGGGGTCACTTTTATACAGTGCCCTGCGGCCGTGGCATTAAATATCCAACTAGTCACCCCTGGCCGGGGTACCCTGGGGGAGTGGGGACCCCTTCAATCAAGGGGTCCCCCCCCAGCCACCCAAGGGCCAGGGGTGAAGCCCGAGGCTGTCCCCCCCATCCAAGGGCTGCGGATGGGAGGCTGATAGCCTTGAGAAAATTGAAAGAATATTGTTTTTTCCAGTAGTACTACAAGTCCCAGCAAGCCTCCCCCGCAATCTGGTACTTTGAGAACCACAAGTACCAGCATGCGGGAGAAAAACGGGCCCGCTGGTACCTGTAGTTCTACTGGGGAAAAAATACCCAAATAAAAACAGGACACAGACACCGTGAAAGTATAACTTTATTTCACACCTGCCGACACACACATACTTACCTATGTTGACACGAAGCAGTCGGTCCTCTTCTCCAAGTAGAATCCACGGGTACCTGAAAATAAAAGATAATTATACTCACCTGATCCAGGTTCCAGATTAAATCCACGTACTTGGCAAAACAACAAACCGAACACCCGGACCAGACGGACTGAAAGGGGTCCCATGTTTACACATGGGACCCCTTTCCACGAATGCAGACATCCGAATCTCGCGGGAATCCGACAGCGGGATGATGACGTTCGGGCGCGCTCGGGTTAGCCGAGCAAGGCGGGAAGGTTCGAACCTGCCTCGGACCCATGTAAAATGGGTGAAGTTCGGGGGGTCCGGATTCCGACGAACCGAACCCACTCATCACTAGTATGTACGTGTGTGTCAGGTGTCGTGCGCGTACGTGTACGTGTGTGTGTGTCAGGTGGCGCGTACCTACATGTGTGTATGTCAGGTGCTGTGCATGTGTGTACGTACACGCGTGTATGTGTCAGGTGCCGCGCGTGTGCGTGTGTGTGTGTGTGTGTGTGTGCCAGGAGCCACGCGTGTACATGCGTGAGGGTGTCAGGAGCCGCGCGTATACGTACATACGTGTAGGTTTCAGGTGCCGGGCGTATACACACGTGTGTGTGTCAGGAGCCGAGCGTGTACGTACATGTGTGTGTGTCAGGAGCAACGCGCGTGTGTGTCAGGAGCCACACGTGTGCATACGTGTGTGTCAGGTGCCACACATGTACGTACGTACGTACGTACGTACGTACGTATGTACGTACGTACGTACGTGTGTGTGTGTGTCAGGTGACGCGCGTGTACGTGTGTGTGTCAAGTGCCGCGTGTGTACGTACGTATGTGTGTGCCTGGAGCGTGTGTGTGTGTGTGTGTCAGGTGCCGCGCGTGTACGTGTGTGTGTCAAATGCCGCGCGTGTACATACATGTAAGGCTTTAAAATTTTCTTTGCAAAAGAGAGATATTGGCAAGGAAAAGCTGTCTTGTACCTTTGCA
This sequence comes from Pseudophryne corroboree, assembly GCF_028390025.1. NCBI lineage: Eukaryota > Metazoa > Chordata > Amphibia > Anura > Myobatrachidae > Pseudophryne > Pseudophryne corroboree. Next base: position 290,218 of record NW_026970311.1, read on the forward strand.
TTTTTCTCCCAAACGAAGGACACTAGAATTAAAATTTTAAAGCCTCCTGTTAGGCCATCATCTACACGACATAGCCCTGAATTTTCCAATGCGCAGCTCTTTGCAAAAGAGAGATATTAGCAAGGAAAAGCTGTCTTGTACCTTTGCATTTTTCTCCCAAACGAAGGACACTAGAAAGATAATTTTAAAGCCTCCTGTTAGGCCATCATCTACACGACATAGCTCTGAATTTTCCAATGCGCAGCTCTTTGCAAAAGAGAGATATTGGCAAGGAAAAGCTGTCTTGTACCTTTGCATTTTTCTCCCAAACGAAGGACACTAGAAAGAAAATTTTAAAGCCTCCTGTTAGGCCATCATCTACACGACATAGCCCTGAATTTTCCAATGCGCAGCTCTTTGCAAAAGAGAGATATTGGCAAGGAAAAGCTGTCTTGTACCTTTGCATTTTTCTCCCAAACGAAGGACACTAGAAAGAAAATTTGAAAGCCTCCTGTTAGGCCATCATCTACACGACATAGCCCTGAATTTTCCAATGCGCAGCTCTTTGCAAAAGAGAGATATTGGCAAGGAAAAGCTGTCTTGTACCTTTGCATTTTTCTCCCAAACGAAGGACACTAGAATTAAAATTTTAAAGCCTCCTGTTAGTGCTTCATCTACACGGCATAGCCCTGAATTTTCCAATGCGTAGCTCTTTGCAATAGAGAGATATTGGCAAGGAAAAGCTGTCTTGTACCTTTGCATTTTTCTCCCAAACGAAGGACACTAGAATTAAAATTTTAAAGCCTCCTGTTAGGACATCATCTACACGACATAGCCCTGAATTTTCCAATGCGCAGCTCTTTGCAAAAGAGAGATATTGGCAAGGAAAAGCTGTCTTGTACCTTTGCATTTTTCTCCCAAACGAAGGACACTAGAATTAAAATTTTAAAGCCTCCTGTTAGGCCATCATCTACACGACATAGCCCTGAATTTTCCAATGCGCAGCTCTTTGCAAAAGAGAGATATTGGCAAGGAAAAGCTGTCTTGTACCTTTGCATTTTTCTCCCAAACGAAGGACACTAGAATTAAAATTTTAAAGCCTCCTGTTAGGCCATCATCTACACGACATAGCCCTGAATTTTCCAATGCGCAGCTCTTTGCAAAAGAGAGATATTGGCAAGGAAAAGCTGTCTTGTACCTTTGCATTTTTCTCCCAAACGAAGGACACTAGAAAGATAATTTTAAAGCCTCCTGTTAGGCCATCATCTACACGACATAGCCCTGAATTTTCCAATGCGCAGCTCTTTGCAAAAGAGAGATATTGGCAAGGAAAAGCTGTCTTGTACCTTTGCATTTTTCTCCCAAACGAAGGACACTAGAAAGATAATTTTAAAGCCTCCTGTTAGGCCATCATCTACACGACATAGCCCTGAATTTTCCAATGCGCAGCTCTTTGCAAAAGAGAGATATTGGCAAGGAAAAGCTGTCTTGTACCTTTGCATTTTTCTCCCAAACGAAGGACACTAGAAAGAAAATTTTAAAGCCTCCTGTTAGGCCATCATCTACACGACATAGCCCTGAATTTTCCAATGCGCAGCTCTTTGCAAAAGAGAGATATTGGCAAGGAAAAGCTGTCTTGTACCTTTGCATTTTTCTCCCAAACGAAGGACACTAGAATTAAAATTTTAAAGCCTCCTGTTAGGCCATCATCTACACGACATAGCCCTGAATTTTCCAATGCGCAGCTCTTTGCAAAAGAGAGATATTGGCAAGGAAAAGCTGTCTTGTACCTTTGCATTTTTCTCCCAAACGAAGGACACTAGAATTAAAATTTTAAAGCCTCCTGTTAGGCCATCATCTACACGACATAGCCCTGAATTTTCCAATGCGCAGCTCTTTGCAAAAGAGAGATATTGGCAAGGAAAAGCTGTCTTGTACCTTTGCATTTTTCTCCCAAACGAAGGACACTAGAAAGATAATTTTAAAGCCTCCTGTTAGGCCATCATCTACACGACATAGCTCTGAATTTTCCAATGCGCAGCTCTTTGCAAAAGAGAGATATTGGCAAGGAAAAGCTGTCTTGTACCTTTGCATTTTTCTCCCAAACGAAGGACACTAGAAAGAAAATTTTAAAGCCTCCTGTTAGGCCATCATCTACACGACATAGCCCTGAATTTTCCAATGCGCAGCTCTTTGCAAAAGAGAGATATTGGCAAGGAAAAGCTGTCTTGTACCTTTGCATTTTTCTCCCAAACGAAGGACACTAGAAAGATAATTTTAAAGCCTCCTGTTAGGCCATCATCTACACGACATAGCTCTGAATTTTCCAATGCGCAGCTCTTTGCAAAAGAGAGATATTGGCAAGGAAAAGCTGTCTTGTACCTTTGCATTTTTCTCCCAAACGAAGGACACTAGAATTAAAATTTTAAAGCCTCCTGTTAGGCAATCATCTACACGACATAGCCCGGAATTTTCCAATGCGCAGCTCTTTGCAAAAGAGAGATATTGGCAAGGAAAACCTGTCTTGTACCTTTGCATTTTTCTCCCAAACGAAGGACACTAGAAAGAAAATTTTAAAGCCTCCTGTTAGGCCATCATCTACACGACATAGCCCTGAATTTTCCAATGCGCAGCTCTTTGCAAAAGAGAGATATTGGCAAGGAAAAGCTGTCTTGTACCATTGCATTTTTCACCCAAACGAAGGACACTAGAAAGAAAATTTTAAAGCCTCCTGTTAGACCATCATCTACACGGCATAGCTATGAATTTTCCAATGCGCAGCTCTTTGCAAAAGAGAGATATTGGCAAGGAAAAGCTGTCTTGTACCATTGCATTTTTCTCCCAAACGAAGGACACTAGAAAGAAAATTTTAAAGCCTCCTGTTAGGCCATCATCTACACGACATAGCCCTGAATTTTCCAATGCGCAGCTCTTTGCAAAAGAGAGATATTGGCAAGGAAAAGCTGTCTTGTACCATTGCATTTTTCTCCCAAACGAAGGACACTAGAAAGAAAATTTTAAAGCCTCCTGTTAGGCCATCATCTACACGACATAGCCCTGAATTTTCCAATGCGCAGCTCTTTGCAAAAGAGAGATATTGGCAAGGAAAAGCTGTCTTGTACCTTTGCATTTTTCTCCCAAACGAAGGTCACTAGAAAGAAAATTTTAAAGCCTCCTGTTAGGCCATCATCTACACGACATAGCCCTGAATTTTCCAATGCGCAGCTCTTTGCAAAAGAGAGATATTGGCAAGGAAAAGCTGTCTTGTACCTTTGCATTTTTCTCCCAAACGAAGGTCACTAGAAAGAAAATTTTAAAGCCTCCTGTTAGGCCATCATCTACACGGCATAGCCATGAATTTTCCAATGCGCAGCTCTTTGCAAAAGAGAGATATTGGCAAGGAAAAGCTGTCTTGTACCTTTGCATTTTTCTCCCAAACGAAGGACACTAGAATTAAAATTTTAAAGCCTCCTGTTAGACCATCATCTACACGGCATAGCCATGAATTTTCCAATGCGCAGCTCTTTGCAAAAGAGAGATATTGGCAAGGAAAAGCTGTCTTGTACCTTTGCATTTTTCTCCCAAACGAAGGACACTAGAAAGATAATTTTAAAGCCTCCTGTTAGGCCATCATCTACACGACATAGCTCTGAATTTTCCAATGCGCAGCTCTTTGCAAAAGAGAGATATTGGCAAGGAAAAGCTGTCTTGTACCTTTGCATTTTTCTCCCAAACGAAGGACACTAGAATTAAAATTTTAAAGCCTCCTGTTAGGCAATCATCTACACGACATAGCCCGGAATTTTCCAATGCGCAGCTCTTTGCAAAAGAGAGATATTGGCAAGGAAAACCTGTCTTGTACCTTTGCATTTTTCTCCCAAACGAAGGACACTAGAAAGAAAATTTTAAAGCCTCCTGTTAGGCCATCATCTACACGACATAGCCCTGAATTTTCCAATGCGCAGCTCTTTGCAAAAGAGAGATATTGGCAAGGAAAAGCTGTCTTGTACCATTGCATTTTTCACCCAAACGAAGGACACTAGAAAGAAAATTTTAAAGCCTCCTGTTAGACCATCATCTACACGGCATAGCTATGAATTTTCCAATGCGCAGCTCTTTGCAAAAGAGAGATATTGGCAAGGAAAAGCTGTCTTGTACCATTGCATTTTTCTCCCAAACGAAGGACACTAGAAAGAAAATTTTAAAGCCTCCTGTTAGGCCATCATCTACACGACATAGCCCTGAATTTTCCAATGCGCAGCTCTTTGCAAAAGAGAGATATTGGCAAGGAAAAGCTGTCTTGTACCATTGCATTTTTCACCCAAACGAAGGACACTAGAAAGAAAATTTTAAAGCCTCCTGTTAGACCATCATCTACACGGCATAGCTATGAATTTTCCAATGCGCAGCTCTTTGCAATAGAGAGATATTGGCAAGGAAAAGCTGTCTTGTACCTTTGCATTTTTCTCCCAAACGAAGGACACTAGAATTAAAATTTTAAAGCCTCCTGTTAGGCCATCATCTACACGACATAGCCCTGAATTTTCCAATGCGCAGCTCTTTGCAAAAGAGAGATATTGGCAAGGAAAAGCTGTCTTGTACCTTTGCATTTTTCTCCCAAACGAAGGACACTAGAATTAAAATTTTAAAGCCTCCTGTTAGGCCATCATCTACACGACATAGCCCTGAATTTTCCAATGCGCAGCTCTTTGCAAAAGAGAGATATTGGCAAGGAAAAGCTGTCTTGTACCTTTGCATTTTTCTCCCAAACGAAGGACACTAGAATTAAAATTTTAAAGCCTCCTGTTAGGCCATCATCTACACGACATAGCCCTGAATTTTCCAATGCGCAGCTCTTTGCAAAAGAGAGATATTGGCAAGGAAAAGCTGTCTTGTACCTTTGCATTTTTCTCCCAAACGAAGGACACTAGAATTAAAATTTTAAAGCCTCCTGTTAGGCCATCATCTACACGACATAGCCCTGAATTTTCCAATGCGCAGCTCTTTGCAAAAGAGAGATATTGGCAAGGAAAAGCTGTCTTGTACCTTTGCATTTTTCTCCCAAACGAAGGACACTAGAAATAAAATTTTAAAGCCTCCTGTTAGGCCATCATCTACACGACATAGCCCTGAATTTTCCAATGCGCAGCTCTTTGCAAAAGAGAGATATTGGCAAGGAAAAGCTGTCTTGTACCTTTGCATTTTTCTCCCAAACGAAGGACACTAGAAAGATAATTTTAAAGCCTCCTGTTAGGCCATCATCTACACGACATAGCCCTGAATTTTCCAATGCGCAGCTCTTTGCAAAAGAGAGATATTGGCAAGGAAAAGCTGTCTTGTACCTTTGCATTTTTCTCCCAAACGAAGGACACTAGAAAGAAAATTTTAAAGCCTGCTGTTAGGCCATCATCTACACGACATAGCCCTGAATTTTCCAATGCGCAGCTCTTTGCAAAAGAGAGATATTGGCAAGGAAAAGCTGTCTTGTACCTTTGCATTTTTCTCCCAAACGAAGGTCACTAGAAAGAAAATTTTAAAGCCTCCTGTTAGGCCATCATCTACACGACATAGCCCTGAATTTTCCAATGCGCAGCTCTTTGCAAAAGAGAGATATTGGCAAGGAAAAGCTGTCTTGTACCTTTGCATTTTTCTCCCAAACGAAGGACACTAGAATTAAAATTTTAAAGCCTCCTGTTAGAACATCATCTACACGACATAGCCCTGAATTTTCCAATGCGCAGCTCTTTGCAAAAGAGAGATATTGGCAAGGAAAAGCTGTCTTGTACCTTTGCATTTTTCTCCCAAACGAAGGACACTAGAATTAAAATTTTAAAGCCTCCTGTTAGGCCATCATCTACACGACATAGCCCTGAATTTTCCAATGCGCAGCTCTTTGCAAAAGAGAGATATTGGCAAGGAAAAGCTGTCTTGTACCTTTGCATTTTTCTCCCAAACGAAGGACACTAGAAAGATAATTTTAAAGCCTCCTGTTAGGCCATCATCTACACGACATAGCCCTGAATTTTCCAATGCGCAGCTCTTTGCAAAAGAGAGATATTGGCAAGGAAAAGCTGTCTTGTACCTTTGCATTTTTCTCCCAAACGAAGGACACTAGAAAGAAAATTTTAAAGCCTCCTGTTAGGCCATCATCTACACGACATAGCCCTGAATTTTCCAATGCGCAGCTCTTTGCAAAAGAGAGATATTGGCAAGGAAAAGCTGTCTTGTACCTTTGCATTTTTCTCCCAAACGAAGGTCACTAGAAAGAAAATTTTAAAGCCTCCTGTTAGGCCATCATCTACACGACATAGCCCTGAATTTTCCAATAAGCAGCTCTTTGCAAAAGAGAGATATTGGCAAGGAAAAGCTGTCTTGTACCTTTGCATTTTTCTCCCAAACGAAGGACACTAGAATTAAAATTTTAAAGCCTCCTGTTAGGCCATCATCTACACGACATAGCCCTGAATTTTCCAATGCGCAGCTCTTTGCAAAAGAGAGATATTGGCAAGGAAAAGCTGTCTTGTACCTTTGCATTTTTCTCCCAAACGAAGGACACTAGAAAGAACATTTTAAAGCCTCCTGTTAGGCCATCATCTACACGACATAGCCCTGAATTTTCCAATGCGCAGCTCTTTGCAAAAGAGAGATATTGGCAAGGAAAAGCTGTCTTGTACCTTTGCATTTTTCTCCCAAACGAAGGACACTAGAAATAAAATTTTAAAGCCTCCTGTTAGGCCATCATCTACACGACATAGCCCTGAATTGTCCAATGCACAGCTCTTTGCAAAAGAGAGATATTGGCAAGGAAAAGCTGTCTTGTACCATTGCATTTTTCTCCCAAACGAAGGACACTAGAAAGAAAATTTTAAAGCCTCCTGTTAGGCCATCATCTACACGACATAGCCCTGAATTTTCCAATGCGCAGCTCTTTGCAAAAGAGAGATATTGGCAAGGAAAAGCTGTCTTGTACCTTTGCATTTTTCTCCCAAACGAAGGTCACTAGAAAGAAAATTTTAAAGCCTCCTGTTAGGCCATCATCTACACGACATAGCCCTGAATTTTCCAATGCGCAGCTCTTTGCAAAAGAGAGATATTGGCAAGGAAAAGCTGTCTTGTACCTTTGCATTTTTCTCCCAAAAGAAGGACTCTAGAATTAAAATTTTAAAGCCTCCTGTTAGACCATCATCTACACGGCATAGCCATGAATTTTCCAATGCGCAGCTCTTTGCAAAAGATAGATATTGGCAAGGAAAAGCTGTCTTGTACCTTTGCATTTTTCTCCCAAACGAAGGTCACTAGAAAGAAAATTTTAAAGCCTCCTGTTAGGCCATCATCTACACGACATAGCCCTGAATTTTCCAATGCGCAGCTCTTTGCAAAAGAGAGATATTGGCAAGGAAAAGCTGTCTTGTACCTTTGCATTTTTCTCCCAAACGAAGGTCACTAGAAAGAAAATTTTAAAGCCTCCTGTTAGGCCATCATCTACACGGCATAGCCATGAATTTTCCAATGCGCAGCTCTTTGCAAAAGAGAGATATTGGCAAGGAAAAGCTGTCTTGTACCTTTGCATTTTTCTCCCAAACGAAGGACACTAGAATTAAAATTTTAAAGCCTTCTGTTAGGCCATCATCTACACGACATAGCCCTGAATTTTCCAATGCGCAGCTCTTTGCAAAAGAGAGATATTGGCAAGGAAAAGCTGTCTTGTACCTTTGCATTTTTCTCCCAAACGAAGGACACTAGAAAGAACATTTTAAAGCCTCCTGTTAGGCCATCATCTACACGACATAGCCCTGAATTTTCCAATGCGCAGCTCTTTGCAAAAGAGAGATATTGGCAAGGAAAAGCTGTCTTGTACCTTTGCATTTTTCTCCCAAACGAAGGACACTAGAAAGAAAATTTTAAAGCCTCCTGTTAGGCCATCATCTACACGACATAGCCCTGAATTTTCCAATGCGCAGCTCTTTGCAAAAGAGAGATATTGGCAAGGAAAAGCTGTCTTGTACCTTTGCATTTTTCTCCCAAACGAAGGTCACTAGAAAGAAAATTTTAAAGCCTCCTGTTAGGCCATCATCTACACGACATAGCCCTGAATTTTCCAATGCGTAGCTCTTTGCAAAAGAGAGATATTGGCAAGGAAAAGCTGTCTTGTACCTTTGCATTTTTCTCCCAAACGAAGGACACTAGAAAGAAAATTTTAAAGCCTCCTGTTAGGCCATCATCTACACGACATAGCCCTGAATTTTCCAATGCGCAGCTCTTTGCAAAAGAGAGATATTGGCAAGGAAAAGCTGTCTTGTACCATTGCATTTTTCTCCCAAACGAAGGACACTAGAAAGACAATTTTAAAGCCTCCTGTTAGACCATCATCTACACGGCATAGCCATGAATTTTCCAATGCGCAGCTCTTTGCAAAAGAGAGATATTGGCAAGGAAAAGCTGTCTTGTACCTTTGCATTTTTCTCCCAAACGAAGGACACTAGAATTAAAATTTTAAAGCCTCCTGTTAGGCCATCATCTACACGACATAGCCCTGAATTTTCCAATGCGCAGCTCTTTGCAAAAGAGAGATATTGGCAAGGAAAAGCTGTCTTGTACCTTTGCATTTTTCTCCCAAACGAAGGACACTAGAAAGAACATTTTAAAGCCTCCTGTTAGGCCATCATCTACACGACATAGCCCTAAATTTTCCAATGCGCAGCTCTTTGCAAAAGAGAGATATTGGCAAGGAAAAGCTGTCTTGTACCTTTGCATTTTTCTCCCAAACGAAGGACACTAGAAAGAAAATTTTAAAGCCTCCTGTTAGGCCATCATCTACACGACATAGCCCTGAATTTTCCAATGCGCAGCTCTTTGCAAAAGAGAGATATTGGCAAGGAAAAGCTGTCTTGTACCTTTGCATTTTTCTCCCAAACGAAGGACACTAGAATTAAAATTTTAAAGCCTCCTGTTAGACCATCATCTACACGGCATAGCCATGAATTTTCCAATGCGCAGCTCTTTGCAAAAGAGAGATATTGGCAAGGAAAAGCTGTCTTGTACCTTTGCATTTTTCTCCCAAACGAAGGACACTAGAATTAAAATTTTAAAGCCTCCTGTTAGGCCATCATCTACACGACATAGCCCTGAATTTTCCAATGCGCAGCTCTTTGCAAAAGAGAGATATTGGCAAGGAAAAGCTGTCTTGTACCTTTGCATTTTTCTCCCAAACGAAGGACACTAGAATTAAAATTTTAAAGCCTCCTGTTAGGCCATCATCTACACGACATAGCCCTGAATTTTCCAATGCGCAGCTCTTTGCAAAAGAGAGATATTGGCAAGGAAAAGCTGTCTTGTACCTTTGCATTTTTCTCCCAAACGAAGGACACTAGAAAGATAATTTTAAAGCCTCCTGTTAGGCCATCATCTACACGACATAGCCCTGAATTTTCCAATGCGCAGCTCTTTGCAAAAGAGAGATATTGGCAAGGAAAAGCTGTCTTGTACCTTTGCATTTTTCTCCCAAACGAAGGACACTAGAAAGAAAATGTTAAAGCCTCCTGTTAGGCCATCATCTACACGACATAGCCCTGAATTTTCCAATGCGTAGCTCTTTGCAAAAGAGAGATATTGGCAAGGAAAAGCTGTCTTGTACCTTTGCATTTTTCTCCCAAACGAAGGACACTAGAAAGAAAATGTTAAAGCCTCCTGTTAGGCCATCATCTACACGACATAGCCCTGAATTTTCCAATGCGCAGCTCTTTGCAAAAGAGAGATATTGGCAAGGAAAAGCTGTCTTGTACCTTTGCATTTTTCTCCCAAACGAAGGTCACTAGAAAGAAAATTTTAAAGCCTCCTGTTAGGCCATCATCTACACGACATAGCCCTGAATTTTCCAATGCGTAGCTCTTTGCAAAAGAGAGATATTGGCAAGGAAAAGCTGTCTTGTACCTTTGCATTTTTCTCCCAAACGAAGGACACTAGAAAGAAAATTTTAAAGCTTCCTGTTAGGCCATCATCTACACGACATAGCCCTGAATTTTCCAATGCGCAGCTCTTTGCAAAAGAGAGATATTGGCAAGGAAAAGCTGTCTTGTACCTTTGCATTTTTCTCCCAAACGAAGGACACTAGAATTAAAATTTTAAAGCCTCCTGTTAGTGCTTCATCTACACGGCATAGCCCTGAATTTTCCAATGCGTAGCTCTTTGCAATAGAGAGATATTGGCAAAGAAAAGCTGTCTTGTACCTTTGCATTTTTCTCCCAAACGAAGGACACTAGAATTAAAATTTTAAAGCCTCCTGTTAGGCCATCATCTACACGACATAGCCCTGAATTTTCCAATGCGCAGCTCTTTGCAAAAGAGAGATATTGGCAAGGAAAAGCTGTCTTGTACCTTTGCATTTTTCTCCCAAACGAAGGACACTAGAAAGAAAATTTTAAAGCCTCCTGTTAGGCCATCATCTACACGACATAGCCCTGAATTTTCCAATGCGCAGCTCTTTGCAAAAGAGAGATATTGGCAAGGAAAAGCTGTCTTGTACCTTTGCATTTTTCTCCCAAACGAAGGTCACTAGAAAGAAAATTTTAAAGCCTCCTGTTAGGCCATCATCTACACGACATAGCCCTGAATTTTCCAATGCGCAGCTCTTTGCAAAAGAGAGATATTGGCAAGGAAAAGCTGTCTTGTACCTTTGCATTTTTCTCCCAAACGAAGGACACTAGAATTAAAATTTTAAAGCCTCCTGTTAGGCCATCATCTACACGACATAGCCCTGAATTTTCCAATGCGCAGCTCTTTGCAAAAGAGAGATATTGGCAAGGAAAAGCTGTCTTGTACCTTTGCATTTTTCTCCCAAGCGAAGGACACTAGAAAGATAATTTTAAAGCCTCCTGTTAGGCCATCATCTACACGACATAGCCCTGAATTTTCCAATGCGCAGCTCTTTGCAAAAGAGAGATATTGGCAAGGAAAAGCTGTCTTGTACCTTTGCATTTTTCTCCCAAACGAAGGACACTAGAAAGAAAATTTGAAAGCCTCCTGTTAGGCCATCATCTACACGACATAGCCCTGAATTTTCCAATGCGCAGCTCTTTGCAAAAGAGAGATATTGGCAAGGAAAAGCTGTCTTGTACCTTTGCATTTTTCTCCCAAACGAAGGACACTAGAATTAAAATTTTAAAGCCTCCTGTTAGTGCTTCATCTACACGGCATAGCCCTGAATTTTCCAATGCGTAGCTCTTTGCAATAGAGAGATATTGGCAAGGAAAAGCTGTCTTGTACCTTTGCATTTTTCTCCCAAACGAAGGACACTAGAATTAAAATTTTAAAGCCTCCTGTTAGGACATCATCTACACGACATAGCCCTGAATTTTCCAATGCGCAGCTCTTTGCAAAAGAGAGATATTGGCAAGGAAAAGCTGTCTTGTACCTTAGCATTTTTCTCCCAAACGAAGGACACTAGAATTAAAATTTTAAAGCCTCCTGTTAGGCCATCATCTACACGACATAGCCCTGAATTTTCCAATGCGCAGCTCTTTGCAAAAGAGAGATATTGGCAAGGAAAAGCTGTCTTGTACCTTTGCATTTTTCTCCCAAACGAAGGACACTAGAATTAAAATTTTAAAGCCTCCTGTTAGGCCATCATCTACACGACATAGCCCTGAATTTTCCAATGCGCAGCTCTTTGCAAAAGAGAGATATTGGCAAGGAAAAGCTGTCTTGTACCTTTGCATTTTTCTCCCAAACGAAGGACACTAGAAAGATAATTTTAAAGCCTCCTGTTAGGCCATCATCTACACGACATAGCCCTGAATTTTCCAATGCGCAGCTCTTTGCAAAAGAGAGATATTGGCAAGGAAAAGCTGTCTTGTACCTTTGCATTTTTCTCCCAAACGAAGGACACTAGAATTAAAATTTTAAAGCCTCCTGTTAGGCCATCATCTACACGACATAGCCCTGAATTTTCCAATGCGCAGCTCTTTGCAAAAGAGAGATATTGGCAAGGAAAAGCTGTCTTGTACCTTTGCATTTTTCTCCCAAACGAAGGACACTAGAAAGATAATTTTAAAGCCTCCTGTTAGGCCATCATCTACACGACATAGCCCTGAATTTTCCAATGCGCAGCTCTTTGCAAAAGAGAGATATTGGCAAGGAAAAGCTGTCTTGTACCTTTGCATTTTTCTCCCAAACGAAGGACACTAGAAAGAAAATTTTAAAGCCTCCTGTTAGGCCATCATCTACACGACATAGCCCTGAATTTTCCAATGCGCAGCTCTTTGCAAAAGAGAGATATTGGCAAGGAAAAGCTGTCTTGTACCTTTGCATTTTTCTCCCAAACGAAGGACACTAGAATTAAAATTTTAAAGCCTCCTGTTAGGCCATCATCTACACGACATAGCCCTGAATTTTCCAATGCGCAGCTCTTTGCAAAAGAGAGATATTGGCAAGGAAAAGCTGTCTTGTACCTTTGCATTTTTCTCCCAAACGAAGGACACTAGAATTAAAATTTTAAAGCCTCCTGTTAGGCCATCATCTACACGACATAGCCCTGAATTTTCCAATGCGCAGCTCTTTGCAAAAGAGAGATATTGGCAAGGAAAAGCTGTCTTGTACCTTTGCATTTTTCTCCCAAACGAAGGACACTAGAAAGATAATTTTAAAGCCTCCTGTTAGGCCATCATCTACACGACATAGCCCTGAATTTTCCAATGCGCAGCTCTTTGCAAAAGAGAGATATTGGCAAGGAAAAGCTGTCTTGTACCTTTGCATTTTTCTCCCAAACGAAGGACACTAGAATTAAAATTTTAAAGCCTCCTGTTAGGCCATCATCTACACGACATAGCCCTGAATTTTCCAATGCGCAGCTCTTTGCAAAAGAGAGATATTGGCAAGGAAAAGCTGTCTTGTACCTTTGCATTTTTCTCCCAAACGAAGGACACTAGAAAGATAATTTTAAAGCCTCCTGTTAGGCCATCATCTACACGACATAGCCCTGAATTTTCCAATGCGCAGCTCTTTGCAAAAGAGAGATATTGGCAAGGAAAAGCTGTCTTGTACCTTTGCATTTTTCTCCCAAACGAAGGACACTAGAAAGAAAATTTTAAAGCCTCCTGTTAGGCCATCATCTACACGACATAGCCCTGAATTTTCCAATGCGCAGCTCTTTGCAAAAGAGAGATATTGGCAAGGAAAAGCTGTCTTGTACCTTTGCATTTTTCTCCCAAACGAAGGACACTAGAATTAAAATTTTAAAGCCTCCTGTTAGGCCATCATCTACACGACATAGCCCTGAATTTTCCAATGCGCAGCTCTTTGCAAAAGAGAGATATTGGCAAGGAAAAGCTGTCTTGTACCTTTGCATTTTTCTCCCAAACGAAGGACACTAGAATTAAAATTTTAAAGCCTCCTGTTAGGCCATCATCTACACGACATAGCCCTGAATTTTCCAATGCGCAGCTCTTTGCAAAAGAGAGATATTGGCAAGGAAAAGCTGTCTTGTACCTTTGCATTTTTCTCCCAAACGAAGGACACTAGAAAGATAATTTTAAAGCCTCCTGTTAGGCCATCATCTACACGACATAGCCCTGAATTTTCCAATGCGCAGCTCTTTGCAAAAGAGAGATATTGGCAAGGAAAAGCTGTCTTGTACCTTTGCATTTTTCTCCCAAACGAAGGACACTAGAAAGAAAATTTTAAAGCCTCCTGTTAGGCCATCATCTACACGACATAGCCCTGAATTTTCCAATGCGCAGCTCTTTGCAAAAGAGAGATATTGGCAAGGAAAAGCTGTCTTGTACCTTTGCATTTTTCTCCCAAACGAAGGACACTAGAATTTAAATTTTAAAGCCTCCTGTTAGGCCATCATCTACACGACATAGCCCTGAATTTTCCAATGCGCAGCTCTTTGCAAAAGAGAGATATTGGCAAGGAAAAGCTGTCTTGTACCTTTGCATTTTTCTCCCAAACGAAGGACACTAGAATTAAAATTTTACAGCCTCCTGTTAGGCCATCATCTACACGACATAGCCCTGAATTTTCCAATGCGCAGCTCTTTGCAAAAGAGAGATATTGGCAAGGAAAAGCTGTCTTGTACCTTTGCATTTTTCTCCCAAACGAAGGACACTAGAAAGATAATTTTAAAGCCTCCTGTTAGGCCATCATCTACACGACATAGCTCTGAATTTTCCAATGCGCAGCTCTTTGCAAAAGAGAGATATTGGCAAGGAAAAGCTGTCTTGTACCTTTGCATTTTTCTCCCAAACGAAGGACACTAGAAAGAAAATTTTAAAGCCTCCTGTTAGGCCATCATCTACACGACATAGCCCTGAATTTTCCAATGCGCAGCTCTTTGCAAAAGAGAGATATTGGCAAGGAAAAGCTGTCTTGTACCTTTGCATTTTTCTCCCAAACGAAGGTCACTAGAAAGAAAATTTTAAAGCCTCCTGTTAGGCCATCATCTACACGACATAGCCCTGAATTTTCCAATGCGCAGCTCTTTGCAAAAGAGAGATATTGGCAAGGAAAAGCTGTCTTGTACCTTTGCATTTTTCTCCCAAACGAAGGACACTAGAATTAAAATTTTAAAGCCTCCTGTTAGGCCATCATCTACACGACATAGCCCTGAATTTTCCAATGCGCAGCTCTTTGCAAAAGAGAGATATTGGCAAGGAAAAGCTGTCTTGTACCTTTGCATTTTTCTCCCAAACGAAGGACACTAGAAAGATAATTTTAAAGCCTCCTGTTAGGCCATCATCTACACGACATAGCCCTGAATTTTCCAATGCGCAGCTCTTTGCAAAAGAGAGATATTGGCAAGGAAAAGCTGTCTTGTACCTTTGCATTTTTCTCCCAAACGAAGGACACTAGAAAGAAAATTTTAAAGCCTCCTGTTAGGCCATCATCTACACGACATAGCCCTGAATTTTCCAATGCGCAGCTCTTTGCAAAAGAGAGATATTGGCAAGGAAAAGCTGTCTTGTACCTTTGCATTTTTCTCCCAAACGAAGGACACTAGAATTTAAATTTTAAAGCCTCCTGTTAGGCCATCATCTACACGACATAGCCCTGAATTTTCCAATGCGCAGCTCTTTGCAAAAGAGAGATATTGGCAAGGAAAAGCTGTCTTGTACCTTTGCATTTTTCTCCCAAACGAAGGACACTAGAATTAAAATTTTAAAGCCTCCTGTTAGGCCATCATCTACACGACATAGCCCTGAATTTTCCAATGCGCAGCTCTTTGCAAAAGAGAGATATTGGCAAGGAAAAGCTGTCTTGTACCTTTGCATTTTTCTCCCAAACGAAGGACACTAGAAAGATAATTTTAAAGCCTCCTGTTAGGCCATCATCTACACGACATAGCTCTGAATTTTCCAATGCGCAGCTCTTTGCAAAAGAGAGATATTGGCAAGGAAAAGCTGTCTTGTACCTTTGCATTTTTCTCCCAAACGAAGGACACTAGAAAGAAAATTTTAAAGCCTCCTGTTAGGCCATCATCTACACGACATAGCCCTGAATTTTCCAATGCGCAGCTCTTTGCAAAAGAGAGATATTGGCAAGGAAAAGCTGTCTTGTACCTTTGCATTTTTCTCCCAAACGAAGGTCACTAGAAAGAAAATTTTAAAGCCTCCTGTTAGGCCATCATCTACACGACATAGCCCTGAATTTTCCAATGCGCAGCTCTTTGCAAAAGAGAGATATTGGCAAGGAAAAGCTGTCTTGTACCTTTGCATTTTTCTCCCAAACGAAGGACACTAGAATTAAAATTTTAAAGCCTCCTGTTAGGCCATCATCTACACGACATAGCCCTGAATTTTCCAATGCGCAGCTCTTTGCAAAAGAGAGATATTGGCAAGGAAAAGCTGTCTTGTACCTTTGCATTTTTCTCCCAAACGAAGGACACTAGAATTAAAATTTTAAAGCCTCCTGTTAGGCCATCATCTACACGACATAGCCCTGAATTTTCCAATGCGCAGCTCTTTGCAAAAGAGAGATATTGGCAAGGAAAAGCTGTCTTGTACCTTTGCATTTTTCTCCCAAACGAAGGACACTAGAATTAAAATTTTAAAGCCTCCTGTTAGGCCATCATCTACACGACATAGCCCTGAATTTTCCAATGCGCAGCTCTTTGCAAAAGAGAGATATTGGCAAGGAAAAGCTGTCTTGTACCTTTGCATTTTTCTCCCAAACGAAGGACACTAGAAAGATAATTTTAAAGCCTCCTGTTAGGCCATCATCTACACGACATAGCCCTGAATTTTCCAATGCGCAGCTCTTTGCAAAAGAGAGATATTGGCAAGGAAAAGCTGTCTTGTACCTTTGCATTTTTCTCCCAAACGAAGGACACTAGAATTAAAATTTTAAAGCCTCCTGTTAGGCCATCATCTACACGACATAGCCCTGAATTTTCCAATGCGCAGCTCTTTGCAAAAGAGAGATATTGGCAAGGAAAAGCTGTCTTGTACCTTTGCATTTTTCTCCCAAACGAAGGACACTAGAAAGATAATTTTAAAGCCTCCTGTTAGGCCATCATCTACACGACATAGCCCTGAATTTTCCAATGCGCAGCTCTTTGCAAAAGAGAGATATTGGCAAGGAAAAGCTGTCTTGTACCTTTGCATTTTTCTCCCAAACGAAGGACACTAGAAAGAAAATTTTAAAGCCTCCTGTTAGGCCATCATCTACACGACATAGCCCTGAATTTTCCAATGCGCAGCTCTTTGCAAAAGAGAGATAATGGCAAGGAAAAGCTGTCTTGTACCTTTGCATTTTTCTCCCAAACGAAGGACACTAGAATTAAAATTTTAAAGCCTCCTGTTAGGCCATCATCTACACGACATAGCCCTGAATTTTCCAATGCGCAGCTCTTTGCAAAAGAGAGATATTGGCAAGGAAAAGCTGTCTTGTACCTTTGCATTTTTCTCCCAAACGAAGGACACTAGAATTAAAATTTTAAAGCCTCCTGTTAGGCCATCATCTACACGACATAGCCCTGAATTTTCCAATGCGCAGCTCTTTGCAAAAGAGAGATATTGGCAAGGAAAAGCTGTCTTGTACCTTTGCATTTTTCTCCCAAACGAAGGACACTAGAAAGATAATTTTAAAGCCTCCTGTTAGGCCATCATCTACACGACATAGCCCTGAATTTTCCAATGCGCAGCTCTTTGCAAAAGAGAGATATTGGCAAGGAAAAGCTGTCTTGTACCTTTGCATTTTTCTCCCAAACGAAGGACACTAGAAAGAAAATTTTAAAGCCTCCTGTTAGGCCATCATCTACACGACATAGCCCTGAATTTTCCAATGCGCAGCTCTTTGCAAAAGAGAGATATTGGCAAGGAAAAGCTGTCTTGTACCTTTGCATTTTTCTCCCAAACGAAGGACACTAGAATTAAAATTTTAAAGCCTCCTGTTAGGCCATCATCTACACGACATAGCTCTGAATTTTCCAATGCGCAGCTCTTTGCAAAAGAGAGATATTGGCAAGGAAAAGCTGTCTTGTACCTTTGCATTTTTCTCCCAAACGAAGGACACTAGAAAGAAAATTTTAAAGCCTCCTGTTAGGCCATCATCTACACGACATAGCCCTGAATTTTCCAATGCGCAGCTCTTTGCAAAAGAGAGATATTGGCAAGGAAAAGCTGTCTTGTACCTTTGCATTTTTCTCCCAAACGAAGGTCACTAGAAAGAAAATTTTAAAGCCTCCTGTTAGGCCATCATCTACACGACATAGCCCTGAATTTTCCAATGCGCAGCTCTTTGCAAAAGAGAGATATTGGCAAGGAAAAGCTGTCTTGTACCTTTGCATTTTTCTCCCAAACGAAGGACACTAGAATTAAAATTTTAAAGCCTCCTGTTAGGCCATCATCTACACGACATAGCCCTGAATTTTCCAATGCGCAGCTCTTTGCAAAAGAGAGATATTGGCAAGGAAAAGCTGTCTTGTACCTTTGCATTTTTCTCCCAAACGAAGGACACTAGAATTAAAATTTTAAAGCCTCCTGTTAGGCCATCATCTACACGACATAGCCCTGAATTTTCCAATGCGCAGCTCTTTGCAAAAGAGAGATATTGGCAAGGAAAAGCTGTCTTGTACCTTTGCATTTTTCTCCCAAACGAAGGACACTAGAAAGATAATTTTAAAGCCTCCTGTTAGGCCATCATCTACACGACATAGCTCTGAATTTTCCAATGCGCAGCTCTTTGCAAAAGAGAGATATTGGCAAGGAAAAGCTGTCTTGTACCTTTGCATTTTTCTCCCAAACGAAGGACACTAGAATTAAAATTTTAAAGCCTCCTGTTAGGCAATCATCTACACGACATAGCCCGGAATTTTCCAATGCGCAGCTCTTTGCAAAAGAGAGATATTGGCAAGGAAAACCTGTCTTGTACCTTTGCATTTTTCTCCCAAACGAAGGACACTAGAAAGAAAATTTTAAAGCCTCCTGTTAGGCCATCATCTACACGACATAGCCCTGAATTTTCCAATGCGCAGCTCTTTGCAAAAGAGAGATATTGGCAAGGAAAAGCTGTCTTGTACCATTGCATTTTTCACCCAAACGAAGGACACTAGAAAGAAAATTTTAAAGCCTCCTGTTAGACCATCATCTACACGGCATAGCTATGAATTTTCCAATGCGCAGCTCTTTGCAAAAGAGAGATATTGGCAAGGAAAAGCTGTCTTGTACCATTGCATTTTTCTCCCAAACGAAGGACACTAGAAAGAAAATTTTAAAGCCTCCTGTTAGGCCATCATCTACACGACATAGCCCTGAATTTTCCAATGCGCAGCTCTTTGCAAAAGAGAGATATTGGCAAGGAAAAGCTGTCTTGTACCTTTGCATTTTTCTCCCAAACGAAGGTCACTAGAAAGAAAATTTTAATGCCTCCTGTTAGGCCATCATCTACACGACATAGCCCTGAATTTTCCAATGCGCAGCTCTTTGCAAAAGAGAGATATTGGCAAGGAAAAGCTGTCTTGTACCTTTGCATTTTTCTCCCAAACGAAGGTCACTAGAAAGAAAATTTTAAAGCCTCCTGTTAGGCCATCATCTACACGACATAGCCCTGAATTTTCCAATGCGTAGCTCTTTGCAAAAGAGAGATATTGGCAAGGAAAAGCTGTCTTGTACCTTTGCATTTTTCTCCCAAACGAAGGACACTAGAAAGAAAATTTTAAAGCCTCCTGTTAGGCCATCATCTACACGACATAGCCCTGAATTTTCCAATGCGCAGCTCTTTGCAAAAGAGAGATATTGGCAAGGAAAAGCTGTCTTGTACCTTTGCATTTTTCTCCCAAACGAAGGACACTAGAATTAAAATTTTAAAGCCTCCTGTTAGTGCTTTATCTACAAGGCATAGCCCTGAATTTTCCAATGCGTAGCTCTTTGCAATAGAGAGATATTGGCAAGGAAAAGCTGTCTTGTACCTTTGCATTTTTCTCCCAAACGAAGGACACTAGAATTAAAATTTTAAAGCCTCCTGTTAGGCCATCATCTACACGACATAGCCCTGAATTTTCCAATGCGCAGCTCTTTGCAAAAGAGAGATATTGGCAAGGAAAAGCTGTCTTGTACCTTTGCATTTTTCTCCCAAACGAAGGACACTAGAATTAAAATTTTAAAGCCTCCTGTTAGGCCATCATCTACACGACATAGCCCTGAATTTTCCAATGCGCAGCTCTTTGCAAAAGAGAGATATTGGCAAGGAAAAGCTGTCTTGTACCTTTGCATTTTTCTCCCAAACGAAGGACACTAGAATTAAAATTTTAAAGCCTCCTGTTAGGCCATCATCTACACGACATAGCCCTGAATTTTCCAATGCGCAGCTCTTTGCAAAAGAGAGATATTGGCAAGGAAAAGCTGTCTTGTACCTTTGCATTTTTCTCCCAAACGAAGGACACTAGAATTAAAATTTTAAAGCCTCCTGTTAGGCCATCATCTACACGACATAGCCCTGAATTTTCCAATGCGCAGCTCTTTGCAAAAGAGAGATATTGGCAAGGAAAAGCTGTCTTGTACCTTTGCATTTTTCTCCCAAACGAAGGACACTAGAAATAAAATTTTAAAGCCTCCTGTTAGGCCATCATCTACACGACATAGCCCTGAATTTTCCAATGCGCAGCTCTTTGCAAAAGAGAGATATTGGCAAGGAAAAGCTGTCTTGTACCTTTGCATTTTTCTCCCAAACGAAGGACACTAGAAAGATAATTTTAAAGCCTCCTGTTAGGCCATCATCTACACGACATAGCCCTGAATTTTCCAATGCGCAGCTCTTTGCAAAAGAGAGATATTGGCAAGGAAAAGCTGTCTTGTACCTTTGCATTTTTCTCCCAAACGAAGGACACTAGAAAGAAAATTTTAAAGCCTCCTGTTAGGCCATCATCTACACGACATAGCCCTGAATTTTCCAATGCGCAGCTCTTTGCAAAAGAGAGATATTGGCAAGGAAAAGCTGTCTTGTACCTTTGCATTTTTCTCCCAAACGAAGGTCACTAGAAAGAAAATTTTAAAGCCTCCTGTTAGAACATCATCTACACGACATAGCCCTGAATTTTCCAATGCGCAGCTCTTTGCAAAAGAGAGATATTGGCAAGGAAAAGCTGTCTTGTACCTTTGCATTTTTCTCCCAAACGAAGGACACTAGAATTAACATTTTAAAGCCTCCTGTTAGGCCATCATCTACACGACATAGCCCTGAATTTTCCAATGCGCAGCTCTTTGCAAAAGAGAGATATTGGCAAGGAAAAGCTGTCTTGTACCTTTGCATTTTTCTCCCAAACGAAGGACACTAGAAAGATAATTTTAAAGCCTCCTGTTAGGCCATCATCTACACGACATAGCCCTGAATTTTCCAATGCGCAGCTCTTTGCAAAAGAGAGATATTGGCAAGGAAAAGCTGTCTTGTACCTTTGCATTTTTCTCCCAAACGAAGGACACTAGAAAGAAAATTTTAAAGCCTCCTGTTAGGCCATCATCTACACGACATAGCCCTGAATTTTCCAATGCGCAGCTCTTTGCAAAAGAGAGATATTGGCAAGGAAAAGCTGTCTTGTACCTTTGCATTTTTCTCCCAAACGAAGGTCACTAGAAAGAAAATTTTAAAGCCTCCTGTTAGGCCATCATCTACACGACATAGCCCTGAATTTTCCAATGCGCAGCTCTTTGCAAAAGAGAGATATTGGCAAGGAAAAGCTGTCTTGTACCTTTGCATTTTTCTCCCAAACGAAGGACACTAGCATTAAAATTTTAAAGCCTCCTGTTAGGCCATCATCTACACGACATAGCCCTGAATTTTCCAATGCGCAGCTCTTTGCAAAAGAGAGATATTGGCAAGGAAAAGCTGTCTTGTACCTTTGCATTTTTCTCCCAAACGAAGGACACTAGAAAGAACATTTTAAAGCCTCCTGTTAGGCCATCATCTACACGACATAGCCCTGAATTTTCCAATGCGCAGCTCTTTGCAAAAGAGAGATATTGGCAAGGAAAAGCTGTCTTGTACCTTTGCATTTTTCTCCCAAACGAAGGTCACTAGAAAGAAAATTTTAAAGCCTCCTGTTAGGCCATCATCTACACGGCATAGCCATGAATTTTCCAATGCGCAGCTCTTTGCAAAAGAGAGATATTGGCAAGGAAAAGCTGTCTTGTACCATTGCATTTTTCTCCCAAACGAAGGACACTAGAAAGAAAATTTTAAAGCCTCCTGTTAGGCCATCATCTACACGACATAGCCCTGAATTTTCCAATGCGCAGCTCTTTGCAAAAGAGAGATATTGGCAAGGAAAAGCTGTCTTGTACCTTTGCATTTTTCTCCCAAACGAAGGTCACTAGAAAGAAAATTTTAAAGCCTCCTGTTAGGCCATCATCTACACGGCATAGCCATGAATTTTCCAATGCGCAGCTCTTTGCAAAAGAGAGATATTGGCAAGGAAAAGCTGTCTTGTACCTTTGCATTTTTCTCCCAAACGAAGGACACTAGAATTAAAATTTTAAAGCCTTCTGTTAGGCCATCATCTACACGACATAGCCCTGAATTTTCCAATGCGCAGCTCTTTGCAAAAGAGAGATATTGGCAAGGAAAAGCTGTCTTGTACCTTTGCATTTTTCTCCCAAACGAAGGTCACTAGAAAGAAAATTTTAAAGCCTCCTGTTAGGCCATCATCTACACGACATAGCCCTGAATTTTCCAATGCGCAGCTCTTTGCAAAAGAGAGATATTGGCAAGGAAAAGCTGTCTTGTACCTTTGCATTTTTCTCCCAAACGAAGGACACTAGAATTAAAATTTTAAAGCCTCCTGTTAGAACATCATCTACACGACATAGCCCTGAATTTTCCAATGCGCAGCTCTTTGCAAAAGAGAGATATTGGCAAGGAAAAGCTGTCTTGTACCTTTGCATTTTTCTCCCAAACGAAGGACACTAGAATTAAAATTTTAAAGCCTCCTGTTAGGCCATCATCTACACGACATAGCCCTGAATTGTCCAATGCGCAGCTCTTTGCAAAAGAGAGATATTGGCAAGGAAAAGCTGTCTTGTACCTTTGCATTTTTCTCCCAAACGAAGGACACTAGAAAGATAATTTTAAAGCCTCCTGTTAGGCCATCATCTACACGACATAGCCCTGAATTTTCCAATGCGCAGCTCTTTGCAAAAGAGAGATATTGGCAAGGAAAAGCTGTCTTGTACCTTTGCATTTTTCTCCCAAACGAAGGACACTAGAAAGAAAATTTTAAAGCCTCCTGTTAGGCCATCATCTACACGACATAGCCCTGAATTTTCCAATGCGCAGCTCTTTGCAAAAGAGAGATATTGGCAAGGAAAAGCTGTCTTGTACCTTTGCATTTTTCTCCCAAACGAAGGTCATTAGAAAGAAAATTTTAAAGCCTCCTGTTAGGCCATCATCTACACGACATAGCCCTGAATTTTCCAATGCGCAGCTCTTTGCAAAAGAGAGATATTGGCAAGGAAAAGCTGTCTTGTACCTTTGCATTTTTCTCCCAAACGAAGGACACTAGAATTAAAATTTTAAAGCCTCCTGTTAGGCCATCATCTACACGACATAGCCCTGAATTTTCCAATGCACAGCTCTTTGCAAAAGAGAGATATTGGCAAGGAAAAGCTGTCTTGTACCTTTGCATTTTTCTCCCAAACGAAGGACACTAGAAAGAACATTTTAAAGCCTCCTGTTAGGCCATCATCTACACGACATAGCCCTGAATTTTCCAATGCGCAGCTCTTTGCAAAAGAGAGATATTGGCAAGGAAAAGCTGTCTTGTACCTTTGCATTTTTCTCCCAAACGAAGGACACTAGAAATAAAATTTTAAAGCCTCCTGTTAGGCCATCATCTACACGACATAGCCCTGAATTTTCCAATGCACAGCTCTTTGCAAAAGAGAGATATTGGCAAGGAAAAGCTGTCTTGTACCATTGCATTTTTCTCCCAAACGAAGGACACTAGAAAGAAAATTTTAAAGCCTCCTGTTAGGCCATCATCTACACGACATAGCCCTGAATTTTCCAATGCGCAGCTCTTTGCAAAAGAGAGATATTGGCAAGGAAAAGCTGTCTTGTACCTTTGCATTTTTCTCCCAAACGAAGGTCACTAGAAAGAAAATTTTAAAGCCTCCTGTTAGGCCATCATCTACACGACATAGCCCTGAATTTTCCAATGCGCAGCTCTTTGCAAAAGAGAGATATTGGCAAGGAAAAGCTGTCTTGTACCTTTGCATTTTTCTCCCAAACGAAGGACACTAGAATTAAAATTTTAAAGCCTCCTGTTAGACCATCATCTACACGGCATAGCCATGAATTTTCCAATGCGCAGCTCTTTGCAAAAGAGAGATATTGGCAAGGAAAAGCTGTCTTGTACCTTTGCATTTTTCTCCCAAACGAAGGACACTAGAAATAAAATTTTAAAGCCTCCTGTTAGGCCATCATCTACACGACATAGCCCTGAATTTTCCAATGCACAGCTCTTTGCAAAAGAGAGATATTGGCAAGGAAAAGCTGTCTTGTACCATTGCATTTTTCTCCCAAACGAAGGACACTAGAAAGAAAATTTTAAAGCCTCCTGTTAGGCCATCATCTACACGACATAGCCCTGAATTTTCCAATGCGCAGCTCTTTGCAAAAGAGAGATATTGGCAAGGAAAAGCTGTCTTGTACCTTTGCATTTTTCTCCCAAACGAAGGTCACTAGAAAGAAAATTTTAAAGCCTCCTGTTAGGCCATCATCTACACGACATAGCCCTGAATTTTCCAATGCGCAGCTCTTTGCAAAAGAGAGATATTGGCAAGGAAAAGCTGTCTTGTACCTTTGCATTTTTCTCCCAAACGAAGGACACTAGAATTAAAATTTTAAAGCCTCCTGTTAGACCATCATCTACACGGCATAGCCATGAATTTTCCAATGCGCAGCTCTTTGCAAAAGAGAGATATTGGCAAGGAAAAGCTGTCTTGTACCTTTGCATTTTTCTCCCAAACGAAGGTCACTAGAAAGAAAATTTTAAAGCCTCCTGTTAGGCCATCATCTACACGACATAGCCCTGAATTTTCCAATGCGCAGCTCTTTGCAAAAGAGAGATATTGGCAAGGAAAAGCTGTCTTGTACCTTTGCATTTTTCTCCCAAACGAAGGTCACTAGAAAGAAAATTTTAAAGCCTCCTGTTAGGCCATCATCTACACGGCATAGCCATGAATTTTCCAATGCGCAGCTCTTTGCAAAAGAGAGATATTGGCAAGGAAAAGCTGTCTTGTACCTTTGCATTTTTCTCCCAAACGAAGGACACTAGAATTAAAATTTTAAAGCCTTCTGTTAGGCCATCATCTACACGACATAGCCCTGAATTTTCCAATGCGCAGCTCTTTGCAAAAGAGAGATATTGGCAAGGAAAAGCTGTCTTGTACCTTTGCATTTTTCTCCCAAACGAAGGACACTAGAAAGAACATTTTAAAGCCTCCTGTTAGGCCATCATCTACACGACATAGCCCTGAATTTTCCAATGCGCAGCTCTTTGCAAAAGAGAGATATTGGCAAGGAAAAGCTGTCTTGTACCTTTGCATTTTTCTCCCAAACGAAGGTCACTAGAAAGAAAATTTTAAAGCCTCCTGTTAGGCCATCATCTACACGACATAGCCCTGAATTTTCCAATGCGTAGCTCTTTGCAAAAGAGAGATATTGGCAAGGAAAAGCTGTCTTGTACCTTTGCATTTTTCTCCCAAACGAAGGACACTAGAAAGAAAATTTTAAAGCCTCCTGTTAGGCCATCATCTACACGACATAGCCCTGAATTTTCCAATGCGCAGCTCTTTGCAAAAGAGAGATATTGGCAAGGAAAAGCTGTCTTGTACCTTTGCATTTTTCTCCCAAACGAAGGACACTAGAATTAAAATTTTAAAGCCTCCTGGTTAGGCCATCATCTACACGACATAGCCCTGAATTTTCCAATGCGCAGCTCTTTGCAAAAGAGAGATATTGGCAAGGAAAAGCTGTCTTGTACCTTTGCATTTTTCTCCCAAACGAAGGTCACTAGAAAGAAAATTTTAAAGCCTCCTGTTAGGCCATCATCTACACGACATAGCCCTGAATTTTCCAATGCGTAGCTCTTTGCAAAAGAGAGATATTGGCAAGGAAAAGCTGTCTTGTACCTTTGCATTTTTCTCCCAAACGAAGGACACTAGAAAGAAAATTTTAAAGCCTCCTGTTAGGCCATCATCTACACGACATAGCCCTGAATTTTCCAATGCGCAGCTCTTTGCAAAAGAGAGATATTGGCAAGGAAAAGCTGTCTTGTACCTTTGCATTTTTCTCCCAAACGAAGGACACTAGAATTAAAATTTTAAAGCCTCCTGTTAGGCCATCATCTACACGACATAGCCCTGAATTTTCCAATGCGCAGCTCTTTGCAAAAGAGAGATATTGGCAAGGAAAAGCTGTCTTGTACCTTTGCATTTTTCTCCCAAACGAAGGACACTAGAATTAAAATTTTAAAGCCTCCTGTTAGGCCATCATCTACACGACATAGCCCTGAATTTTCCAATGCGCAGCTCTTTGCAAAAGAGAGATATTGGCAAGGAAAAGCTGTCTTGTACCTTTGCATTTTTCTCCCAAACGAAGGTCACTAGAAAGAAAATTTTAAAGCCTCCTGTTAGGCCATCATCTACACGACATAGCCCTGAATTTTCCAATGCGTAGCTCTTTGCAAAAGAGAGATATTGGCAAGGAAAAGCTGTCTTGTACCTTTGCATTTTTCTCCCAAACGAAGGACACTAGAAAGAAAATTTTAAAGCCTCCTGTTAGGCCATCATCTACACGACATAGCCCTGAATTTTCCAATGCGCAGCTCTTTGCAAAAGAGAGATATTGGCAAGGAAAAGCTGTCTTGTACCATTGCATTTTTCTCCCAAACGAAGGACACTAGAAAGACAATTTTAAAGCCTCCTGTTAGACCATCATCTACACGGCATAGCCATGAATTTTCCAATGCGCAGCTCTTTGCAAAAGAGAGATATTGGCAAGGAAAAGCTGTCTTGTACCTTTGCATTTTTCTCCCAAACGAAGGACACTAGAATTAAAATTTTAAAGCCTCCTGTTAGGCCATCATCTACACGACATAGCCCTGAATTTTCCAATGCGCAGCTCTTTGCAAAAGAGAGATATTGGCAAGGAAAAGCTGTCTTGTACCTTTGCATTTTTCTCCCAAACGAAGGACACTAGAAAGAACATTTTAAAGCCTCCTGTTAGGCCATCATCTACACGACATAGCCCTAAATTTTCCAATGCGCAGCTCTTTGCAAAAGAGAGATATTGGCAAGGAAAAGCAGTCTTGTACCTTTGCATTTTTCTCCCAAACGAAGGACACTAGAAAGAAAATTTTAAAGCCTCCTGTTAGGCCATCATCTACACGACATAGCCCTGAATTTTCCAATGCGCAGCTCTTTGCAAAAGAGAGATATTGGCAAGGAAAAGCTGTCTTGTACCTTTGCATTTTTCTCCCAAACGAAGGACACTAGAATTAAAATTTTAAAGCCTCCTGTTAGACCATCATCTACACGGCATAGCCCTGAATTTTCCAATGCGCAGCTCTTTGCAAAAGAGAGATATTGGCAAGGAAAAGCTGTCTTGTACCTTTGCATTTTTCTCCCAAACGAAGGACACTAGAATTAAAATTTTAAAGCCTCCTGTTAGGCCATCATCTACACGACATAGCCCTGAATTTTCCAATGCGCAGCTCTTTGCAAAAGAGAGATATTGGCAAGGAAAAGCTGTCTTGTACCTTTGCATTTTTCTCCCAAACGAAGGACACTAGAATTAAAATTTTAAAGCCTCCTGTTAGGCCATCATCTACACGACATAGCCCTGAATTTTCCAATGCGCAGCTCTTTGCAAAAGAGAGATATTGGCAAGGAAAAGCTGTCTTGTACCTTTGCATTTTTCTCCCAAACGAAGGACACTAGAAAGATAATTTTAAAGCCTCCTGTTAGGCCATCATCTACACGACATAGCCCTGAATTTTCCAATGCGCAGCTCTTTGTAAAAGAGAGATATTGGCAAGGAAAAGCTGTCTTGTACCTTTGCATTTTTCTCCCAAACGAAGGACACTAGAAAGAAAATGTTAAAGCCTCCTGTTAGGCCATCATCTACACGACATAGCCCTGAATTTTCCAATGCGTAGCTCTTTGCAAAAGAGAGATATTGGCAAGGAAAAGCTGTCTTGTACCTTTGCATTTTTCTCCCAAACGAAGGACACTAGAAAGAAAATGTTAAAGCCTCCTGTTAGGCCATCATCTACACGACATAGCCCTGAATTTTCCAATGCGCAGCTCTTTGCAAAAGAGAGATATTGGCAAGGAAAAGCTGTCTTGTACCTTTGCATTTTTCTCCCAAACGAAGGTCACTAGAAAGAAAATTTTAAAGCCTCCTGTTAGGCCATCATCTACACGACATAGCCCTGAATTTTCCAATGCGTAGCTCTTTGCAAAAGAGAGATATTGGCAAGGAAAAGCTGTCTTGTACCTTTGCATTTTTCTCCCAAACGAAGGACACTAGAAAGAAAATTTTAAAGCTTCCTGTTAGGCCATCATCTACACGACATAGCCCTGAATTTTCCAATGCGCAGCTCTTTGCAAAAGAGAGATATTGGCAAGGAAAAGCTGTCTTGTACCTTTGCATTTTTCTCCCAAACGAAGGACACTAGAATTAAAATTTTAAAGCCTCCTGTTAGTGCTTCATCTACACGGCATAGCCCTGAATTTTCCAATGCGTAGCTCTTTGCAATAGAGAGATATTGGCAAAGAAGAGCTGTCTTGTACCTTTGCATTTTTCTCCCAAACGAAGGACACTAGAATTAAAATTTTAAAGCCTCCTGTTAGGCCATCATCTACACGACATAGCCCTGAATTTTCCAATGCGCAGCTCTTTGCAAAAGAGAGATATTGGCAAGGAAAAGCTGTCTTGTACCTTTGCATTTTTCTCCCAAACGAAGGACACTAGAATTAAAATTTTAAAGCCTCCTGTTAGACCATCATCTACAAGGCATAGCCATGAATTTTCCAATGCGCAGCTCTTTGCAAAAGAGAGATATTGGCAAGGAAAAGCTGTCTTGTACCTTTGCATTTTTCTCCCAAACGAAGGATACTAGAATTAAAATTTTAAAGCCTCCTGTTAGGCCATCATCTACACGACATAGCCCTGAATTTTCCAATGCGCAGCTCTTTGCAAAAGAGAGATATTGGCAAGGAAAAGCTGTCTTGTACCTTTGCATTTTTCTCCCAAACGAAGGACACTAGAAAGATAATTTTAAAGCCTCCTGTTAGGCCATCATCTACACGACATAGCCCTGAATTTTCCAATGCGCAGCTCTTTGCAAAAGAGAGATATTGGCAAGGAAAAGCTGTCTTGTACCTTTGCATTTTTCTCCCAAACGAAGGACACTAGAGCTGCGCATTGGAAAATTCAGGGCTATGTCGTGTAGATGATGGCCTAACAGGAGGCTTTAAAATTTTCTTTCTAGTGTCCTTCGTTTGGGAGAAAAATGCAATGGTACAAGACAGCTTTTCCTTGCCAATATCTCTCTTTTGCAAAGAGCTGCGCATTGGAAAATTCAGGGCTATGTCGTGTAGATGATGGCCTAACAGGAGGCTTTAAAATTTTCTTTCTAGTGTCCTTCGTTTGGGAGAAAAATGCAAAGGTACAAGACA
The DNA here is from genome assembly GCF_028390025.1 of Pseudophryne corroboree. NCBI lineage: Eukaryota > Metazoa > Chordata > Amphibia > Anura > Myobatrachidae > Pseudophryne > Pseudophryne corroboree. The sequence continues at coordinate 319,368 of NW_026970311.1, forward strand.
GCTTTTCCTTGCCAATATCTCTCTTTTGCAAAGAGCTGCGCATTGGAAAATTCAGGGCTATGTCGTGTAGATGATGGCCTAACAGGAGGCTTTAAAATTTTCTTTCTAGTGTCCTTCGTTTGGGAGAAAAATGCAATGGTACAAGACAGATTTTCCTTGCCAATATCTCTCTTTTGCAAAGAGCTGCGCATTGGAAAATTCAGGGCTATGTCCTGTAGATGATGGCCTAACAGGAGGCTTTAAAATTTTCTTTCTAGTGTCCTTCGTTTGGGAGAAAAATGCAAAGGTACAAGACAGCTTTTCCTTGCCAATATCTCTCTTTTGCAAAGAGCTGCGCATTGGAAAATTCAGGGCTATGTCGTGTAGATGATGGCCTAACAGGAGGCTTTAAAATTTTAATTCTAGTGTCCTTCGTTTGGGAGAAAAATGCAAAGGTACAAGACAGCTTTTCCTTGCCAATATCTCTCTTTTGCAAAGAGCTGCGCATTGGAAAATTCATGGCTATGCCGTGTAGATGATGGTCTAACAGGAGGCTTTAAAATTTTAATTCTAGTGTCCTTCGTTTGGGAGAAAAATGCAAAGGTACAAGACAGCTTTTCCTTGCCAATATCTCTCTTTTGCAAAGAGCTGCGCATTGGAAAATTCAGGGCTATGTCGTGTAGATGATGGCCTAACAGGAGGCTTTAAAATTTTCTTTCTAGTGTCCTTCGTTTGGGAGAAAAATGCAAAGGTACAAGACAGCTTTTCCTTGCCAATATCTCTCTTTTGCAAAGAGCTGCGCATTGGAAAATTCAGGGCTATGTCGTGTAGATGATAGCCTAACAGGAGGCTTTAAAATTTTCTTTCTAGTGTCCTTCGTTTGGGAGAAAAATGCAAAGGTACAAGACAGCTTTTCCTTGCCAATATCTCTCTTTTGCAAAGAGCTGCGCATTGGAAAATTCAGGGCTATGTCGTGTAGATGATGGCCTAACAGGAGGCTTTAAAATTTTCTTTCTAGTGTCCTTCGTTTGGGAGAAAAATGCAAAGGTACAAGACAGCTTTTCCTTGCCAATATCTCTCTTTTGCAAAGAGCTACGCATTGGAAAATTCAGGGCTATGTCGTGTAGATGATGGCCTAACAGGAGGCTTTAAAATTTTCTTTCTAGTGACCTTAGTTTGGGAGAAAAATGCAAAGGTACAAGACAGCTTTTCCTTGCCAATATCTCTCTTTTGCAAAGAGCTGCGCATTGGAAAATTCAGGGCTATGTAGTGTAGATGATGGCCTAACAGGAGGCTTTAAAATTTTAATTCTAGTGTCCTTCGTTTGGGAGAAAAATGCAAAGGTACAAGACAGCTTTTCCTTGCCAATATCTCTCTTTTGCAAAGAGCTGCGCATTGGAAAATTCAGGGCTATGTCGTGTAGATGATGGCCTAACAGGAGGCTTTAAAATTTTCTTTCTAGTGTCCTTCGTTTGGGAGAAAAATGCAAAGGTACAAGACAGCTTTTCCTTGCCAATATCTCTCTTTTGCAAAGAGCTGCGCATTGGAAAATTCAGGGCTATGTCGTGTAGATGATGGCCTAACAGGAGGCTTTAAAATTTTCTTTCTAGTGTCCTTCGTTTGGGAGAAAAATGCAAAGGTACAAGACAGCTTTTCCTTGCCAATATCTCTCTTTTGCAAAGAGCTACGCATTGGAAAATTCAGGGCTATGTCGTGTAGATGATGGCCTAACAGGAGGCTTTAAAATTTTCTTTCTAGTGACCTTCGTTTGGGAGAAAAATGCAAAGGTACAAGACAGCTTTTCCTTGCCAATATCTCTCTTTTGCAAAGAGCTGCGCATTGGAAAATTCAGGGCTATGTCGTGTAGATGATGGCCTAACAGGAGGCTTTAACATTTTCTTTCTAGTGTCCTTCGTTTGGGAGAAAAATGCAAAGGTACAAGACAGCTTTTCCTTGCCAATATCTCTCTTTTGCAAAGAGCTACGCATTGGAAAATTCAGGGCTATGTCGTGTAGATGATGGCCTAACAGGAGGCTTTAACATTTTCTTTCTAGTGTCCTTCGTTTGGGAGAAAAATGCAAAGGTACAAGACAGCTTTTCCTTGCCAATATCTCTCTTTTGCAAAGAGCTGCGCATTGGAAAATTCAGGGCTATGTCGTGTAGATGATGGCCTAACAGGAGGCTTTAAAATTATCTTTCTAGTGTCCTTCGTTTGGGAGAAAAATGCAAAGGTACAAGACAGCTTTTCCTTGCCAATATCTCTCTTTTGCAAAGAGCTGCGCATTAGAAAATTCAGGGCTATGTCGTGTAGATGATGGCCTAACAGGAGGCTTTAAAATTTTAATTCTAGTGTCCTTCGTTTGGGAGAAAAATGCAAAGGTACAAGACAGCTTTTCCTTGCCAATATCTCTCTTTTGCAAAGAGCTGCGCATTGGAAAATTCAGGGCTATGTCGTGTAGATGATGGCCTAACAGGAGGCTTTAAAATTTTAATTCTAGTGTCCTTCGTTTGTGAAAAAAATGCAAAGGTGCAAGACAGCTTTTCCTTGCCAATATCTCTCTTTTGCAAAGAGCTGCGCATTGGAAAATTCATGGCTATGCCGTGTAGATGATGGTCTAACAGGAGTTTTTAAAATTTTCTTTCTAGTGTCCTTCGTTTGGGAGAAAAATGCAATGGTACAAGACAGCTTTT